>NC_134427.1:7580757-7883787 GCF_030867145.1 Opisthocomus hoazin | reverse complement strand
GGATGCTTCATGGAGACACAGGGGTTGGCTCAAGGGAAGATACCGAAATGGAAGGACCTGCTTGGTCAGCTTGAGAAGATAACCCATCCCCTTCGCACAGCCACCAAAAGAGGTTTCATCTTCAGATCAGGTTCTGGCTGCCACCTAAGGCACCAGCACGCAGCTTGTGGATCAACCGTTCCTCTTTCTGCTGCAAAGACGCAAGGAAGGGAGCCTTGTGGATGACAGGAGGAGATGGGAGGCAGTCCCAGATGGAAATGAGAGCTTGCTCACACCCCTCACTCACCCCTACCTACCCGAAAAGCCACTATGACCAGCTCAACGCAGAGTACGTCTCAGGGTCACACAATGCACAACAGCGAACTGCTGTTTTCCTCCATTGAGAAAGTTCGGGTGAAAAGCAAGGAATGACGCTGTTCCTAAGAGAACAGCCTTCCAGTATGGTGAAAACCAGGCTAGCAGAGAAGGAAGTGGCAAGAGAACTGCCAGAAAGGTCCGGGGATGAGTGGGAAGCTCACAGTTTTTGAGAGAGCTTTTGAGAGCTATAGTTCACTACTTATGGAATATTAGAATGCTCTTGTGCAACATAACTTTAATAAGAATTTAATTATTA
Source organism: Opisthocomus hoazin (assembly GCF_030867145.1). NCBI lineage: Eukaryota > Metazoa > Chordata > Aves > Opisthocomiformes > Opisthocomidae > Opisthocomus > Opisthocomus hoazin. The sequence continues at coordinate 7,883,174 of NC_134427.1, read as the reverse complement.
ATCTAGCCCTACTTGGAGCTAGGAGAATAATTTCAAATGACACAGGAAATCAGGAGAAGTGGGAATGCCTGTAGCTTTTTTCTTCCTATTTATAGAGCATCTACTGACAAGGGAAGGGCTACAAAAGGGAGACATAAATTTCCCCAGCAGAGAAAAGAAAAACAAAACCACAAAGAACTAACAGAAATCAGAATCATCCTGGAAGAGCAGAATGAGGAATAGCAGCCTGCAAGAGGCAACAAAATCATTGAATAAAAGACTGCCTCCTTCCTGGAAATCTGCAAGAAGGATCAGCCACACCTCTCGGGGAACAGATGAGCAGCAGTACAATAGACTCGGACTCTGGTTCAGAGACTCTCCACTGCTGCAGCTCTTGGGCATTTCACTTGGAAGAAGGGGACAAGAACAGAAGCACCACTCATGAAAGGACAGGTGACACCTCCCAATTATTTGCCTCATTTACTGTGGATTAACAAAAGGAAGGAGGCAAGAAATTGAGTGTTTTAAAATTCAAACTCATTACAGAAAGAGCTGTTCTGAGAAACAGCCTCAGAGGAAATCTTTCAACACAAAGCACAGAAAACTAATCAGCAGGAGCAAAACATCTCAGCGTGCCACGGAGAGGTGTGCAGCATGTTCCCATGGCCCTGGGGAGCAGCAGATCCCTGCACGCTGCTCTGGTCCGGCAGCACTGCCTAAAGGGGTGAGCGGCTCTGCCCAGAGCTATGCACATGGCTGCTGGACGAACAGCAGAAATATCATTCCAGAAAAGAAAAAAACCATCTAATTTAACCTGAAATGAATACTCCTCTTCATTGCAAGGGTGGATTTTTAATAGGTTAAAAATTAAGCTTATACAAATTGGGTCTCTGTACACGCAAACACAAAACATTTCATTTTTAAAACAGTCAAAAGAAAGGCTGCCACATTTTCTCATACTCTTTTCTCGGACTAAAGCTTTAGTTAAATTCACCTCCATCCACGAGTGGATGCAACCCCAAAAAAGTTTCCAGCAAGTTATTCACCCTGAAAAATTCAACTGCAGTCTCAACAGAGTCACTCACATGACTGAAAGAAACCCCTGCCTGCACTGTAACTTCTGTTTACCAGCGTATCACCTACCGCAGGAGCCACTGCTGGAACAGCTTCCCCAGCCAGCCAGGGGACAGCTCCAACATCCAGGCTGTCAATGCTGCGACTGAATAATGCACCTCAAATAGTCTGACAACAAGCCAGCTTTTTATTTTCCTCCTATCTGGCCCGTGAAGTGTTAAAGTCATTTAATCCACTTGAACAGCGTATTGATTGAGAACCGTGTGCAACAATACTCACAAGACTGCATTACCCCCCTCCCCCTCCTGAAATAAAAGGACCACATTGCAGAAGTCTTCACTTAACGCAGGTATAGCCATTGGACTTGAAAATTTTTTCCCCTCTCTCCACTTCTCTAAATCCCTTTGGACATTACGTAAATTCATGTGCAATTATGCTATCACTGTCATACAGTGTAGCTACAATGCACTCGCTGCATATACAGAGGGGTTTTGCTTTTCACTGTTAATCAATTTAATCAGCACCAAGTCAAATTAGCAGAAGATTAAACTGTTTTCCTGTTACTGTCCACCTTAATGATCACGCTTGTACAGTCCAGCTACATGTTCTGTAGACGGAGATCACTCTCCACTGCCCATTGACTTTCTTGTGCACAGCACTGTGGAACTTCCACATAGCGGGCAGCACAGCCGCTCTGTACTCGCAGCCTAACTGCACAAGAATTACAAAATTTTCATAAAGCACGACGTTAAATGTTGTATTATTACTTTATGTTTAAAGTGGCATCTTTCAATTCATTGAGACGGCTTCTAGACCATATGAAAGACCAGGCGAGAGAGGTGATCAGCACTGGGTCACAGGCAGCGGGAAGGATTCTGCTCCCTTGCTGTGAACAGTGAATGTGCAGCGCGACTTGGCTAACAACACCGACCTGACAGATCAGGGAGCACGCGAGGAGGACTTTCACTGCCCATTTATTCCAGCTTGAGCAGACAGCAGCTCACAGCAGAAATCGGAGCTAGCTTCACCTCAGCAAGCATGAAGCCACCAGCTCCCCCATCTCCAAGCGGACTCTGCAGGGATATCTCTTGGGAGCCCACTTCTCCCTGCCCTGCAGGCGGGTGATGGATGAGCAGGACCTTCTCAGCTCCCCAAAACAGAAAAGCCAACCTACCCCATGTACACACAGCCCGGAGGTGGTACCGAGACAGGCTGCATAAGCATGACATGACAAGATTGCCTTGCTCCTCGCATTGTTTCAAGCTGCCTTCGCTCAGACAGCAGCGCTGATGCCACGCAACCAAGCAGGCGTGTAAGCAGTGAGGGAAGATAAACCAAGGAAGCTGCCACTGGCGTAGCTCAGCGTACATTCGCCACAACGTCCGTGTGTCCCCAGGTGCATTGCGACACCTGTGCACACAACCTGGAACGCAAAAGCGCTGGCACTCTAGAGTAAAGCCTGATATGAAAGGAATTTCAATACTAAGTGTTTGCACACTATCAAAAAACAGTTAAATACCCAAGAGGTACTGTGCTTAAGCCAAACCATAAATAACTCCGATGAGCGACGCTTGCCTCGCAGATCGCTGGTCTGCTCAAAACAGTCCAGCCAAGGCCAATGTGTCTTACAGTTGTTCACTGCTGAGTAACATGTTGTCACCAGTGGGAAGGGCATGGTCACAAGGTCATAGAAAAGAAATAAATTTCAAATCTTTTGCAAACCAGCAGACATTTCCACACAACTTAGTGTGAAATTCAGATGTTGCTACAGGTGATCTCCCTGCCTGGGTGGCTGTCGCTCCCTGAGCTTGCTCCCCGAGCTCCCACCACTGCCAGCCGCAGGAGACAGCTCTGCAGCAGCAACTTCTACAGCAGGCAGAAGCGCGCACTCGTAAACACTCAAGCTGCAATATGCCTTTTGGAATTAACTTTTTCAGAAATCAAAAGGCAAAATGATCAAATAAGGGTTCTCTTAAAACAGAAAGAACGGTGGAGTTTATTGCCTTTATATATTTTCTTACACTACATTGCGTAATACGCTCACATTGGTGTTCAGCGCTGTAAATGACATAAAAAATAACCCAAGGCAGCAAGTACAGCAGAGCTCTGAGAAAAAAATCACATTTCACGTTCCAGTGCATGAAGTGAATACTGCAGTCCTCTAGCTTATAACAGTAAATCAAAGTTAGCAAAGGCAAATGTCTTCCTTAGAAAAAATACATTGTCTCAATACTGAGCTATAAACTAGCTTCTAGTGTTTAGGATGTAGTAAGTAGTCTTTAGTAGCAGAAAAAGCCACTCTTTTCTAACTAAGGACATTGCATACTGGAGATTGGAGTTGGTGATCTGCCTCGGGGGACTCCAGAATCACTTTTTGTACTGCTTTGAAACCATCCATATTAGAGGCAAGTCACTATTTTGTGTCCTTCTCATATTTATGCCTAATGGACCTTTACATAGCTCAAAATAAATTAAAACATTTACTCTGGAAGTTGGTTCAAAAACTTTAAAACACTGAAAGGACTTTTGGTTGCTGTAAATGTCTGGAGCTTGTGGATTCATACCAGCTCCAGTTAAACAGAAAAAAAACCCCAAAAAACCAAGAAAAGCTTCAGAGCAATTTGCAGCAGCTGAATATTCAGCCCATACAACTGTCAAAACAAGTGCTTGAGTATGTAGGTCCTGCAAACACTCATTACTGAGCATTGTGCTGCTTTGGACAGTTCAATTTTCCAAACCGTGTGCTCAGCAGTACTTGCACAGCTCCTAATCACCAGTGGTAGGAGTCTTTCTAGTGCTCCTTGCCCTGTATGCCACACAAGCACTTACAGTATTCTTAATATTAACCCCCACGACTCAACTCGCATCTTAAGTGACTGCTGGAGAACATGAAATAAATTTTTAACGGGTTCTCACAGAACTCAGTTAAGAAATGAGGTCTTTGCAGGTTGAAACCAAATCCACGTTTCCTTTCACTTTTGAATCTACTAATCTGTAACTTCCATGTTACAATGTACTCTGCTCCTGAAATGAAATCATAAAGAGATTTTTGCAAAACCTAATTATCATTTTAGCCTGCACTTAACTGTTCAGTTCACAGAAGATACATGATTGACACAGGCTAACGTGCTCACTGTCACATGCACCAGCTTACCGTCACACTGAGGAGCAGGGGATGAAGGCTGCAACAACAGATGCCCTATCCCACACCTCCAAGCCCCTGGCTACAACAGGTCCCATGCCTCGCTGACTTGGTCTTTTGGGAGCAAACCCGTTTGAAGCACTCCCTGGAAGGAAGGTGACAGTGACTTTGAGCTGCTTCTCCTTGTCCTGAGCTGTCACGCAGACAGGGGTTGTCCTGGGCTGTCCTGGGTGCCTATGGATCTCCAGGCTGCTAAACACTATGATCAGAGATGACTCACTGTCACTCTCACATACATTAAATGGTTCTGGCAATTTTCTGACTTGAAGTATTGCTGTAATTGTTGTGTCTCACAGCCGAGGAGCTGACACTAGGGCTGACTCAACCACTGGAGAGCTCCCGCAGCCATGCTGGGTCAGGCTGCTTGCGAGGCTGGGGCTCAGACCCTGCCCTTACCCATCAGGAGTCATTCTCTCCCACCAGGTAAGACAACCCAAGAGAGCCTCCCTCAGCCTTATCTGACAGATCCGCCCTGAAGTTTCTCTCCAGGAACGCTTTGCATATCACATATTAATAGAGTCTGACTAACAGCTTTAGCTTCACATCATGTCTAGACAAAGTGTCCCGCTGTGGGCAGTTGCCTGGAAGGGCACTTGAAATAGCTGGAGAGCTGACACATTGTATGTTTACTGCATCTCATTTATTTATTCTCAGAGAAGTGAAAATAATCGGAATCTGGCTGAAGTTCTAGGCAGAAAGAGGCCAAAGCCCCCATGTTCATTCCTTTCAGTAGATGTCCATCACCCAGCCACCTAGAACAAAGGAAACAGCGAGAAGACGCGAACTAATTAAAAGTTCCACAGAAGATTTTCGAGAGTAAAAATGTAAACAGGCCCAAGTTGCACAAACAAGGTGTTCAGCCACGTGCTCTCCAGCGCTGAATTGCTCTCCTGAGCCCAGGTGGACTCAGCAGTGTCCAGCTACACCCTGGCTGCACTCTGACAAGACAACTTTTACCCAAGCACTAACCAAAACTCCTTAGCACCACGTACTCCATGCAGGAAAGGGACTGTCAACACACAGCATAAAAGCACCACAATTGCTACATCACAGTAAACTGATGCTGGAAACAAAGAATGGATGGTAAAGTATTTATAGCCCACCAGAGAGTCTCTACCACTTCTCAGACACCACAGGAGATTGCTTGCCCTTGCCACGTTTCTCGTTAGGTGAACACTGCATCTAGATATAAAATTGCATTGCTGCTTTCCCCCTTTTAAATGATCTATTTAAATTGAATGCATTTAACTACCTTTCAGCACCTTTTATTATCCTCTAGCATGCTGTGGCACAATTAAAGCTTTAAATATTTACTTTATGTTATCTTGCGTCTGGCAAATGTATTCTGATACTCCCAAGTAAGTCCCATACAGGATTAACTTATCCACTGGTCTTTGCACAGTTGCGATGGATCACATTTATTTTTTCCACTGTAATTCTCCCTGAATCAGGCCTGCAAAGTCTAAGTAGTTGTTCAATGATTGTTATGACAGATGAGATTTGCAGAAACCAGACTAATTCCTAAGTTTCTACAGAAGCAAAGTCTTTTTTCCTCCATTAAGATTTCTCAGTTTCTACGCTATTCAAGCCCCATATAAAGGCTGGTGATTATTCTGTTAGTGCTGTCAATTTGTATGCATCTTCTCAGTTTGTTCTCTTTCTTACTGTTAATTAACTGTTTCGTATTGCAAATTCCCATTTTTAAGATAAGGTGCTGTTGTCACAATAGTCCTGTAAGTGAATCATTATAACTATGATGCATTCATAAATAACACATTACAAGACTTAAAATAAATATTTTTTACAGTTGTTGCAACCCAATTGGCCTACGTTTAATAGAAAATGTACACCCATGAAATTAAACTGAACAAAAAAATTAATTTTCAAAGACTTAGTTCTCTGAAAAAGTTATTGCCTCTAATTCTTTTAGGTCAACGTTATTTTCTTTTTGATCCTAAAACAGAAATTAGAATACTAAAATAAATAAAAATGACAGCCTCAGGGTAGAGAACTGAAGTAATGAACAGCAAGCAAACTCCACTGAAGGCCAGGCAATCACAGTGGTGGGAAGGAGAGAGGAAGAGGAAGGAGGGAGGAGAAAAGCAAACGCACAAGTATCTGCTAATGAACCTGTGGCAGTACAACAGCACTGTCAGACAAGTCTGCAGCAAAACTTTGCGGAGTCAACTTCTCTATGAATTTCTTCATGGGGGTTCACAGGTTGTTTCCCAGGGACCTGGTTAGTGTTCCAGAGATCCACGCAGCAGCCCATAAGCCTGCCCAGGCTAGAGCTCCAGGAAACCGGAGCAAGGAAACTGGCAGCTCCTCCAGTCCTAGAGTCCACGTCAGGCTCTACATCCTTTCCACCAGTCCTACAAACCCAGTGTGGGCAGAGCCAGTGCCCAGGGAAAAGCAATACAGCCCTTGATCATGTCTTCTCCTCCCCAAAGGCAAGGTCAGGTAGGAGGAAAGCGATCACAGGAAAGGTTTTCTCCCTCTTCCGCACAGCGCAAGGGCAGAAAGGTCTGCATGGATCTGTGACCATAATCTCATCAGTTGGCAGAGGGGGTGAGAGGCTGGTGGGATGACACATGCATTATCCTCACTGCTGACAGCAGCACACCCACACTGGAAGCCAGCAACCTAAAGGGCCTCAAAAACAACAGCACACGTCTTCAGGATGAGAATTCAAAAGCAGGGTTCTGACCATCACTGATCTCCACGTGTTTTTAGAACAGGGAGGGCAAAATATCAAGTGTGGTTCATCACTAATTGCATCCCCACACTCCTCCCTCCTGGAAGAGAGAGCAAACACAATTATGCTTTGATTTCATGTCACCAAGCCTTTTGCAATTAATTCACCTGTGTTCTCAAAGAAACCTCTGATAACAGAGAGCTCTGCACAGACCACTGGGTACATCTGAACAGGCTGGACTGACAGTATCAAGGGCTACAGCAAGTGCCCATCGCTGTGCTCTTCTCTCTGCCTTTGCACAGGTTTCCACGCCCACAGATAACACACACTTACTTGCTCTTCTCCTTCTGGTAGTCCCCCCCCACCCTGCTGAGGGCACCTACCTAGTGAGCAACACTAACAGAATCCTACCTACTTCACTATAAGCTTGGGTTGGGTTTTCACAGCTCCAGGAGAGGCCACGGGACTTCAATTTGACCTCAAAGCCCATGTGTAAGTTAAGGAGCTTTCGCAGCGCTCTCATTTAATGGATTACAACCACAAAAACGGCCAGACACCTCTGGTGCAGAGCAGCTGGGACCTGGCTGCCCTGCAGGGCCAGACTGACCAGCACCAAGGGTCTGCACAGCCTCCCCCCTTCCAGGGATCCAACACGGATGCTCCAGCACTGTCAAGTGAAGATTTTAAATGTTTCTATCACACTTCCTGCTCCAGTCCAGCTAGAAAGGATGAAAGAGTACCCTTGCTTTCCCCACACTCCCTTTGCCCCTACTTCTGCACCTCAGGTAAGCCGCTGTGGGATCCACCTCGCCGTTTTGCCGACGGCGCACGCTGCAGGCAGGCTCTGCTCCGCACGCACTCCTACGGCACTGTGCAGACTTCGTTTTTCCCATTTGCTTGCCATGAAAAAACCCAGCCAACAACAAAATGGGGAGGGCGAGTTGCCCAAAACAATTTTATCAGTTTCCACAAAAGTAAGAATTACAAAGGACACTTTTTCCCCCAAGCTGAAATAATTAGATAAGCCAACATTTTTTTAGCTGACCAAACTTTGTGTTTAGTGAAACACTCTGTAAAATGTCTCCCTGATTTCTCCTGAATGGCCTTTAAAACACTGGCAGTTCAGTCTGCTTAGCCAGCACGACACACAGAAAGCTACTAAAACCTGAGCCTTAATAACCAATCTCTCGTAGCCACTCATGCCTATCCCACAGAGCAGTACCACGACACGTAAGAGCTGTTCCCACTGCATGGACAACATTTAAATTTCCTTCATACCTAAACCAGCAAGATTTTAATCTTATTTTTGGCTCACTCTCTACCACAGGGCTAATAAGTACTGGTCAGGTAAGGCTTTTGTAGGCTTTCCAAGGCTAAATCACCTAAATTGCACACCTCCAGCTCACAGCGTTTTGCTGGCATATGGAGAGTTTATATGAAAACGAGCAAATACTGGGTAAAAACTCTTCCAGAAAAAGATGAATATTTATGGCTTGTGTACAGAAACCTGACTGGCAAGTGAATGCTTTAGGTAGAGATAAAAGGAGTGACAGAAGAATAACTTTTATTTATGCAGTCTACATTTAATGAATGCATCAACATTTGCAGATGATTAAGGGTAACCTAAGTGCTTTGTTGTTCCTGTTGCAATTCTGAAGGGTTTGGACTTTATTTATCCCTTTTCTTCTTTATTTTTCCTCCCCCATAGTTGCAACTAAATATAATTTTTGGCTTTGCAAAGGCCTATTTCCATTTATAGAATCCAGATGACAGGCTGGGGACGATATTTTCCTAGCTGAGGCATCTGCCTCCTTGACAGAGGGAGAGATAATCACGTTGGGGGAAACAGGCTCGGCGTCTGTGACAAGCTTAAGATGTCAGAAATGAGAGCATCGCGTCTTGTCCCTCTGGATATTTTTTTCTTGAGAAATTTAGCCACATCTCATGTGAAGTGCAGCCAGCTTGCAGCGCTGCTCTGCCGCCAGCGACAGAGGGAGGAGGGAGGGAGGCAGGGGACCGTTTCGCTTCTGAGGCTGCCACAGTTTCTATTTAATTGCTTGCTTATTTATTTAATTACGGCAGCAACAAGAACTTCTGGTCAAGCTGCCAGCATGCTTTCCCTGAAACAATTTGTTGCTCTGAAATTACTTTTGCTGGACAATCCTCCTTCCCTCCTGGGTCTCCACCACAAGCGGCCAAAGCACAGAGTAGCCCCATCTTCTTCTGCATCCCCACCAAGCAGCAGCGAGATGTCACAGCTGACTGGAGCCACCTTGCCCCACGGCAGCAGAGGCAGGAGGCCCAGGAGGCAGGAGGCCCAGGACACAAGGACTGAGTCCGGAGAAGCATCTACAGGTGGACTGAATCCTCAGATCCCAACAAATGCCTCCATGGCATGTGTCACTGCCTACCAGATCAGCACTAGCCTATGGCACTTCCCCCCGTCTACACTGATTAAAGTCCTGCTTTTTGAATTATAGATCAAATGTGCTGCAGCCACAGATCAAATTATGCTGATCATATTAGCCAGATCAGGGTGCTACTTTTCGTTTGAGACGGGCCATTTGATGCTGCAAAATGCCACCAAATGAACCTTTCTGACAGCAGATTCCTCCTTACTCTCACAACTAATTTTTCCTTGCCAGATGCGGATGTAAACGCTCACAAATCAGGGAAGATTTCCAACAGATGTGCCACCTTCAGTGGAACATCCAAGAACAAGGGGGCTTTCTGAATTCAAGAATAACGTTAAGGATTGCTCGATGCAGATGACAGCGTAAATATTTTAACTAATGTTCACCAGGGGATTTTTTTCCAAGGAAGGATGTTTTCCTTGAATTGATTTTTGAGCTACTGTTTTGTAATGACTTGCATTATATCATGAAGAAGCTCCTCAGCCTTAGTGAAGCTCCTCTTCACAAAGTTTGGAGCTAATGAGACTAAAAAAACCCGCATTTTTTTCGCAACATTTTTGCCTAAGAAACTCAGAAATAGGCCCTGACTGAAGAAATGAAAAAATGTCATAGAAAGTAACCTTGCTGAAACTATAAAATGTTCCTTGAATTCAATACTTCCATTTCCTTCACAGTAAAAATATCAAAAGCAAGAAACACCAATATATAAAAGATATGCAAGGTGATACTGCAAGAATTTTTAGAACAGACTCATGTACTCTTTAAGAAATACGAGCTCTGGTCCAATAGAGTTACTCAAAGACCGTACAGTAGACAGCTAACAGCCAAGAGCGCTCCTTTTAAAGCACATCAGGCAACAGAGGCTAGCAGACAAACCGTGCCACTGACCGCGGCCGGCTATTATTTGACCAGCTATGGTCTATTTACTTTACTGCAAGGTTTTACTTATTGTGTAAATGCTACCAGAGCAGATGAAATTCCACCAGAATTGACTGAAGCCAAAGTAACGGCCCCCCAGCCACCGCCACCCCTGCCTGGCTGCGGCTTTCCCACTCTGACCAGTGCTGCTGGTCACATCCCAGCCAAAACCCAGGAGGACCAAGGGGACAGAGGAGGAGAACACACATGGCAGCAGCAGCTTTTGGAGAAGAGCAAGAAACTTTTTGCCAGAGCTACCTAAATAATGCAAAACTCTAGACACCTCACCAGTCCTCCCCTGCTATAGTCACAACTGTTTCCCCCAAAGGAGTCCTTCCTCCCTGCTCCCGCTTTATTTTGGGATTTTGGGACCAACATTTTTGTCCTGTACTATGGATGCTGACACTTAACAGACTCTCACAACATTTGCCTTGTTCTGACACTTAACTAGCAGTTTCTGCAGGAAGCGCAGACTGCTGTACTGCCTACCACAGAGATTTCTATAAACAATGTATTTTGTCTCCTCCAGTTTTCAGTGCAGTATTTTAGAGGTTCATATGAGCTCTGCACAATACTAGTGGCCTATACTCATCAATTTAATTACAGCTTTGTCAACTCATTATGGCTGAAGGAAAAGGTCCAAAATTTACCCTCAGAAGCACACATTCAGTTGCTACTCCAGTCTTCCTCCTTCAGTCCAAGGGGATTTAAGTCCAAAGCTCTACAGTTGAGCAGATGAAGATGTGAAATATGTTTGAAAAATGTGCCAATCATTTTTCACACTTTCTTCATCATTCAGCAAAGAATGACAGCAGAGCAATCTAGTAAAGGCTTTTGGGGCTTCTAGTCCTTGTCTGTAATATAACTTCTTAGGCTCTGCTTTTTTGTCTTCTATCTTGTCTATCTGGCTTAGGCCAGTGAACACACTCACTATGGAGCATGAATTATGCGCTGCATGCGATCGATGAGGGGACCTTTGCTGGGAAACACTGAAGCACCAACACAGCCAAGTACTAAAACAGACTGACACCTTCCTGCAAAAGGTACATGCATAGACACAGTCATATCCATAAATGTATTTTTAGATATAATTATTTTTAGACAGATAGGTATCTCTATCTTAGATAGATAGATAGGTATCTCCTAACACTAGATAGATAGGTATCTCCTAACACTACAGCTACGTAACAAAAACATCAGGACTAACAACATGGTCAGGTTTTTCAATGTTTGAAGACAACGTAGACATGGTGGATTAATCTTGGTTCTAACATGCAGTTGCAGTGTAGGCACCTGAACAACAACTTGTGAATAAAAAGGAGTTTTGTGTGCTTGCTTTGTACTTGAAAGAGGTCATTATTTGAATCGCAAGACTTCTAGCCAGCAACAACCACCACCTCTACAAGCAAATACACATGTACACGTGAAGCAGTTCATGTTTGACAAGAAGTATTGGAAAAGATTTCAAATGTGTCCTTGCTGTATCACCAATGTCAGGGAAACAGCGCTGGAGTAACCACAATAAGGACAGTATATAAGTCATTTTGGTATACATATGCTACTGGATTTTATATTTTTCTTTGTACCTTTAACATTTGAAACTGTAGAAGAGCACCAGCCCTTTTTAAATTTATAACAGGACTCCAAAAAAGAGGATAGCTCCATTTATAAACTTTTGTGGTAGGATAGCTTCTCATTTGCAATATATTCAATAAAATCAATTCAAAACCATTCAGTACAGATCAGCACATAGTAGAAAGCTGTATTTAGTATCATCTTGAATGACAAGTGGGAAACTGTCTTCAAGAAAATCTGAAAAATAATAAAGGAAAGCACATTGACAAAAGAAGAGGCAAAACGATCAGACACCAAGGGCAGACAAACCACAAAGACAAACTTTCCAATTTATATACAGCATACGCGAGCGGTTCTGTGGCTGCCCAGGTTTCTCCATGTTACACGACAATCGGGTGTCCAGGAAGCCCTACTGGGATGCTACAGCCCCACGGAAACAATCCCTTGTGCTATATAGGGACTTCTCCCAAACTACAGCGTAGCTTTTTATCTTCATTCCTTCTCTCCTTGTCACAGTTAAAACATTTGGCCCCGCAAAAATGGAATAATTTGATTATTATTAAAAAACAAAAATAACAAAAATGTAATCAGACAACGGTAATCCTATACCCGTCCTCTAGGCAAGTCTAAATGAAAACCAGTTTTGATGAATTTATTTAAACTTTTTTCCTTTCAAATCATTCCAACAGGCATCGCTGGTTATTCTAACCATGACAGGTCACCTAATTTACATGAAGTGCCATTTTAAAACAGCCTCCCACCCCTGAGACAGCCACATCTCACAGATGACGTCTGTGTTGGTGTATTTGTCAGGAAGTTTTCTTGGCCTGGTTCTCAGCTACTTTCAGGTTACAGAGGGTTCATCTCCCGAGGGAACGGCGTTTAGCTGGTTACCAAGGGAGGGCCCACCTCCATCCTCCCCGCGCACCGATGCGCGCTGCCAGAAGGCAGGAGGTGTCGAGGGAAGGGCGGCGCAAGACGATGGGAGTTCTGCCTACACTTTGTCTCTCCACTTTCCCTCTGAAGAGTGCTATTCTTCCCAGCAACCCTATCAATTAAAAAACCAAAAAAAAATCAACACACATTACTCCGAGCTGAAGGGAATGGAAGAAAAGCAACCTTCCAAACCACACTGGATTTTGGGGTGTAAGGACTACTTTTTCTGAGAGAGGCAGGCAGAACAGAAACATATTGCATAAGTACAATGAAGTGCAGAGGTTTGCTGCAAGTCAGAGAACAGGGATGCGTATAGACGTACCTATGGGAAGTCCAGTGGAAGGTAGAGCATTTATTCAAAACATTTGAACAGCACACTCTGACAAGAGCTTGGAAAGCCCTGTATGCACTTACTGGACAGAAACAATCCTAAAAGATGCTTCAGCACCAACTTTGCCCTTCAGACTTAACCACAGCCCGTCCTTCCTCCCATCCCACTACATTCCCTCTGTCTCTTACTGTGGGAAGGGAGTTGATGGCTATGCCAAACCCTTGGGACTCCCTGATGGTTCCCAGGGCTCAGGAGATTAAGCACGCAACATTCACCCTCCTCACTGCAAGGCAAACAAACCAACACACAGAGTCTGGTAGGTAGCTGCGATCAAGTCTAAATTATCGAGGGACTGTAGATCTGGTCTGCACCACAGTATAGACAGATTAAATGCAGATGTCTTTGATCCAACTACTTGGGGCTTAATCCAATAGTTAGGGAGGATGTTTCTTTCTCGCTATGCTTAGATCTAGCCCTTACCATTTGCCAACAATTTCACGATTAAAATAGAGATCATAAAAATATTAATAAGCCACAACTAGCTTGCCCATTGCATAGCCAGGAATAGACTGGCAATCTGTTTCCCAAATATATTTCCATACTATTTTTTGCATAGTTTGACCACCAAGGTAAATGGCAAGTTTTAATAACTATCAGCATGTCTCAGCATGCAACACAACCCACGGTATAGCTCAGACGTTAAGATCTGTGTTGGAGACTCACTCCCTGGATGTCACGAAAACCCTGCAAAGCAATTACAGAAGCAAATAAATTATTAAGAGAAAGAAGTGACAGCTCTGGGAATTGATGCAGATCCTGGTGTGAATCTAGGTTGTTACTGACAAAGTTATTGTTCAGTAGGTGACTGGTAATGCATAAGAAATGAGAGTTTGGTCTCATTTCAAATACCCTCCTCACCAGCCACAGAAGGAATAAGCAACACAAGTTACCTGCAGGGGTTTGGGTGGCTGTTCATTGCTTCAGTCTGCTGCAGACAACCAACCAAGCCCAGCTACCTCTGCCCTTCCTGTGGCTCAGAAGTCGACCTTCCAGCACCCATCCTCTCAGCACTGCCGCCATCCTCTCCCCACCTCCAGCCCCGCTCCCTGGGCTGCACCAGGGAAACACAGCCTGGCAGCAGGCAAGGCAGAGCAAGCCTTGCACCCATGTGCTCCTTCCTTAAACTGGTTTTCAGCTCTCTCACATTGGAGCAAAAGTAAAACTTGCAAACTTCTGCTGTCCTTGGCACTCTTGACATCTATGTATTTTTCTGGTTTTTCTCCTTTCACTCTTGTTCTCTGCATCTGACACAGGACTTGTCAGAAAGGATGTAAGTGGGAGAAAGCACTTGACAGAAGATGAATGAATACATTCAAAGTGAACTACTTCTACAAAAAAGAAAACTTTCCAGCCCAAGATTCCTCCTGTTTTCGAATTATATTTTTTTCCTAATTGAAGTCTTTCCAAGAAAACAGACACTAGCTACAAAGCATTTGCTTAGTTGCAAACCGAGGGTGTTCTGGAACAGAACAAGAGACAGATGAAGAGAGAGCAAAAGAGGGGAAACATTTTTTTGAATAGCTGTGAATCTGTGTCAGCTCCCTGCAAAATCACTTGGGATCTTTCCATCTAACAGGCCTGGCCTGTGCTCCTGAAGTGCAAACCAACCTGTGTCCTTCTGATCTGTTGAAATACCCTTTTCTTTCACCTGGGTAATGTGCTGCCACTCCAGGACAGCTACTTCTCCCTCCCTCTCCTATGTGTTATCAAACAAGAGAGCTCATGTAAGGGCAGATATGACAGTCTGTCAAGATGTAAAAAGGTTGTTATGAAAACTTATGTTACAGTGATCAACTGTTCTCTCTGGGCCTACAAGAGATTGCTTCATATGCAGCAACATTATTGAGGAAAATACCCTTACTAACGTTCAAGGGTGGAAAGGATGGAATAACCCAGGAACGCTCTTTGGGTTGGGATGTTCACAGTGCTCCTGGAGTTAATGAGAAGCTCATGTTACAGTTTATATCTAAGTTGAATCTTTAATAAGACATATCAGCTAACAAACATGAGACCAAAGACCTTGAGATGAAAAGAGAAATCTGCACGTTTCCTCTCTTTAAATGTTAATGACATGACTGAATTTACAAACCCAACTTAACCTGAATACTCTTGAGACATCACATTTATACCAGAGCCCCAGACAGACAAGTATACTTGCAATTAAAAATTTGTATGTAAAAGTTTATATATATACACTGTTATGCACATATCCACTCATACCTCAGTCTCTGCATTAGCCTTACACATCTTTCTGGGGCCTCTCCTCTAGTGCCGTATCATCTACTCCATCAATTCTCTTTCAAAACCTGTAAGATTTCTCACATTTCCTGCCCTCCTCTTCCAGGAGAGGTGAAAGAGATCTCTCCAATATAATTTCAGCTAGCAGCAATCCCAGTGTCAATGGTGCTGCCCTGAAAGTCGGTAGATAGAAATCTGAATCTGCTTCTCCAGCTTCTATAGCATTCCTTTCCATAAGATTATCAAACTGCACGCTCAAAGTTACACAGTTTAAATCCTGTCCTCTTGCAAGAAGTGTAAATTCCAAACAATCAAATTGTGATTCATTCTCTGTCATTTTCAGTTGATATATCATGTCTAGCAAATATTGATTTACATGTAAGGTTACAGACTTTGCAGTTGTATTTTCCAACAAAGCTATTCCATAATAGCAGCCATAACCAAGAATTGATAGGCAATTTTTCCAGTGTACACAAATTAATCTTTGCTAATTTGAACCAAAATGACTCTAAAGTTCCATGATACACTTTCACATGCAAAATTGCAGGTGTTGATTTGCTTTTTTTGGCACATTATTCTTTGTTTCCCTCCCCATCTTGTCCTTTGATTATTGAACTCTTTGATGGTATCTCGTGCTTGCATTTTACTTGCTTTACGTATCTGTTAGAAATGCAGATATCCCTTCTTCATCTCTGTGTGTATCTTTTAGTTTTGATTGTCTTGCAAAGTATTTTCTCATCTGTTAAAGTCTTCCAATACATCCTCCTGTGTGATGTCTGCAGATCCAGACCTGAAATCTTTCCTTTAACAAAACCATCTCAGAATGATTTATCCAAAGCAGTCAGGCAGTACCTCGCATGCCCTCACCCAAAGGAACAACCTTCCCACCAGCTGCTCTGCACGTGTCTTGCCTCGGAGGTTTCTCTTCACAGCCTCTATTATAACCTCAGCCCTCACATGGACTGTGGTACCAACGTACTAGCTATGACCATGTAAAAGTGCATTCTTACTCATCTGGGTAAGACATAGTCCTACAGGTTTTGTGTAAGTGAAGTTCTGACTTGCTGTGAAGTGGCTCTGTTTGGAATCTGCAACTGCGGATTGGATTTCTGCTTTCCTTAGAGCTGGGCGCTGCAAGCTCACCTACTGCAGCACTACCTTGGTTTCCCCACTAAAACTTGTAGACTGATTTGAAGAGACTTTACTTGGTGGTAAATTAAATTGCCCTTTTTTTGTTTTGTTTAAAACATTAAGCAACGATTTTCTACTAACGTCCTCAGTTTTGAGTCTCTGATATTCTTTATGATCTCATTTCATATCAGGGACCCCACATACCCTCCAAAATCACATCTGATTCAGGAGTATCAAAGCATCTCTTAATGGTTAAAAAGATTCTTTTTTTTTTTATTACTAATTCGTGCTTTTAAACACTCCAATCACTTCAGCAGTGATTCTGTTCTTTAAATCTCAATGTATAGTCAGATAATGGCTTGGTTTTCCCACTAACTATAGGTTGTTAAACAATTCTGATGCCGCAGGGTCAGTACTATTAACAAAAATACCTTTTGCTCCCTGTCACTCTCAGGATCTCCATTCAGCTTCACAAAGAGGGTTACCAGGCACCCTCCAGTTAACCTCCGCATCTTGTTCAGTTTGCACTGCATTCTCAGAACTACTACTACTGCATTTTGTCATTTTTCTTCTTTTCTCCCATTTCCCTATTGCAAGTTATTATATTCTATTTCTAGTATCACACAGTATTTTTAATAACAGTCAGTGAAAACTCTATGCCATTACACGTAATCAAGAGGAAACTATCCTAGGTGAGCCAGAAATGAAACAATTGAGAAAGGACAGTTCCTTATATTGACTCCTCACATTGCAACTAAACAAAAACCCACACCAAACTAAACTTAAAAAAAAATTAAGAGCTTCCAATGTTGAATGGTCACAGGTTTTGCCTTGTCTGGGCAAAAGATGAACCCTGTGCTAGCTGACACTTGACCAACTGAAAATAAGGCTGATGGAAGGCGACTATCCCAGCCTTGCACCACACCACACCAAGATAAAGACCAACCGCATTAAAGCTTCTGCTTTGGGAAGTTGCCAGGGCTACAAGAAGCACTCGCTTTTTTCCCCTGGGGGCAGACTGGCTTCAGCCTGGCAGTCCCGCACGGGTACCACGCGCACGGCTCCTGCCACGCAGAGGAGGGATAGGATGGCTGACATGACCACGGGCAGGGCTGCGTTCGTTCAGGAGCTTTAGCTCACTGCCATCAAAATTGAAAGAGGGACAGTGCTGATCTGAAATGGCCACCCGCAGTTACAGGTTCGGAACTGGCACCCTAACCATTGGGTTTGTTATTTTAACACCTATCTGTTGCTATATGGTTGTTTTATTATTAGAAAGGATTACACGCAGTCTGAGGCAAATTTAAATTCAATTTCTACTATTTCATGTCACTGTACAATATGGCAGGTGGTTGTTAGATTTGGTTTCAAGTAAAGCAGGCTAACAAATTTCCTTCCAAGCCATTAATTCAGAAATGTAATAAGGCTAACACAACTGCACTGACTCATTAAAGCAATTTGATGTAAGCTGCGCTCATTAGAGCGGCTACTACCATCTATATTCCTATGACTGTAGCCTTGTTTTCAGACACCATCAGAGATGTCCTGCTGTGCCAAATGCCTCTTCCATCTCAGGAAAACTTCAGAGAGAGATCAAAATGGAAAACCTTGATTTGCTCAGGTCTTAAAATCCACTCAAACACAAGACTATTATAACATTTTGAGTCTCTCTTTTCATCCAGAAAAAGGATATTTCACTTGATAAGCAGGGAAATTCTACAACAATACAGACAGATCTGCGAAAACAGTCATGCAGGACATAAATTTACAGATAAAACTGATAAACTCCCTCCTATATTTGGTGGAAAACATGGTTTAAGACTGCAGGAAAGAAAATATAGAAAAGACAAATTATGAGTGTGCCACAGCTGAAATAATAAGAACCAACCTGTGACCTTGGTGTGAATCCCAGGCTATTTGTCAGTTATAAAAAATAGCTGTGGAGAGAGGGCTGTTTCTCAGTAGGAGGGAGAAAAATCTTTCCGTGCTTAATAAAATAAAAAAGGACACCAAAAGAAGGTACAAAAATAATCAAGGCAGCATTTAGCCTTTAAGCAGGGACCTTTACAGGTGTTCCAGTCATCAAGTTTGGAATAATTAAGCCTGGCCCTTGAACTAGATCAATCAACTTGAGTAGCTGGAGATGAAGCACAAAATCCTTGAGCAAGACTACTTCTGAGTCCTCCACCAGAGAAATTAAATAGCTTAACACAAAGCAGCTTGTATTCTCTCAGCATACTCTAAAAAACAAAAGTGTTAAGTTATTCACCTAACAAAAGGGAAAGAGAAGTGCAGCAGACTTCTGACCCTCCTTACTATGCAGTAAAATCAACGGCCTAATAATGAAAAGTTCACACTCAACATTTACTAATGTTGTAACTGCGCTGACAACATCGTAGGCTTGCAGCAGGCTGGTGCCCTCATTAGACACCTCCCTATAAACTAACTCAGAGTTCACATTAAATGAAAAAGTTTGTTAAATGGATTTTATTTACTCATTTATTTTAATGTCAAGCCACTACATCTCATGTAACTAAACCACCAATGCTGGGAGAAGCACCTGGCATGCGCACAGAGGAATCTGGGACGAGAACCAAAACCTTTCTGCCCCCGAAACACACGCCTCTCACTTGAACTAAAGGAAACTCACTTCAGCTAGAAACGACAACTTGTCATAATCCTCAGGCTCAACTTTGCTTTCCTTCCCTACCCAAGATGGATCCTTCCATGTATTCATACAAAGTGATTGGGTTTCAAAGGGACTGCTGAGAGATAACTAATGAGAATTTCACCCAGTATATTTCTGAAAACACTTCTGAAGTTCTTTCTCAGTTCTTATTTAGAAGGCCTCCTGAGTAACCTACTAAATAATTCATATCTCTTTCTTATTGTGCTACCATAATGTGAATAGTTAATATGTTCCTTAGTAATTAGCATATTACAAGAGAATAAAGTGATGCAGTGGAGTTTTGGACAGTATTTACACACTTCCACAGAGCCACCTGCACAGGAGGTCCGAGTGGCTCTTATCCCTTTTACCACCATCACACCGAGAGATTCTTTAAAGTTTCACGTCCCTTTTGCAAAGGATCCCAAAAGACGTGGTCTAATGCTGTCAGGTATTTTGTGAAATCTTTCAACCCTCTTTTCACTATGCTTGTTGCCATGTGTCCTCTTGTGATGCCTTGCCAGTCTTGCCTCCCCATGCTGCTGCACACAGAAGATGGATCGTGCTCACTCTGTCACGGGCCACCATGCCAAAGCCATGAGCTCTTCTGCGACAGCAGATAGTGGAAGACTACTGTACCTTTGCTCCTCCCAACCACTTGTATTATAACACTAGCTGTATAATCTTGATGCCTATTGCTGTAATGGAATAGGTTTCATAGATTCGATAAACTGTCCCAAAAGAGCCTGTGAGACAGAAAGATGGCATTTCACGCAGGAGTGGTGGTACTCTTTCAGAACAAGGGTCAGCCCAGCCCAGTGCTCCAGCACCCAGCACCAGCTGGGAACAGGGACTAGCGGCCTTGTACACCACCGCCCTTTGATACGTCCCTCCCAACAGCTATTTTCAGCTGAGGGATGCCTAGGTAACTCCCAGTGGATATATCTTCCAAGCATTTCATATAGCCTCCTTCTTGAGCCCAAATTCTCTGTGACAGGCACATAAACACACGGGTGGACTGACAACTATTCAACGCCTTCCAAGTTCATAATCTCTCCTTGTTCACCTGCGATTTCTCTGGCTCTTGGAAGTTTTCTGCAGCTTTTCTCCCACATCAATCCTTTTCCCAGCACAAGCCAGTCCAAGAGTTTTTTCAACTTATCACAGTCTGAACAAGTTTTTCTGATGCTTTGGGGTCTCCAGGTAAACATCAGAAGGAACTGAGGTGGTGGAGACAGCAGGAAACAGCACAAGGAAATTCTCAAACAGAAAAATCCTCAGCTGCTTCCAAGAGCTTTCTATCCTTGAGCTCAGCACAGGCAGCACTATAGATCAGAAGGAGCAAAGGCCCCAAAACTTCACCAGCATCTCCAGAGAACACTCTCAAAATTACTCCTTACAATTAGGCTGCATCAACTGGGAGACTACTAAATGTTTGCTGTAGTACTGCACCAGACATGAATTCATGATACAAGCTCTGAAACAACACAGCTTATGTTCTTTTCAAACTCTGCCTCTCCTTTAATAAATGCTCTTTTACCAAGGTCATTAGGTTTTACTTCAAACTTTTTTTTTTTTAAAGTTGCTCCTATTTGCTGCTAAATTTTAGTTTTCATTTCTAAAGATTTTCCTGTTCATGTCAATCAAAATCATGACCACATCTTGCTTCCATTTTCCTTTGACTTTCTCTCTGGACAAGAAAATTCGTATAATTTATGTTAGTTAACAGTTTCTGTTTTCTTTCTGTATACACAGAGTTGCCAGGTGTTAAAATATGGAAAGAAATAAATGAAGAGAAGGACTTAGTAAACCTTTGGCCTTACTTCAGCAAAACAAATCAAGAAACCCCTCCAATTACCCCTGGAGTAATTTCGAAATGAGCAAGCAGAGTTAAGAGTCAGGGGTACTTTATTGCTCCAGGCTTTGAATTTGTCCCATGAGCTACCACTAGCAATATCCAAGGAGCCCCAAAGAAGTACACATTTAACCATGCACGGAGGTGATGGATACAACCTGTTTGCTGTGCCCTTAGTTTTCCAGCAGTGCTACTGCAGGAAGCAGCTTGACGGAGACAATGCGCATTTTCCCTCATTGCTATTTTTTGTCTCATGCACATGCCCTGTTTCATCTGCAAGGAAGTGGAATAAATCTGTAATGGCAGCTCCCAAACTTTTCAGCTCCCCACTGGATGATCCTTTCCTCCATGCCATTCAACATTGAACTCTACCTTCAAAACCTGAATGTGAAAAAAGTTCACTTAAATGAAACAGAAGGGACAACTGCCACTTCCCACCTTCCTCTCTTCGTTTTTAATTTCAGTACCATCATCACTCACACAGCATTCAGAAAGTATCAGCATAATTAAGTATAAGGCTAAAATTTATGATGGTGAAGAACTCATAGAAGTTAGGATGTTTTTATAAAAACAAGTTAGCGACAAGCCGATCAGTCTCAAAATTACTGTACAGAAAAGCATTCAATTCCTGACTCTGAGAGGAACTTTCCCCGCCTACACCATCCCTGAGGGTGAAGAAGATTTGTGAAAATATGGAACAGAGTGTTCAAAACACCCGCAGACCACACGCAATACAAACACGCCTTCAAAATCATCGACAGGTCACCAAGCCTGCACATTAAAAGCTAGGATCTATTTAAATACTGTCACTGTAAAGTGGATATATCTTCATTTTGTCCGAAGGGCACTTAACATGGCAACATTATGTTTCTAGCTTCAGGAACGTACTCCAATCTGCCCTACTTTCCAGTGAGACTGAAGAAATTAGCATTGCTCTGAATCACACGTTAACGGATGGAGTGCCATTAGGCTCATAAGAGGTTGATTACAGTGTTACGTTCATTAGAACAGTAAGGAAACACATTTTATTTGAACCAAGGCTTCTCTTCAACAGAGAAATACTAAAAGCAAAAGAATAAACCTTATTACGGTATGTTTCACAAGTGAAATAAAGGCCTGTAATTATCAGGTTTTTAATGGTCTCTGTATCAAGTCACCATTTCAAAGCAACAGAGCGGCCAAAGGACTTGCAGAAGGAACATCTTAATGATAGCGCACACTATTATGGCGTGCGAAGAAAAGGGCTGAGGTGATCCCTGGGCAAGGACTGGTGCCAGCACATCGCTTGTGGCAGCTGGGCATTAAGGAAATAATTGGGGTGTCAGGGAGAGACGCAGGCAGAGCCCAGCGGGCACACGCCAGAGGAAAACAGGAGCGTGGAGGACAAAGCCAACAGCCTGGCAGCACAGCTGAATCACCCTGGTCTTGGGGGTTTTAACTCCCCAGTGTAGAAAGAGGAGAAGAAAAAGCACCACACCTCCTAGCTTGGCCTGCGGACTTCCAGGTTCTCTCCACTTCTTCACTTTGGGCAGACTCACTCCATGGGAAAAAAACATAATCCAAGACCAACCTGCAGTCCAAAGCACACTTCCCTCTCACTTTAACAAAATCAAACACTCAGAAATGCATTCGAGCAGCTACCGGAAAATTCTGGAGTGGGAAAACCCAAGAAACGTGAACCCATTTAAATCAAGCAGGCCTGATTCTCCTGCTCTCCTGCCCTGCAAACGTCTGGGCACCAGCATGTGTCCCAGGGTGCAGGACTGCACCCCGCAAAGCCGCGTGCAAGCCCGGCGTGGGCAGATGGGAGAGGAACCCCGGCAGGGAGGGATGGAGAGCTGCCCGGGCTGCGCCAGCTCCCTGTGTGAGTACAAGGGTACAAACACCCTTCTGGGAACTAGCCTTTACAGCTTGTTCCTGAGTTTTTGTCAGTCTGCTCTAGGCAATAGATTTGTAGTTCACCGGACACAGACTTCCTAATAATCTTTATTGTTCCTGGTAACTTTTAATGAGTCGATGTAAGGAGATTTCACTTCCTTCCCTCTTAAAGAGAATTTATTAAAAATATCTGCACAGGAGTAAAAGCCTAATAAACGGAGAAGCCACATGCCCATGAGTGGAATTAAAGGAGCCATCTGTTTCTTTACAGTCATGCACATCTCAGACAAAAAGTACACACACGACATGTATCATTACTTCCACTTTCCTAACAGAAAATATTTGTCATGATTCCCTCCCACAGGAGCGCAGGAAGCTCCACCACCAGCTTGCAATGCTACAGGAACCCCTCCCACTAAAGCTCTGCAAGGAATGTAGTCAGCTTTTTTCTCTGCCTCTTCCTCAGGCGACCCAGCACAGTTTTTCATGCCCCTCTGAATCCTTCGCAAACATATTTTCTACAAGATCTACACACGGGGATCGGTTTGCTGAATTCTGCCATCAGCAGGAACTGCGCTGTTGAGCTCCATACATATAGTTCTGTCTTACCATTTAAAAGTCAATTTAGGAAATGAAGCTCTTCATTGGATGATGTATTTTTATGTCAATGTATTGTAGCTTGCAATTTTTTCCCTTCACCTACTTCCAAATTGCTCTGACGAAAGCAGACTGATGGAAATGCATCAGACATACCCAGCTATACTCCTCAGCATCAACTTTCAGGCAGTTACGGACAATTAGCGCAAAAATTCCCACTTGCCCTCACCGGCAGAAGTAAGCAGCAGCAACGTGCTCTCTCCCCTTTGCTCTTCATCAAACACACGTCGCAAACCAGAGACCCAGGAGCTGGGGATCATCCTTCAGGGTAACACATCTACACACACCGCACACGACTCTGCTCTCGCTTGTAGCGTACTAACAAAAGTGACAGACTAAGAGGCACACTTAGAAAGTGTTTAAAAGCGTCATCTGTGGTCACGTATATCCCCATAGTGGACTCCTGGAGCAAAAACGCCTCTTCTGGGCCAGGTTTTGGAAAAAAGATACTGTACACACCACAGTTGCTATTTCATATTCCTCTCCTGCTGGCAACGCTAACGCTGCGCAGTCACTTTTGTCTCGAGGCTCCCTGTACACCACAGATTTTCAGTGCATCCCACCTCAACTTAAAAGGCTCGCTCAATGAAGTGTCTCCCACTGTTCCCAGAAGCTCTTCAGCTTTATGGCATGTTCCATTTGCACCTAATCAAAAGAAAAGTAGGATCCGTAGGACAACTGAAGTAACCAGTACCTCTTTAGGCCAGGCTGGATGGAGCTCTGAGCAACCTGGTCTAGTGGAAGATGTCCCTGCTCACAGCAGGGGGGCTGGAACCAGATGATCTTTAAGGTCCCTTCCAACCCAAACCATTCTATGATTCTATGATTCATTCTATTCTATGATTCTCTTTAACCAATCACTTAAGTCCTAATATCTTGCTTTACAGTTACACGTTACTCACCAAAACAACTCTTGCCAGAGACAAAATCAGCAGAGAATCTGTGAAAGTCAAAACTGCCCCAGTGATGCTGGCCTGGACCATGAGCAGGATGCTTGGGAGAAGCCATCAGGAGGCCACCATCGCATCAAAACACGTCTGGCATTAGTTCTGCTCTCTTCTGCTACCTCAGCCCTGCCAAAGCAGCCTATCCCTAGACTATAAAAACCAGATCAAGGACACAGGTTCTAAAAAAACCTGCTGAAAAGATATAAAATTTTTCCGTCTAAAACATCTCCTCCTCTTTCCTTGCTTTGACACAGTTCAAACACTGAAGAGTTCAAGACTACCTACTGTGCTACTGAGACACTCTGGAAGTATTTCTTCAGAAAAATCAAAGAGTGGCTTAATTTAAGTTTGTCTGACCTGGGATGTTACCCTTGCTCTCAGTTATGGAAAACCTTTAAATAAGAACAGCAAAAAAATAAAAAACTAAAATAAAAAGTAGAATTTGTCTGGTTCTTCAGCCTTTTTCTCTGCAGGCATGAATGCTTTTGTTATAAGCTATTTATCAGAGGCTAGGAGAAAACTTCTGAAACTAAAGCGCTGGCAGCTCTGCGGTTACGCGAAGGGAATATTTCCTTCTCCCATTGTGCTCTCCCATGCAGATAATCATCTCTGTGCATAGACACGCATCTCATTATTCGCAATACTCTGTGACCCTGAGATGTTCTGTAAATTCTCCGTGTCAGTTCAGGAAAAAACATTGTCTTCCTCATGTCTATCTATATTCAGTTTCTGTGACATCTTCTTGCATTATTATACAGGATTGCCCATCCATGGCAATCATTCCTTTGTTTTGATCATCTATGGAATGCATAACAATGAAAGATGTTAACATGAAAAAATAAAACAAAGCATTTTATCCTTAATACAAATATTGAATAAGTTAATGTACATTTTAAAAATCCTGTACAAAAATGTATTTAAAAAGTATCTGTGTTCTTATCTAGCTTCCTAAATGGAAACTTTTAACACAAGATTTGCACTGGGGCTACCATCAAAAAACAGATTTATGTTTCAGAGACATAAAGTTAGGACATACCTCATGATTCCCCCCGCTTTCATTCCACAGATACATTCCTAACTAGCTATGTACATTGATCCCT
Organism: Opisthocomus hoazin; assembly: GCF_030867145.1. NCBI lineage: Eukaryota > Metazoa > Chordata > Aves > Opisthocomiformes > Opisthocomidae > Opisthocomus > Opisthocomus hoazin. The sequence continues at coordinate 7,857,516 of NC_134427.1, read as the reverse complement.
TATTTAGAAAATAACTGAGTTAAGCCACTGCTGCAGAGGAGAGCAAGGTGTAATCTAGATTTATTGACATTTCAGCTGTCCTTATATGCAATTTTTACATATCATTCTACCTTCTAATAATTATAGAGTAGGTAGACAAATACATCCATCCTGAATATCCCTCAACTATACGGGAAAATCTTCCTTCAAAGCATTTATGAAAATAAGCTTTCTACATATTAGAAAAAACCAAATGAATGAGGCAAGAATGGACGGGCAGAAATGCTCAACGCTAAGACAAAAAAGGATCAAAGAATCAGCAAAGTATGTAACAGAAAGTACTTTCCAGATCTGAAACACATCTACTGACACATAGATCTTTTTGCCTTGGCCTCTGTTTCCCTACTTGTCTGTAACGCTGACCACGCTGAGGGCCAGCATCAAAGCCCATCAGAGCAAACTCCGGGCACGCACCGATGCGGCAGCAGTGCAACGCTGTGCTCGCTGCTGCTCTCCGCTGCCAGTGCTCTAGCCGAGTAGCTGCACTCTTTGCAGGTAAACGCGACCCAAGGGTTGCAGACTTATTTGTACCAGCACGCGCCCCTGTCCACCGCGTATTCCCTGTGTTGCCTCCAGCTGGTGTACCCTAACTCCGCAGACCTGCTCCCATACCTGGGAGTGTTGCCCCTGAGCTTCCAGGCGCCTATGGAGCCTCACCTTTGTCCAAATCACACCACCTAAAATCACAACACTGAAAGAGTCACGTCAATTTTCTCTCTGGCTTCGAAACATATTGCCAATGAAACAATGGAACAATTGGGAGTGCTAAATCCAGACATAAAGGTTATTTGTTTGCGTAAAGACTTTTAAAATGATACTGTTAGGAATTACATGTGATATGGAACTAATTTTCAAGCTACCTTGGATTTCTGCATGAAGGACAATGTATAAACCTAAGAGCAACAGTGAGACTGATCTGTGCGAACCTTGGAGACGGGTGCTCTCCTGCCCCAGCCCTCCTTGTAATTGGCCTGTTTTCAGGAGGGAATCAGCTTACTCAGTTTCAGGCTGACTAATACCCAAGTCATCCAACATCCATGGAACAAAATCGAGCGTCAGCACCGGCATCACTGCCACCCTCCTCAGCAGTGCCGGCCCAGAAGCTATTTACCTGTGTGGGCCAGGACAACAGCAACAACCCTTTGATCTCAGGAGGTGGTTCCCCCAGAGCAGGGTCAAGCAGAGCAGGGGGAAATAATTTTTGGTAGAAAACCTGCGGCTCACACGGCTCCCAAGGGGGCACATGCTCACTGGCACGGATGCAGGTGATAGCTCAGTGGCGTGACCGCTGCCACCCCCACCCAAAAAAGCCAGGAGGACCCAGGGCTGAAGTGGGTGGCAGCGGCGCAGCCGGCATTATTCCTGCATGCATGTGGGGAATCTTCTTCATCGCCCACTAGCAACAGTAAGGTTTTTCCTGATGATTGATTGCGCTCCATTTTTATATTCTCCCTGACAAGGCAGTTTTACTAGCCAGAAGCTATCCACATCTTGTTCTAATAAATGCTACATATTAATTTATTTCTATTTATTAAACCTCTTCTAGCAACAGTAGAGGTTATTTTAAGACTTGGAAGTAAAAAATCAATCATTTAGTCATGGAGGGGAGTGTCAGTAAACTGAGATCAGCTAAGAAAACCAGCAATATGCCAGGAAAGCTCTTTCTGGATCCTTCCACCGCTTCTCGACTAACAAAGGCCAGCCAAGACGAACCACAAGCACACATACATGCAGGTAACTGTCACCTGTTACTTGCACAAGTTTTGAAACACTCTTTTAATGATTGCTCCTTACAGTAGGAAGAAATCATCCAACAAGCATAGTTCTTTTATCGTAAACCTGAAGCACCTACAACATAAAAGCCTACTGACTGCAGCTACTGTACGGGGAAGAGGGGATAACGAACACGTCAAACTGCTTTATGCGGTGCCGAGATTGCTCGCTATTACATTACCTGGAGGACATAACAAACGAGAGAACTGCAGCTTGACAGAAAATGTATACAATTAAAACATAAAGCTCTGGGGGCATGGATAGGAGATGCTTGACTAGGAGACATACTTCACTGCTATGTGGTGCAGCTCTTGGCTCTGTTTCAGCTTGAGGGAAATACTTCAGTATGGGCGTCTGTTTGTTTGAAAGATGTCAAACCATCAACCAGTTTTATAGGACAAAAAGCACTCTGAATGGAAAGTACTTCAGAATAACCAACATACTGCAAAATTTTTTTTGTATAATTAAAAAATTTTTTATAAATGTATCTTCCCCATTTTTATGTCTAATCTGGTTTCAGCTCTTTACCACATTTATTCTAGAGTGGTACTTCCAAGGAGAATAAAAAAAGCTAAAAGATGCACAACGAGTTTTGGCAATATAAAAACTTGTTTGCAAAACTGACCTGATTCTGGAAAAAGGGAAATGTGAACACAGCATGATATAATTGCATGAATTTGTTATTACACAGTCATTCTAACAACATCTGCTTCTTCCTTTGCCTCACTGACTTGCACAGTTTAAAAAGCAGACTGCATTAGATGCTGGTCATTCAGGAAGGACACCAGCTGACTTTGATCTGTATTACTAACTTGATTATTTTAGGGATATTTATGACATGCTAGAAATTTACTGTTATACAGAAAACAACCATCTTCAAAAAGGTATCAATAACAAAGTTGAAATACTTCTGAAACATGACTGAAAGAATAACTCAAAAACAAGCATCATAAGAAGGGTTAATTTTATATCAGAACTCTCAGGGATTTTGCACTGGGATTTCTTTTTCACTGTAACTTATCACTTTGATTTTTCTTGGTGTTTCCTCGTCTCACTTTAACGCACGAGTGTACCACATTCAAGAATGAAGTTCGATTCCACCATTCCTACTGGAAGGCTTATTCAGGGTGCCATGCTCAGAAATCCATGCAACACAAAGAAAACATATAAAGCGTCATAGAGTATCACTAGTAGAAGGATTCTAATTAGTTTCTTAAGAATTTGCTCCTTTACTTATAATTAGATTGATCCCTCAGTCAGGCAGACAGTGGTCCTGCCTGATCAGCAAGTCTGTGCACAAAAAGCAACCGAATTAGGCCAAATACAACAATAGAAGGGTAGGGATAGTTACATTTATCAGGTACTATCATAACCAAGGACTAAAAGATACAACGGCAAAATTCTCCTCTCTGACCTGTGCTGCTGATGAAAGCACAGGGTGTACCTGCACTGTCATTTCTGGTCCGGTGGTATAAGTGGTGCAGCCAGTGACTTTCACGAATTGCGCCTGCACAAATAAAACTCAGAAAACCTAAATGGCAATGACAGATTGGTGAAGAAGAGAAACATTTTCAACTAAAGCTTGAAGAGAAATGCAATGTTGGAACATAAAGAAATAAAAGAATAAATGAAGCTACATGGCACACACTTGAGATGAAGAAAATCCCGGAACTGATCGTCACCAGCCACGACAGCCGGGGGCCAGCCATTCAGCATGGCCTGAATGCTGCGGGAGGCAGGCTGCTGGGCCAGGTGGCTTGGGATAGTCCAGCAGGATTTCTCTGCTATTTCACAACCCAGCTGTGTTTTACGCTACACAATATATAGACAGACAGACCCACGGAAGTTCCATGCATCGTAACTAGTAGGATGCTTCATAATCAGCCCACTCTAGACCTGCCCACTCCTACATGCATCATTAAGAAACAGAAAACTATTCACATTTACTATGCAGTGCAACACTTCTGAGTCTGAATAGATACAATATGGAAATTGCAATTACAGTAACTCCAGCTGCTGAGACAGAATGTGAACAGCAGCCATGGACTCTAAATCCCAGTTTACTTGTACTTTCCAAAATTCTTCAACAAGGTTGATAAACATAGGCAATCCTGCCATGAGACTTACGTATATTTTCCTAAGAATACCTTTTTGTTTTAATTAGGGATTTTTTTCATTTTTAGCTTTTTAATTTTTTTACACTACAAGCAGTATTTGCAATAATACTAAATATAACTATGCTATGTGCTCAGCAACAGCAATTACGTTGCTGAGACTCACCATAAATCTTTATTGCAAATATCTTTTCTGTAATATCTTAAATTATCATAAGATACGCATTAAGTTTAAAATGCAGCTTGGGGACAGTCATACAATGGTTTGGGCTGGACCTTTAAACGTCATCTAGCCCAACCCCCAATAGTCCTAACGCTGTTCGAGCCTTGAAATCCAACAAAAGGCAGGCACAGGAGGAGAACGTCATTTTCAGTAAGAATTAAAAGGGATTACATTTCTTTGGAATGAATTTTCCACTTACATTGAAACATCAATCACAGCTCTGACTTTCAAATTATCTCATCATTGTTGATACGCTGTTTACACAACAACTAAAAGCAGAAGGTTTATTTCATTTTTCAAGTATACCACTCCTGCTGTTTTGTCGGATTTTTTTTTTTTAATTCCCCTCAAAGATGGCCATAAAAAGAACTAGATACTTTGTATCATTAGATACAAAACTGAGTCTCACATATCTATTGGTTTCTTTTAAGATCCATTAGGTACAGCCTAAAGAATAGAAAAGAAATTCTGGTTCAAGTTCCATCAGATTGATCTTGTACTTCAGTCCATTAATTAATTAATCCATGCCTTGATTCAAAATGGGCTCTCAATCCTGTCATTACATTCCATTCCATAAGCCCTGATGATTATAAAACATTAGTTCTGAACTGCTCTTGGTAATATTAGGCTGAACCAAATCAATAAATTCAAACTTAGATTAACTGGCATCAAATCGTAGTGTGTACCTTTAAAGTGTATAGGATTGATCTTTGTGTTCAATATTTCTTTTCTTTAACGACATTTAAATGTGTAAGGTAACCGGAAGCCTTTCCACTGAGAAATGCAGGATATTACTGTACAACAGACAGTGAAAACCTGTCTATTTTTCGCATGCTTCACTGAGAAAGTGCCAGAGGTAATGAAGACCCATTGCACAACCCCACCTGCCGCTGAAAGAGAGCCAGCGTTGAAAGGGATCTATTTTTAGAGGGATGCTAAAGGTCAGCTAGCTAAGGCCTTTAGTTGTGCAACGTCATCCACACGTTAAGCTTCAAGATGCTTTTGAGCAAGGCATTTGCTATACAGTAAATGGCAAATTTTTTTCCAAGATGTTACATATTTGCAAGTTCACCTTCAGTAAACAGTGCCAGAAGTGCTCTCAGGAAAAAGAAATGGCACAATTACAACTTGCGCAGGAATTAGAAGATGGCTGCACAGTATAATGAGAGCTTCTGGAATGCTGTCATGATCCTCTTCCCATGAGAGCAGCAAGAACCAGAGAATTGTTTTTTAGGAAAATACGCAACACTTAAGTTCTTGAAGAGCCACTGAAATTTCACAGTCTACGCAATGCCATAGAACTCGGAAAAAATCTCACCTTCTGTGTGTACACAGCAATAAAGCATCGTATTTTACACATGCACATATGAACCACCCTCTTCAACAAGCGATGGACAAGCCGAAAATCTCACAGCTGCCTGGGAGCAGGAATTGCACTGCCTCAGCCTGGCCACGCAAGTGACACTCAGCAAAGCCCCAGCGCCTGCATTTGGCTGGCTGCGAGAAAGCAGAGGCATCTCAAGGCCGTATGCAGAGTCTGGGACCTGCTGAGCCACCTCAGCAGGAAAAGAACAGCTGACACGGGGCTTCAGCTGTGGCAAAACACAGCACCGGCAAGAAGCCCCACACAGAGAGCGATACACTCACTAGCAAGGGAGCAGGATGTTTAGCTGAACGATTTCAGAGGCTGAATTCAACAGCAGGAGAGCCAAGCACAGGGTGACCCAGCTACAGTCGCTCAGCACACCTCACAGAGCAGAGCCAGGCCAGTGCCATGGGCTAACACCTGGAAGACAGATGTGGAGCTGCAGCTGAGGAGCAGCCACAGGGCTGTAACTAGGGGCAGAAATGGCCTCCAGCGCCGCACAAAGCAAGTCTTCTCTCTTTGTCTGGCTAGATCTCTTACAGCTGGGGTGTCAGCTGGTATCCTGTCTCGATGTACACAATAGAGGAACCATGCCCTAAGCTATGTGTGCACTATTTAACCCCTGTGCATTTACAAGTAAAAAATTTTTACCTACTGTAAAGAACCACTTTAGTACCTCTGTCTAGGTTTCACCCTTGAGTTGCAATTAAGCCACTCTTCATCTCCCCAGCATCGGATTTCTTGGTGGGAAGGGGCAGATGACAGAGTCATAAGAGAAGAACCATCTTTCTCCTGTTCAGCAGGTCTCCCTTTCCACCGTGTAGGTGTGAACCCTCTCTGCCAGTCCTGCAGACCTCACCCTGGGGAGCTAGTGTTCAGTGAAGAGCAGCACTTCAGATGAGCCCTGCTGGGACTACTCCCCACAAGAAAACTAGCCTGGCTTCTGTTCTGGATGTAGCTTGCTACATGGCATGTAAATGACATAAAATAAACCTCAAGTATTTCTACTACAAGTATCTGGGTCTTTGCTGAACAGGGAATGATCACAGTCCTATCACAGTGAATAAGATGAACAACAGCACAGAAGGTCACTCTTGATACAGCTGTGAGCCCACAGAAAAACCAGGTTACTGCAGTGTAAGTCCACGCGTATTTGTAGATGCTTGTACACAAATGGTACGATGGAAGGGTGGGGAATGATTTCATGTCTTCATTTGCAAAATAAATTTGTCCAGCAAACTTGCAGAGAATCAGAACATCGTGAATTCTGACAGCTTTGTAGAAAGGAAGAAAGAACAGCAGGAAAAATGAAAGAAAATACAAGAATGAAAGAGCAAACTTTGCAGACTGACACCGCTCGTCCAGGAGCCTTTCCAACTGGAACACTACCAGAACTGCTGTGCTGGCACCAGTCAGAGGAGGATTCAGCTCATTCTCCTTCCTTTCTGAGTCCATACGCCTAACGTGAGCAAAAATATCCCTGAGGACGCCAGATGTGACTTTGAATGGTAGGAGGAAGGCCAGGGTCTATTAGGTTGGTCTATGTACAGCAGGAAGATGAGTAACACAGGCAACCGATCTAAAGCGCCTACTACTTTCTGCCATGCCTTCAATGACCTTATCTCCCCAACAATAAAATGCTCGTTTTGCTTAGTAATTGCTCTCACAAATCATTCAAGCTGTATAACGCAGAAAGAAGGGCCAGTGAACTGCAGTGAATCTTCAGTGCTTTTAACGACACTGGAAAAAAAAGCGATGCTTTGCTTGTATTCTCATCTTAGCAAGATGGGAAAAGAAAAGAGAAAAAAAGAAAGAAAGAAGATGTAGTTCGTGGTTCAGCATTTCTTGCTTCACTGTTATTTTTATTATTCGTCATTGCCTAGGGCATATGAATTTATATTAAGTGAAAAAGTGGAGGAACAAGCTACAAGTTTTATTTTTTCTCTCCTACATTCCCACAAGTTACAGCCACTGCTGTACCACAGCTTTTGTCCCCATTATTCAGGATGGGCCTTGCTGCTCCTTTATCACACTACATTCTGTTTGATCAGAAGTTGAGCAGCAATTTCCTCCATAGCTCAGGACACAGATGTAAAAATGTTCACCACCCTCAGGATGATTTACAAAAGGCACTAGTCCTCTGCATCCCCAATACAGACACTGGCCTTCTTGTCTCCACTTTTATGACAGGTAGCAAATGAAGTAATGAAGTAGAAATGAAGTAATAAAATGAAGACAAATCATCCATCTTGGGAATGTCTGCATCAGACCAATTAAAATAATGTCTTAGACACACTGCGATAACATATTGTACCTATTTGAAGAGGCTACTAGTATGAGCAAGCCCTGCAATTGCTATTTTCTCCAGTTATATCCCCAGAGATTTCTAGCTCCAGCGTAATAAAAGATTAACAAATTAAAATGTATTAAAAAATTAGTCTTTATACTTTTTCCAATAAGCTGTTAAAGACAATGATAGTAACCAATCTCTGCCTACAAAGTGGTTCTCACACAGGAAGCTCACGCAAGCCACGATGAACACCAGCTACAGTGAGAATTACTGAGGGTGAGGAGGGTTTGCAGTCCTGGGTGCAGACAGGTCGCACAGCTGCAGTCCATGTTATGAGCCCATGGACTTCCGTGTGCGAGGCAAGGGCTTTGCTGAGGTCAGTAAAAGGGCTGTGTCCTGCACTCCCACTACAACCAGAGGTGTGGAAGCTGCTGCTTGGCGCTTTCCCACGTCGCATTTGACGTCACAGGGCCAGGCAGGTCTCCCGTCCCCGCTCAGATCAGGGCTGCATCCATCCGTACTGCGTCACTGAGGCTGTTCTTCTCTCATCTAGAGTCCTAGTCTAAAAATAGCACTCATTCCCTTCACATCTGTTGATTTTCAAACAATTTTATAACACTGGTATCTAATTATAGTATGCCACTGCTCATTACAATTACATGCCATTTACCGTTTGGATGGCCAGTGGAAACTTTTCATATTCCAAATAAATTCTCCATCAATACCCACACACAGTTCTGTCTCAAAGATCTAGCAGAAAGACTAAAAAAAGAACCAGTCTGGTTTATTTTTAGCTCATCATTTCTGACCACTTCAAAGGTTTACAACAAAATTTGGTGTCAAAAACAATGAACAAGAGTTGAACATTGGGGAGATCGCAAACCACGGCAAATCCACTGTGACAGAGTGAACTGAAGCATGATCACACAGGCTATCAGACAAATCTGGATCACTTGAATGGACTGGCGCAGCTTACAGGGGTTTTTCTTTCATTTATAATTAACCACTTGGCTGTCACATCACTCTATCCATGCACTCTGGTTGTGAATGTTTACACTGAAATCTCTGTAGAAGACACAGAGACTGTGAGCTAGAAAAGGTGAGAAGGGAAGTTATATATGTGCACCGTTCAGATGTGAGGTTTAGCAGCATGAAAGCAGCCAGAGCAGAGGGAGCACCATCAACAACCAAAACAGCCACTGAGGCAGCAGCTCAGTGCGCTTCCCTGGGTGCCTTTGCCCCAGCCTACACAAACATCATTTTGGGGTGACAGAGCATGGGGAGGTTTTGGCCTGCATAGTCTGATTTCTGATATGGGATACACGGATAAACTTCTCCTAGGAAGAGGCTATCAGACAAAAGTCACTAAAGCTCCCAAAAAGCATCAGATGATGCAGACAGGGGTCTAAGTAACTTGAGATAGATTTCCCAGGAAGTCGTCAAGGAGACAAAAAGCTTGTCATGCTATTAGCAACACTCAAAATGGAAACTGCATGAAGAAAAGTATGGCACTCCAGTTCAAACAATGAACAAATGAATTTAAGCAAATTAAATACAGCCCATCCTGCTTTAAAAATAGCTGCTTCTGTCAGTAAATATAGTCAAAGTAATTTTACAGAACACCAGAATAACTGAGGTTGGAAGGGACCTCTGGACGCCATCTAGCTCAAACCCCCACTCATGCAGGGCCAGACAGGTCAGGTCACGCAAAGTTTATGCATTTGGGTCGCTGGCTACTCCTCTTGGAGAAAGCCATTTTACAGCAAGTAACGGCAAGCTCAGGGTGTTTGCGATTTATTTCTTTAAAAAGCTGAAGATGCCGCTGTGAAGACTGGACCTTCTAATAAAGCCAGTGAAATATCCAGTCCTTCACAAACAAAGCCTTCAGTAGTGCAACAAGCACATTTGTATCTCAGACAGTCCCTGAAAACATCTCTATAAATCTAATTTCTCTAAACTTGATGCCACATAGGTATCCTCAGTGACTTATCTACTTGTGTACTTCAGATATTTTTAAAATGGACTTTACTTTCTTTTTCCTACTGAGAATATTCTTCAAAGCGTAGTTCAACTCATTTATCACTGCAATCAAGGTCCAAAAACGCGTGCAGCAAAGTCTTTAACCCCTCAGACAAGACAGGCAGTGACACACAGCTTTGGAGAGCCACAGACCCACCTCACCGGCACGAGATCCAGGACCGGGCACGCGTGCATTTTGGAGACTTCCCAACATCACAGAGAGTCTCTCCCTCACCAACTGCATCATGACGAACGGAGAGCACTCTCCCAGTGTATGCCAGGCCCCAGTCTGCGGCTCAGGCTCTGCTCTCTGGTAGCTGATGGTGAGAGGGGCACCGTGTGCCAGTGTGTGTCACCTGCACCCACTGAAGAGTGATCAGATCTGCAGGTTACTTGGACCAGTCACGTCTCATATGTTGTCACATACCTGTCACGTCCCTTCTGTCTTTAAGCCTTTCAAGGAAGAAGCCTTCTGCTTAACAAAGTAGCCAAAGGGAACGAGGTTTACGCTATCATAAAGTGTCCGTAGGGTGAAAGTCTGAGCAGACACTCCACAACTCAATCACGAGCCACGATGCTGTAAGGCTTCTTTAGTCCCACTGCTGATCCAATACATGTTTCTAAGCCCTTTGCAGAACGATGCAATGTTGCTCCAAGAGTGACAAACATCACAGAATTAGGTTCACTCCAGGCCCTTCACTTTGTCTCCTGACAGCTCTGAGGGATTACTAATTTTGCAATAGTTGCCAGCACCAAGACACCAACCAGTGGGTTGAATATTTGAGCTGTAATAAATAAATTTAAAGCAAGGCTTTCTTCACTGACAACCTGCTTTATTTTTGCCAGTAGGCATGAATAAAAACAGAACCACAGTACCCTAGCCTGACTTCAAAGGATATGAACATTTAATTTTTTGCAGCTTTTGCTTCACTGTCCATTGTACTGCAAATACAACCCCAGGCCCCCAAAATCTCTTTCATCACTAATTTAACATTCTTTCTCTAAAGATGACAATACAGAGAGGATGAGATGCATTTCCAGCAAACACTGACCAGGCATGACCTTGTTTATTTTCCAGAGCATGCCCAGCCTGTGGACACACAGTGGGTTTCTCCACGGGCGCGAGGCTGAGCAAGGCCCAGCAGAGCTGGAGGACACGATGCTGCAGGAGTCCCAGCTCAGCTTCCCTAGACAGAGCTTGGACTCCAAAGGTTGATGTGTGCTAGGAGACAGGAGGCAGCACGATTCCCTTTTGCTCTATGGCTTAGCAGAGGACTAGAGATCAGATCTAGGATTTAATGCAACAATGCAAGTGAGGCAATTAGTAAATGACTCAGCATCTGCAGACCATCAGGCCCCCTATTAACCAGCTAAGTACATTATCTTGGCAGAGATCATAGATTTTCCCCTGAAGCTAATTGTCTGTGTATAACTTGTTGTATGCTACTGCAGACATAGGCTCCACCTGTGCAAGGTACCTCATGCCCTTGCTCCACTGACATCCATGGCAAGCAGCATGCCCCGAGCTCCCCGAGGAGGAGAGCATCCTCAGGCTCAGAAGTCTGACCAAAAGATGGAGGAGAAACGAGACATTACTTTACCAAACCAATAATACTTCCTATGCTCCCAAATAACACTTCACTCATTAGCCTCCATTCAAGAGGAAAAAAATGGTTTCACATGTGAATGGCCTGAACAGGCACTAATTAGCACTGTCTCTCAGGCATCTTCAAGTTCATCTTCAGTCTGTGCCTGTTTCACAACCAGGAGAGCATCAATCAGTCCAGGCAACAGCACTTGCAAAATGCTAGTGCTTGCCAAGCAGGGGGACTCCACCAAGCAATATAGCCAACTTCAGCTAAGCTTAGGACAGTAAAAAGAAACTAATTAAAAAACTCTTGTCCTCCTACCCCACTGTTATCTATTTAAGAGTTAACATAAAAGATCAGGTATTTGCATTAAGTTCCCAGGACTTTTATTCCACTTAAAAAGCTGGAAAGTACCTCGGCAATGGTGACTAAAGCATCCACAATGCTTTGGGAACCCAGCAACAACCTCTTTCTGACTTCCAGGTGCTGAACAGGCTTCAGCCGGTTTACTATATCCAAAAAAACAATGCTGGCAATTAAGCACTGGCCATTTTAACAAAGCAGCTCACATTTTAGACAGATGGGATGCCAGCCATAAGGCTACATGCAGTTAAAAGGACAGACATTTTTCAAGAGCTGCTTTCTATAGGGGGGAAATAATGTGTGAGCCACGCAAGTGAGAAGATAAGGACACACTTTCCCGTGAAAGAAACCCTCCTCTGTCATCTACCACACAGCCTGGCAACCCCGCACCCGGAGATGAGCAGAGAGGTGTGAGTAGCTAGTAGACAATCACAGAGCGTGCTGCATCAGTGTGACTTTCACCTCAAAGGACTTGAAGGTATTGCCCATCCTTTGATGCTCACGTATACCCTGAAACTCCTCTTCTGTCAGCCGATGGGCGTTCCACTACGAGAAGGTGCCCAGGTGCTACCTTGCTGACCCTGGCCAGCTATGCCAGTATTGATGGGAGCACACAGCTGAACTGCAAAAGTGGGGATAGGAGTACACAGCACAAGAAGGGAAAAGCCTTCAAAAAAGCGCTATGGGGTTTGTATTGAAGGTGAAAATGATATAACTGGCCTGTGAAAATGTCTGAGAGCACGGAAGGAATATTCCCTTCTGTCTTGGGATGAAAAGCTAACATCTTTACAACCACCACCAGTCTGAAAAGTGTAAAGCCAAATTTCAGTTCAGGTCAGACAGAAATGCCATTTAATTTTGACTGTATAAAAAAAAAAAAAACCCCAAACACCAAACCCGAAAACTATGGGTTTTTTATTGTTTTAAACAGATCAGGTCCTTTTAACCCATGCTTCATCTGGTACATCAATCAAATTGCCTCCTCAATCAACCACACCTACTGTCACCTGAAGCCTCCAGGTCAGGCTACTGAACTACCACTGGGTATGTGGTTGCCTTGATGTTTGCAAACATTTGTCATCCACTAGTAAAAGACTCCAGCGAGGCTAAAGCACGCTGTGTTCTCAAAATGAGCACTGATCATACAACAATGTTCATTTCAAAACAGCAGAGTTATCTGATCGCTTCTGCTCTTCCATTTCCTCTGTGGATAATTTTGATTTCATTTCTGAAAGCACACTCTGCCCCATTAATATATCTAAAACTGCAACAAAACACAAAGCTGCAAACTGTTGCAGGATTCAGTATTCAGCAGAAGCAGAGAGCAGTGTTTTGTTGATATTCATTTTACAAGCACTGCCCATGTCATGAGCATTTTACAGATGCTTGAAATCCCCTAATGCAGCTTCTGCTTTTGTCATACGATAAGATGACCTGTAAGGCAAACAGAGACCTCCTCCATCTCAGCAGATGCAGTTATCTTATTTCCACTCTTGCCATTCGTATTTTCTTATTAACATGGCAAGCTCCACACCCGTCCCAATCACAAAGAGCAGGACGAGACCTCCCTCAGGCAGGACACGACCGTTTCCAAGGAAGCCTTGCCACACGCACAGATCCTAAGTAGCAGGTCGAGCTGTAACCGCAAGCTTCGCAGCAGCGGTTGACAAGACAGATTTCTCAACAGTGACAAAGCGCACTCTCGCAGTGGGACGGGAACGCGGCGGTAAGAGCCTTTGCGACCTGATGGCCTTGAGCCAGCTGGGACGCACGCGTTATTGCACTGTCGGAGAAGGTCTCTGCAGCATTTTGGTCTGCCAGGTGGGTTACAGAGCAGGGAAGTATTTTGCAGATGCAAGCAGAGAAGGACTTTGAAAGAACAAGATTAATATGCTTGCATTCAAATTCCATGTAGAGACCAAACACCTCGCCACAGCATGCTGTTCCGTAACACGACGACGGCTAACACTGCAACAGTGTGCTTTCAAGGAGGGAACTTAATAAGTACTTTTAACAAATGCAGTCCAATCTTTGCCCCTTTACCACACCTTGACATTTCAAGAAGGTCACAGACAAGCACATCTTTAATCTAAACACCACCTTCTCTGCATGCTATTCGTAACATTTCAACTTTCTCATGATTTCCCTCATGAGATTAACACAGGTTTCAAGTAATTCACCAAATTGAGAGCAACTGATGCTCTGTGGCTGTGCTAGAAGTTAAGTTATTGTAAACTGCAGGGCAGTGTGGATGCTGACTTCTGTCTGGTAAAGAGAAAATTTCACACAATTTAGTATCAGCAAATCATAAATGTATTTAATTAAGAGTTCGTGAACAGCCCCATTGGAAATGGAGGCAACACACTTCTGTGTAGCACTGAACATGTGCTAATGGTCACAAACTCTTTCTGAGCATGGTTTAGTAACTAGCCTAGAAGTCAAAATTGAAGATGGTATAATAGAAAATGAAGGCAATACGATATTCTGACAACATCACAACAACATTCCTCCCCTCTCGCACCTCGGAAGCTACCACCATTACATTTCAGTCCAAGCACGGCTGGTGATTTATATTTACCGAAGATGAAAACCAAAGACAAGCCCACTCTAAGCCTTTCTCAACTTATGCAAAGACCAGATTTAACCTTCAATCAGACTAGCACAGGAAAGCTCTGTCCATCAGCTGTCAATGCAGCTCAGTTTGTAACTATCTTTCGTTTTCTGCTTTCGTGTTCTATTGATTTGTATTGACCGAAGTCTACGAGTTTCATCTCTTCCTCCGATTGTCCAGTTTTAATATTTGTCACAGAAAAATTCACTAGAACTGGTACAGACAAAGCTTTAGATGTCAGAAACTGATGACATAACAGCATGAAGACAACAAAACTCTGAAAACTTCTGTTAATTCTTTTAGCATTGTTAAAATTTTTCGAGAGTTACAGAATGCTATAAAATAAACTACAATGCAACAGTCAGGCAATTCAAGAAACGAACAGGTAAAAGCAGACGCACACAGAGTGCCAGCAGCATCCATACACAGATATAAGTACAAAGACAATATGCCTTTTTATGCTACTGATTGCATGTGCTACTCAAGTCTGTTTGGCCATCACATTAAATCTAACCATACGGATCAACCTGTGTCAGTATTTACAGAGGACAACAAAAACTCTTGCAGGTTTTTCTTTTTCCCCAGTGCTCAAATCTCAGCTAGGGTTTTCTTTTCTTGGATCAAAAACATTCAAGGCAATTCCAAGTGTTTCTCGGAATAAACTCCTCATTAGCTTCACTAAATTAGGATTATATTCACTTTCTCTCAGCAATTCAGCCACTGAAATTCAAAAAGAAATGTAGCATCAAGTGAGCAGTTACCTCTCCACTGACCACGAGGGGATTTTCAATCACAGATGCACCTCAGTTTGGAAGCCACCACACAGACAACATGATTTCAGGATTTTTGCACCATGGATCTGAACTGAGCTCACATACTCTTAAATTAGTTGCAAAGGCAGTCACTGCACACAGGGAGCTGAAGTTCACGTGTCACCAGGCCATAATAATCGGTCTAGCCAGAGTCTTCTATCCGCATTCAGCAAGTGAAGATCCCTTCGCTCTCTAGATGTGAAAGTGAAGCACAGGACCGAGTGGGGGGAAGTGGTCTGCACTCAACATAAAAATTCAGTTCATACACTGCACTGCTTGTACACTGAATATATAAGCATTTATTTGCAAGTTTTAAAATTTCCAGAGAGCAAGATAATGCTGACAAAGACAAAAAAACCCCCCAAATCCGCTATGCACCTCGCTACTTCTAACGCGTAACATTTCAAGTTATACTTTCCTTAATCTAAAGCTGGGCTCTCCCAAGCAGTAATATGCACCAAAATAACAGCTCCCCAGCCTGAATGAATTCTTTGTTGAGTTATACAAGATTGCTTGTAGGCTTTGCTCTCAACTTCCTACATCTAACCTCAGGAAATTCCCACACCAGCTTAACAATAAATTGAGTTCTTTGTCACAGTTAATGAAAGAACAGCCACAGAGTTAATTCCTGCCTGCCTGGCCCACAGCCAATACAAAGCAAAGAGAAATTTGGGGGCATCAGCATTTAAGCTGGATTTCACACAGTTGCCACCACTGTACATTTAAGCTGAAGTAGCTCAGAGGTTTATTAAAAACGGATCACCTTGGTTGGCTGCAGAGGGTTTCACAGCTTCTGAGTATCTCCACAAAGCACAAGCAGGCAGTTACCTGAATCCCTGCCCCATTTAGCGCTTTAAGAAAACGAAAAGGAGGGGAAAAGCTCCCCAGCAGCCTCAACAAGGCAATATGTAACTTGCTTATGTGGTGGCAGTATCAAGCACTAAACACAAAGTGCCAGGATTGGTGCAAGGCTCAAGAATATTGAAACGCTTTTCCATAAGCAGTAGGGACTAAAGGAGCAAAAGCACTATCCATTGCTTCTCTGCTGGCACACAGGGCTCGGGAGATGCAGATGCCTGACCTACAGGCTTCAACCAGAACACAACAAACATGTATCAAAACCTGCCAGGTGACCTGATGACATACAGGCAGATTTTTAAAAGCCAAGAACAAAAAAGGTTTGGAAAAAACCTGCAGTAGGAAGTAGCACTGTAAATAAACAAGCAGTAAAGTATGTGAAAAGCTCTAATCCATTTGCCTGTTTGAAATATTACTCACTAGATAGTTCAGCTCAAAGCACAGGCTTTGTAGTTTATCCTCCCCAAATGACTCCCAGATAAAATTAGTCAGATGATTTGCAGGATATATTGATTAGAAAGGATTTAGCTAGGGCAACATAAAAAACATCCTGCTTTATCTTTCAGTGAAAATGTAAGAAGAAAGCAAGCCTGCAAGCTATTATCACTGTATATAAATTAAGCTTTATTAATGAATGAATTGATTAACTACATGGAAAGATAGATAAGAGTTAAAATATTGCATTTTCCCCTCAAAAAAAAACCTCAACAGAACTGAGAAAAAAGCAGTACAAATAAAACAAGTCTCCACTGTTTGTTTGGTGATGCCGTGAAAAGCCGGAGTTGAAGACTCAATAGCCGGAAGCCTATTTAGCAGGTATTCTTTATTCGGACGCCAGGCACACCGGGAATCTCTCCTCCAAATGTGCATGCCAAACACCCTGTGTTTTTTCTAAATAAGGGGAACAGGCTGAATTTTCGTCTGAACATTCCTCAAAAACCCTGAGACAAGATGCTGTTTTCTCCTCCAGTTCACAACTGTTTCAGCCTTTACGTATCAAACATCCTCAGCTTCCCTCTATTAAATCCCAGGCAACATGGACTTCCCAAACTTTTACCACTGAGCACTGGTTTCCTTGGGACTAACTTTCAAGAGCTCAAAAGACAAACTATCCCAACTGTGCTATGCACAGACTGACAAAAAAAGTCACGGATTCTTCTCACACAGGGAAACAGAAATGGGCACCCACAACTCCCCAGCTGTGTGGGGGCTCTCCCATGAGCTCCAGCTTTGCAGGAGACCTTCAGAGGAGTCTCCTGGCAGTAGCGCAATGGACAGTCTATTATATCTGTAAGCTAACATGTCTTTCATGTTACAGATTTGTGAGAACCTACGTATGCCTTTATGTACTGTAAAAATCAATATCCACCGAACTGAGCACATTGGATAAAAAAGCACGGTTCCTCATAAAGGGGTCAAGCTTAAACTTACATGTGCATATGACTATACACTCCATAATGCTTCCATAGAAAGAAAAAGAATAACTTACTGGATATGACTTAATACCATATTCCTTACACTGACAAATGCTTGTACTCCCTCAAGCAGTGCCACTGATAGCAAGGAATTCATCAAAATACATGGTAGCTCACAGTCCATGCCTAGTAGCATTTAAAAGTATAATTCTGTGTGGAATGACTGTTACTTGGGTTTCCTCCAAAAGTCCTTGAGCACTGCTGTGCTTCCCAAACCCCCTCGCACTGGACAACTTGGCCTCAGAACAGCTGCAGAGCACACCCAACTCGAAGTGAAAGGAAGGTACGCTGCAGAAGGCCAGCTAGGAAACCCACGTCGTGGGGGGGTCTTAATGCATTTACTCACTTGGTGCTGACTCCACCGACATGGGTTTGCTGCATCTTAATACGCTGGGCAAGATGCACCTTCCCGACAGCAGAACGCACTTCCTTATGGAGAACAGGTAGAGGGAAAAAAGTCTGCTTAACACACTGCTTGTCTAGAAAGCTGCTTTGGTCAAGCCGTGACTTGGGTTAAATCTGCCAAGTAGCTTTAGGTGGAAAAAAAAAAGAGGGGTTCAGCCTGGCTGATAAAAGAGCAGCGGTGTCTGAAGCGCCCTTCTCATGCGCTATCAGCTGGAGCACTTCTCTGCCACGCAGTCTCCTGCCTACACTTGAGCAGACTGGAACTCGCAGCATTGATTGCCCAGGAAGGTGCCACGGCTACACTGCACCACGAGGGAAGTGAGAAGGACAGTTTTCAAATTGTCTTCTCAACGTTGCTTTATTTCCTTAAACATTCAGCTGAGCCCAGGCTGACTCCACATGTCTGCAGTTAGATACTTTCCAGGGAAGCAGGAGAAAGGCATCTAAACTCCCTCAGGCTGAAAAGGGAAATGAGTTCAAATCCACAATCGAGGTTCATCAGCTCATCCAGGAACTAGTGGGAAAAAGTGTGAAGTCCCAGATGTGCTCTTGTTTTATGAATCATGCTTCTCTCGCAATTAACTCATTTCAAGAAGACAAAGATGCTTCAAAGGTTTTTTATTTTTATTTTTGGTTTGAGTTAAAAATATATATTCTTGTCAGCGAGACATCCTGACAAATTTTCTTGTAGATTCAGAGCATACCTATTTTGGTTTTATGTGCTATTTTAGATCAAGCACAGAGCCAAAAAATAAATGCAATTATGTATTCAGCTCTATGCTAAAGTTTCATTTAAAGTCAAAATGGAAAGTATTAACAGACAGTGGCGGAGTAGAGCAGTAAAGTGGCAGATTAAAAGAGCCATGAATTCTGTTTAGTGGGCACATTGCTATGCTTTGCTGTTGTCTCGCAGCCCTTCCTAAAATGCCCAGCATCGGCAAGAAAGTTCTCATGAGAACAAACCAATTTCTTGATTGTCATGTTGCACTTCTGAGAAGACAAAGATAAAAGCTTGTTTTTACCATATCTGAGGAACAAAAACAGAAACTGAAGACCGGTAGCGCAATCGCCTCAAGCCCACTTTATAGTGACTTCTGTGACCCCATTGCTTCAGCAGCACGTATAGAAGGGCAAAACCAAACCCAGGAGTCACCTTGCAGGAGAAGAACTGTAAAAACATGAGATCTGCTTTCTATTTTCAGCAGGAGATGGACTCACTATTTTTTACACAATGCCTGTTGTCCTTCCTCTATTTGAATTTAATGATACCTTGAGGAGGAACCAAATGTAACCTCAGGTTCAGTCTCACCCCCAGGTCGAATTGTTTCCCAGGAAGTCCGGTTAAAGTTACAAAGTTTGATTTCAAATTCAGCTGAAAAAAAAAAAAAAATTACTTAAACTAACCTCTGATGCTGTTAACAAGCCATATTCTGGGCTATGAATTCCCAGACTCTGGGCTGTGATTGATTATGGAAAGGCTCTAATGCCCATACAGACAAAAGTTCTCCTGATGTTGGTGGGAATACTTGTGCAAGTAAAGCAAGCATGATGTACGTCATCCTTCAACAAAACAACCCAATTTCTGTTGTTTTATGTTCAAAGCCATTGTTTTACAAAAAATAAATGTTCTAGCCTTCAAAAAAACAACAAAAACCCCACATATCCATTGATTCCTACTTCAGGAGCACTGACATTAAAATCTCCATCTTAATCTGCGATAGTGCTGTTTGTTAAAATTTTGTGAGTTTGGGTCAGTCAGTTGCTTGTAAAATTTTAAAAGCTTATTGCAGACTTTCTGCATGTTCAGCAATTAAACTTCTACATTGCACCTGGCAGTTTCCCACCTTGCATTCATAAAACAGATCCGGTTTTATGGAAGCACAGCATGTGGTGTGTAATTACTTCCGAGAAGTCAAGTCAAGCAGTTGGTCTCTTTTACAGTCCAATAACTTTCAATACTAAAATCACTTTAAAGAAATAATTTAAATGAAATTAAAGAACCAATCTGAGCTTTCTATGACTTGAATTTTTTTAAATTGCTGTAGCTGTTCAAAAGCAACCTGTGCTCCTTCCATTGTGGCATGTCAGACTGGAAGCACTACCCATTTCCTTTGCCAAGCATTTCATTTAACCTTCTACCCATACGGCACTAAAGCCATATTCATACATTTATTGAAGGTAACAGAAAATTTAATTTTAATAGCAACTTTGCATTGAAACCATCTTCGCACCCCTGGGAAGCTGGTCAGCTGCACTGTGCAGAGACAGAGGTCATGTTCACAAGGTCTGGAATGAAGTATTCTGCCGGACATACCAGCTGCTGTTCTGGGGGCAAGATTTCAGAAACAGGGTGCAAAAACCACATCCATGAGAGTATTCACATATTCCCTTAATGCCGCCAAGAATTTGAGTGTGCATAATCATATATGTTACTATCAGTGGGGATAATTAAGGGGATTTGGAAGGCTTCTTTGGATGTCCCGTTAGCACTGTTGTCCTCTGAGTCCGTCAGATTCCTTTTAGTCACTGCAAGAGCTAGTAAAGCACGCCGTAACTGTTGTAACGCTTTGACACGCATCCCTAACGGTTTCCCTACATAGCTTTCCTACTCAGGCTAGAAAACACATTAGGCCTAAAAAAACTGAAGTATGCAATCTCCCAGCTTGCGCAAGATGTTACCTTCTCTAACTGAAAATCGCCTTACATTGTAATTGTTTCTAACCTCCCCTTTTTGCACATACTTACGCATGTGTATGCACACACGTACACTCTGTACGATGCCTCATTTCTTTTTCTTGCTCTCCTCTGAAGCCCCTTGACTCACTCACATGAACACACTGCTACTCTCTCATTGCTTGTCAAATTAAAAAAAAAAAATGACAAAGCTAAGTCACTGACGCACGGAGGCTCCTCAATACATTGCTGCAACTCAATCCATCATTAATATTCACGAGATGCATCAACTACTCTGTGTAACCACATTGTCTCACCAACTGTCTCTGTTGGTCTCCCACTCCCTCGCTTTTCTCCATACTCCCTCCTTTTGTCCACCAAAATTTCTTTGTTCTTTTCCTTCTTTTAGCAGGGATAGTTACTTACTGCACCCATGTAGAACATGCTAAAACCCATTCTGGGCACTCTTACCAGTTTTGCAAAACTAATTCTCTTCTTTGCCTTTGAAAAATTGGAAAAACATAACACATAAAATATATTCCATCACAGTGAATGGAGTTAAAACCAGAACACTTCTTACTTCGCAAATATTATCTGAATGAGTTTCTTTTTAATCCTATGGAGAACACTACAGAACTGAACAAAATTTCAATAGATTAAAAATTGAATTCACTATGTGAAAAAACCAGAAACACACATATGACTGAAAATTCTTAGGATAAATCCTCAGATAAAGGCTTCAGTGGAACTTACTGTGGATGTAAGTCATCCAGCCTAACCCCAAACTCCCACACAGACAAACTCAGCAGAGCTCTCACGGACTTCGCAGAAACATGGAACAGTGACGGCCAATCCCGGAGACTAAGCATGGTTTTTGCAACCAGTAGGCAAAGGCTCAGTCGCGTGGCTTGATGAGCTACCACGCACCAGTCAAACTGCAGTACCAGTGTAGAAGCTCAGCTGCTGGTACCATGGACTTCTCTTGGCGCAGGACTAAAGAAGGTGTAAACTCATTCATATTAACTTGTATTTGCTATGGGCTAACAGTTCATACATGAACAGCCAATGTGGCTAAGTTGAGACAAGATAACTCAAAAGTACATCCAACTCTATGCTCAAGATAAAATATGAGCAGCACTGACATGGTGAGTTAGCTCTGGGTATTATCAGCATTCACTTACTTGAAATACATTAACAGCTCTTTTCTGCTTTATATATTATGAAGACTTCAATCCAGATTATGAATTATGAGCCTAATTCTGTTCCCAGTAATGTTAGTGGCAGACAAATGTGCCTCTACAGTTAATATATTCTTTTCAACGTCACTAACTTCTTAGTGAATATCAAGTTCTGCTGTCACTACAAAACATTTCATGTTATTCTACAAAATTATTTAGTATCTCAGAGAAAAAAGAAATGTGTACTAAGAGAACAATCACATCTCTTCTTATGAACCTAATGTGGAACATCACTCTGATGTCACTCCTTTCACCATTTCATTTAATTTGCACCCATATTTTGCTCCAGTCATGGAGCACATCGTGGCCCACCTAACAACAGGAGGCAGACTATTGCAGGGGATATCTCAGGAGCGACCTCACTTTCTGCAAAATGAACCAAACCAAACAAAAACCAAACAACAAAAAACCCAAACCAAAATGAAACCCTGGTTGTTCTTTAAAAGCAAATTCTGGATGGGTCCATCTGTTTGTCTTGATCAGTTATCCCCTCCCGGTTACTACAAACTTCATTTTAAAAGCATTCAGTTTTAGTCCTGAGTACACTCACAATTTAAGGAGAAAAAAAAAAAATCCAGATAACTCAGTATCACAGATCAAGGGAAATAATCCTGTCAGAGTAAGAAAAACCACAAAGCATTCAGGGATTTGATGAGCATGAGAAATCAATCGTGCACCAAGTCAATTGCTGCGGTTTAAGTCCTTCTCTTCTGATTTATTGCCATCATTGTCACCAATTTGCATAGCTAATAGAACAAAACACCCTCTTAAAGTCTTAATCATGAATTAAAAAGTAATATACTGTTACATCTCTTTCTGCTCATCAGAAAAGCGCACACATTAATGTTTAATGTCAGTCTTATTATAGGGATGGTACCGGATTGGAAAGCGGCACTTTAAACTGCTACGTGACATCACCACCAATTTGGTACTGTAACAGCTGCAAATCAAGAAACAGTCAACAAATCCTCCAAGCTAAAATGGGTTGTAAACATGACTATTACGAGAACAACAAGGGTGAGCTGTATTTCTGAGAGCAGAGCAATTTTCTTTTCAGTGTGGCAAGTACTGGTAGAACGGCAATATTCTTCGAACTTATTTCTGAGCTTTGCCAATTTTTTGTTAGCAGCGAGATGATTTTTCATACTTTCAGTGTACTGAAGATGAGTGGGTAGTTTGCTGCTCAGTAAAGTGATTTCTTTGACAGGTACTTACATCATTCGCAAAAACACCATAAATATGCACAACTGTTTAAAAACAGTGGAGAAACAATGAAAGCCTTGCCTCAAAGAGCCAGAGAACAATCTGTTACAAGAGCAACGGTTCAGACACAAAGCATATGTGCAAGAGGAGAGATGGAGAGGGAACTCGCAGAGACCAGCACTGAACTGCTACCTCTGAGCAGTAGGCTCTGCACAAAAACGTGAACGGCCTTGGAAGAAAAACTTCCGAAAGAGAAGATCCAATTGCACATTGACTTCAGGAAGCGTGTTGGGAGGACGTGCTCAGAAAGAACCTAGGAAAGAGAAGCAGGAAAAATCATTCTCCATTTTTCACGGAGAACAAAAATGGTCAAAGTAAAACACCAGGCAGGACTGGCTACTAGCCCTATCTACAGGCCAGTGGGCTGGATCAGGCTCTGGATCAAGCCGGTACGGTTCTAAGAAATTCAGTTCCATCCACCTTAAAGACAGTAATTTCTCTTGAGGATAAGACCCAATCCATCCCGTACACCGTGTATGAGATCCTCAGGTCACAGACTGCTGGACCCCAGTTTACACAGGGGCTACAGAGATAACTATGTCCTCGTGCCCCTCCTTCCTAGATGAGCAGCTTTCTCCATGATCCCTGCTTGCAAGTACTGTTTTCTTCCACCCTCCTCCCTTCTTGGTTACTTCTATCCCCTCTTTGCTTGGGGCACAGCAGCACCCAGACTTAGCCGTACAATAAAGCAGCTCGCTTACCTGCAGGGCCAAGGCAAAAAACATCAGATATGACTGTTTGAATATAAAGAACCATAGAGCTGAGCTCTCAGGACCAAATGCTGAAGCCTCAGAACCAGGGTTTACCCCCAAATTCCCCATATATTGTGGGTGGGTTTGGTCTTTTTTGGGTTTTTTTTTTTGTTTTTTGGGCTTTTTTTTTTAGCTTTGTCAAAAGAGCTGTGGCTCTTTGACTAACAGACACAGTTCTTGGATTTCACCAGGCTTTCAGAGGATAAAGCATGGTGACAGCCTGATCATGAGAGACTCTCAGCCTTCCAGCGGTGACCCAGGCTCAGCTGCAGGGTGACCTAGGCTTACAGCTGAGAGACTGTGGCATTTGGCTGCCCTGCAGCTGAAGACCCGGCCTTGTGATCATCCTTACTGAAACCTATTCAGGTCAGGAGGATTGCTTATGTGGTTAACTGACATCGGTCATGACTTGTGAGACTGAATCTTTCACTTGCTAAATTAGGAAGACATCATGGGTGCTCTGTCATTAAGCAGCTTAACAGGTGTTGCTTCCTTTACTGTTGTTCAAATAATGAAGAATTAAAGTTTGCTAAGAAGCTTCTCCTTCCAAAAGAGCCTATATATAGATGAAAGATGTGATCTGCTACATATCTCCGTGTTAAAAATAACTGCAATATTAAAAATTAAAATTCTCCTACAAAGAATTGTCATTATTAACAGTTCTAATGCCAAGTTAAAAATTATACTCAATCAGCACAGAACAACATTTGGAAACTCATTTAAAAATGAATGAGACAAAGATTAGCTACTATAAAATATAGTATCACTTGTATGAAGTGAAGACTATCTGCCCAGAAAAAAAAAACAACCATTTGCCATTACTGACATAGCTAACACGCTGCAGCTGAAACCAGAGTGTGGCATGGATTTTTCAAAAGCAAATCAGCTTCAAGTCAATTCCCAAGACAAATATCTTTTCCCTAGAGAAATCCAGGATGCGGGTTTTGTTTTGTATGGTTATTGACAGAGGTTGTTTAAATATAACCCCCAAAACATTCCAGGAAATGATAGATAAATGTTGATTAAGAGATTAGCTTCCAACCAGAAAAAGGTTCTTGCATCTCACATTTCCTATAAAAACATTTAAAAATCGTTAATCAACAAACTGGACAGTAATATCATCTGAATAATTTTGTTAAAATAATTAATCGTGTTGGTATACGGATACCAGTTGAGTTTCAGGGCTTTTTTCCTTAATGGACACCCACTCATCTAACACTGCACATTTGTTACACAGCCCACGTTTCCCCAAAACCTTTCAAAAAAGTAAATTTCCAGGCAGGAGAGCATATGCATATTAAGAAAAAAAATTCCCATAATTAAAGATACATCACAACCACATTTACTAGGCTTCTCATAAGCTGAGATACACAGCTATATGAACATGCACATGTGTACAACAGCACTGGGGGATTTTGTCTCCCTCTTTCCCCTCCCTTTCTTTCATCCCTTGTCACTACAGGCCACTACAGAGGAGACGGGTGACACCAGAATGCAATTGCTACACACATGTCAGTGGTCCCTTCACTCCATCAGCTTTAGGAGCAGCTGAACAGGCCAGATGCCTGGGTCTAGTTCTTTACTGCATACTGCTCCTAATGTCTCACAACAGGGAATTTCCTTCAAAATTTTAATAGAAAATCCCCTCTTGAAACTAATTTGACAGAGTGGAATCTAAATTGCACTCCGCTTCAAATAAAATACCGTTGGAACAATGTATTCCGGGTGTAGAAGGAGAAGAAGTACTAATAAATGAGACTGAAGATAAAAATTGCAAATTTTTCAGTGGAGAATGATAGCACTTAGTAAAGATAATTGGGCACATTCACCATGAAATGAGAACTTGAGAAGAATACTGTAAGTCGCAAAATATTTGGATTTGAAGTATTAAAAATGTATTGCAACTGAGGAGCTACCAGCTGAAAAAAGTGGTATTTCCTATTTCCTCCATTGTAAATTAACCTATCATACACGTGAAGCTATGCAATTCACCTTGTTACAAAAATGACTTATTTTTCAGGCTGTTTCTACTGTAGCAGTATTCATTCTTTTTGCAGCATCACAGAACAAAGATCAGACTAAAAATAGAACCAAGTGATAAAAGATGTCCAGGCCTTTATTGTAAATAGCGCAAGTCCACAAAACGAAGGGAAACTGAAGAGCTTGACATCATCTCCTGATGTAGACCTGTTATCCCAGAGTGACCAAAATTGCAGAAAAGACAGTTACATTTATGTCTTGCCTTAATAGTTTTGTCACCTCTTCAAGCTCAAAAGCAAAGGCAGTTGAGTAGGCTGAGGGGTGTTTTCGTCTTCTGTACACCCGGCTATTGCACAGAAGGTATTGGGCTGTTTGTGTTGTCCCTGCTCACACAAAATGTAAGACTTGTTCCTGTCAATGAAAAACAGAATTGAGCTTTTGGAATATCTGCTGCATCTTTTCCTTCCTCAATAATAATACGATCTTGAGATGCTTTGGGGTTTACTTTATTATGCCAGGGATATCTAAATTGTATCTCTTCAGTTACACGCTAGATAAAAATTGCCCAGTACAGTTTCCTTTGCTGGTCTTCATGGTGCTTATACGTTAAGATGTCTTTATCTTCAGGATAGTATAGTTGGTAAAAAATTATTTGCCCTGTGAGACCATGTTATTACTTCATTATTGAATTCTGACTTTTGAGTTGAAGGCTACCATGCAATTTCTCCTACAGTCTAACAAAAAAAAAAAAGAGGGAAGTATTTCCAAGAGAATAAACAGCTCATATTTGGAATAAATCTAAGGATAATATTTATTTCTATTTATACTTATGGCATCAGCTACAGTCCTTCACCCTCATTCACATACACAGGCCAAACTCCGTACTACCAGTATTCTCGGAGTAGTTTTAAGGAAGAGGACATTTCCAGGAACCCAGCTCAGTTGTACCCTCCTGTTACTACCAGCATTAGCACAAAAGTGCTCTTATTTTTCTGGTCCTAGGTTTGTTCATCTAACAGGCTCTATCCTTTTCAAAACTGGTTTTGAGAAAAAAAAACTCATTTTGACAGAAAACCAAATTAAGCATGTGCCAAAGCAACTTGCTGTCAATGCCTGCAAACATTTGATTCCTGGCAATCCAAGGCCCATTGCTTTCCATGAGGAATACGTCTGTGTAAATCTCTTGTTGCAATGCTAATAAAGTACTGCTGGGTGACACTGCCAGACCACCACAGTCCTCTTAAATCTCCAAGGCATTTAACACCCTAAAGTAGTTCAGACAAACATTATTTCACTTCCAGCTATGGAAGTCTTGGGTGTTGATTTGTTTTGTTTTTAAACCAACAGTATTAGAAAGAACAAACCAGTATCACCAACCAAAGAGTTAACAGGACCACTAGTGATTTAAGTAGTATTTGGTATTGCTCACGTTAGAGCTTGTGTAAAAACCAAAATAAACCCAAACGCCCCTCAAACTTCCCTGACCTGGTTCAAATCTGCTCAGCTATGAGGGTTTGACAGAAACATGGTGGAAGGAAGGAGGGCAGAGCTTCCAGGCAAAGGCATTTTTCAAGGAGTTAATGAATTTTGCAAGTATAATTATTTTTAATCTGGGTGTCAAGCTCTCTCTCCCCTTCCATGAAATTACAGTGCTGTGACATTACGAAAGGAACACATGAGCCCTCAACTCTCATTACAGCATCATTAGATAATCCACAAATATCAGTCTCAAATTAAATCTACTTTCATGGGTTTTACCTCAGTGAGAAAGGGTACTAAGGAACAGGGTATCTATGGACTCTCAGAGCCCGTGGAAGCTCAGGACCTCCAAATCTAGGCTCTGACAAGCCGTGGAGGTGAGCAAATTCCAGCGCAATGAAAGGCCGCTTACGCAGGAAGCTCTTGCCAAGCTGAACTCAACGGGAGGCTGCAAGAGACCCACCAGCCACCGGCTGCCATGGGAAGCAAAGCCAAGGGCACACCGGAGTCGATACACATCCACATGCCACCACTACTGCCTTTAGGCAGTATTAGGAGAGGAAAAATAGGTAAGGGAGGAATCACTCCGACATAATCTCTCAGTCCAGGACTTGCTGCTTCTTCAGCATCTACTCCCTGCCCAGCAGCAGCAAATGCTGCTCCACTTACTCAGCGGTAGAGCAGAGCCCAGTGTGGAGAAAGGATTACACTTCTGGGCACCCAAAAAGCCTGCGAAAAGCCAACCCAGAAAACAAAACGCTAAGTACAACCACTCAGTTAACCTCCGGTTACGACAGAGAAACAAAACAAGTGCAATCACAAAGGAAACACACACTTACAGCTTCAGCGGCACAGCCTGCCCCCACTACGCAGCAAGGCAGCTCTGCCTGCCAGGTTACTGGACTGGATTTAGTAGATGCTTCAAGTTCTGGATTTTTGGACAACCCACGCAGTTCGGCTGCCTTTAGGAGGCCAGAGACTGCCCAGTCTGCTCACAGCTCTCAAGTCCTGCTGTGTTTGGATCCCAGAAAGGAGCTGTTGCCCTTTAGTGCGCCATAGCTCCCAGGCTCCTGGTCTTTTTGGGCACCAATCCAGATGAGCCTGCATGCAGACAGACACTCCACGGCTGGCTAAAATCTGCTAGAGGGTATTGCAGTCTGGCCAGAAGCATTTATTAAAGAAAACTGCTGTAACAGCAAATACACATGTATTTAGAGTCTGTTCCAATTTTCTCCTTTTGTTTGCCAGGCACGTCGGCGTGTTAATGCTGTACTACCCACAGGGGGATATCCAGCAACTCAACAGCACAACTGCAAGGAAGATTTCATTCCAGGTTAGAGATTTCCAAGAAGTTTAAAAAAATTCCTATCGATTTCCTTACTGTAAAAATTTGTGATTGCAGACAAAAAGCAAATTTAGCATAAGAACACACATACTGGCTAAACGAAAAACTCGCCAACCCCACAGTTTAGTCTCTTGACACGGCCGATGGTGGGTACTCCAGGAACGGTCTAAGCACAAGGCAAATACACACTGACAGTTCTGAGCTGCCCTCCCAGCATCCAAGCAATCCGAGTCTCATCTCTTCTTAAAAAAAAAAAATAATCTGAAAACAGGTTTCTTCCTCCACCATTCCCACAGTTTCAAGCATATGTAGCACAAAATAATTGGATTTGTGTTAAAATAAATGCAGATCTGCCTAAGCAGAATCTTGCTTTTGTTTTAGATCACTGTCTTGGTGCTTATCTCCAACCAAGTGACATTAACATTAAGTTTAGGACATGACCTCAAAAGAAACGAAGTCTGCTCTGTCAGCCTGCCATTCAGTGAGGTTCACATGCCTTCTATTTTCTTCCTATGATGCGTACACCGTTTCAGAAGATCCTATAGAAAAAATACCTTAGAATTCCTGACTGGGTATTAACCAGCAGTCAGAAGACAGTAGGCAGCTTCCTCAGGTATGGCAGGCTGACAGCAAGAGCCTTCCATTCAGCTGGAGTAGCTAGAACATTCTAAAACCGATATTTAAATGCACAGAGAAATTAATTTATACAATTCGCAAAAAGAAGTCATCGACAAATAGCAGCAGTTTCCAAAATCACTGGCAGCAGATGCCATGTTTATAAAATTTCCCCATAAATTAGTATCTGCAATACAAAACAGAAAAACAACAGAAAGGCTTCTGGGGAAGTAAACTCTTAAAATACATCTTTATAATCCAAGGCTTTTGTGATCATGTTTTGGATTAAAGGTTAGACTTTAATCTAGACATCTGGGGCTGGATTTATCCTATTGGTAGGCAAGCTGGAAACAACTGTTCCCCATCCCAAAATCAGAAGCGGACAGGCTCTTTCCATTGTTTTGCATCACAATACTGTGGAAATGAGCTTAAAGTGACATTTCCACTCAAGCTTTTGTTACAGAAGAATGTTAATGATTCCGATCCAGCATCCCAATCACTCACTGCTTCTTAGCTTCATTAACAACTCCAGATTCAGCAGACACAGAAGTCCTACAGAATGAAAAGACAGGCAGCAGAAACAAATACATCAAAACCATTGTGAAGCCTCTTCTCACTGCCAAATAAAAACTATGTAGAGATGAGCCATCCTAACACCAGAAGAGGCCACGTGGCGATCGCACTGGATTATGACTCATAACCCTACACTCAATTCCAACTGCCAGCAAGACTCCTTGGGATGACCTTAGGCAAGTCATCCCATCCAGCTCTTGAAGCAGCATGAAAACGAAAAGATGATAATATGCCTGAAGGCCCCCCGAGATAGCAAGAGGGTAGATTTGCATATGTGAGACACTAAGACGCAGTGAAAGGGACCAAAAAGTACTTGAATAGACACCTCTCCATGGCGAGAGGGGAAAAACTGCATCATAAACCTGTAATTGGCAAGTCTAACAAAGTTAAGACTGATTTGCTCTGCTTCAGTGAAAGCCCCTGAGTACAGTCTTCCGATTCATCGTTAAGGGTAGGCTGGCACTGTCCCACCATTTAACGCAATCTCAATTGTCCCACACGGATGATTTTGGGTGTCTCATCTTTACACAGCTGAGCTGGTCTATTTTTAAACCTAGCTATCTGCAGGCAGGGTATTGGTATAAAACTGATTAAACGTAATTTCACACACTGAAAAACAAAGGATGGATCTGGCAAAGAAACAAGTCGGTGCAATGAATACACACGTGTAACAGTAGAATGGAGAATATGCAGCAGAGTGTCCATTTAAGAGCACATTTTAAATTTGACCTTCACAATATGCAACAAAAGTAACGTACATATGCAAGCACTGTTTTATAGAAAGAATATTTGTCCATCAAGTTCAGCTGAGCTTCTATTAATAATGCAGAAGCAAAACACTAATTGGCCTGTTGCAGAAAAATTTTGCATTTCACAACTCACTGCTCTTCCTGTATATTATCTAGGGGTTTATCCTGACTAATCCAAGAATGCAGAAATCTATCCGAGCAGTCAGTGCAAGGCTCCCAGAAAAAGTACCAGCTCTTTCTTTCTTCATCTGGTTTTCTGAGAAAAAGCGATTAGATACTTCCACTGTCCAGCTATCCATCCCTCTATTGTTTCACTTCTCCTACAAAGGTTTTTGCAAGTTTCAACCATGTCTTAAGATGAGAATATGCTTCAAAAATATTAAGTTTGTAAAACTTCAATCCAAACCAAAACCCAGGCAAGGAGATCCAAAATAGTGTCTCAATGACAGAAAGGCATTTATAAACCACTTCTTATCCTTTTCAAGAGCAGACATTGAGCAGTCGTCACTTGTACGGCCTTACTAACCTGCATGCAGGAGACTGAGCTCTCTGCCAAAGAACGGAGAGATACAAGGGTGCAGGACAGCATGAGTGAGCTGAGCACAGGAGTCTAAGAACAGAGGCTCCAAATCTGTCAAAAACCCCTTCGCTACTTCTGTCCCTTACAGGAAAACTGTCCTTTCAGATACAGAAGAATTATCAGCAAAACTTCAGGTTCTGAGCATGTTTCCTCTTGCTTAAAGGGTTTTGGTTCTTCCCCCCCCCCACCTCGGTAAACCAAATACAAGCTTGAAATTAAATGTAACATTTTTGCAATTACAGTTCAACATATTTTCAAAGACTGGAAGAATTATTTATGCTGTTAGAAAAGGGTCTTAGAAAATTTTTCTCAAGAGGCTAGACACACAATCAAACTACTCTGCATCAGTGAGTTACCACCTGGAGCAGTACCTGCCTAGGTATGCACTCACCACAAATGTGAAGCAAAACAAAGCTGCTGGAATAGCCATGCTAATATGCTTGGTTAAATCTTCATGAATGCTTCAGAGAGGGTGTTTAACCTTGTGTCCCCCACCAGCTGAGAACAGGCATCCAGCCAGTTACCCTAACTCAGGGGACACACAGTTTCCCCATGTCCTGCAGTATCTCCCCCTGAGGTCACAGTGGGCAAACAGGGCACATCTGCTTGTTGTGCTAGTAGTCTTGTCTTCATTCTCTACACAAGGAATCTACCAACACTTGCTGAGAAGGTTAAGTGGACAAACATGCAAAATTCCTGAAATCTGTACCCAAGCAGTTTACTCTGTTAAGCTCATTTCCATGACTTAGGTGGAAGTTTCTTCTTCTTCAGTTGATCATCAGCCTATCAGCTACTTACCTTTTAAAATCCATCCACTTTGAAATGCAGTACCCAAACAGGAGATGACTCTACATTACCACCTGCCTGGGTAGCATACGTGGAAGAGGATGGGCAGCACAGATGGGCTGCATTAAACTGCCTGCTGCAAGAACCAGATGCCCGTGGAGAAAGTAGCCTGCTACCTTCAGCAGCTGACTCCTTGGCTAGTTCCACTGATAATAGCTGAGACGACAGTTCTGGAGCTGCCTCTGGGTCTATCACATGGTTATCCAGCTGATGAGCTATCCAGGCTGTCCTAACCTTTGAGATACAATTTTTATTCAATTTGCCTGGCTTCCAGAGGAAATGAGGCATTCTCCTTCACTTTCATAGTAAGTTATTGCGCAAGTTCTTCAATAAAAATCTCCCAATAGATTCTTCACGTATAGGTAAAATGAAATGTTTCTGCTTGCTCAGTCTGGTTTCTTCTTGGATCCCACTGGATATTTTTAGTTAACATTTTTGGAAGAGGTTCTGACTGGACCAATAATATCTTCTAGATATCAAGACAAATATTATCTTTAAAGGAACAAAAGGCAAGCGACATGCATCAGTAAGAAATTCACCCAAAATCTGTAATACAGGTCTCTGAAAAAGCTGGCATTTATTAGAGATCAGTGGAAAGGCTTTAGGAGCCTGAATGAAATTATTTTGTTGATTTCTTTTAGCAGCTCGAGCAGACCGGTTCCCATATTTCAATTGAGAAGAATTTATATCAAAGCACTACTGCTTTTTAAGCCTGCTTTTCACAGGGAGGAAGAATCACAGAGAAAAGTCCAGGAGGGAGTCCAGGGTGAGGTTTATGTTTACAAACACGATCTTGCCTCAGGGTTTTGTTACTTAAGAGTCCCTAGAAGGTGTAGGTTTTGGACAGCATTCATAAATCTTCCAATCTTAAGAAAAATTATAAATGCTGAACCAGACGAAACCATTCTGGTAATTTACGCTAAATTTTTGCATAACATAAGTCACAAACAAACAAGCGATCCTCATCAGGGTTTTTCTGGTGGATCAGAGCAGGGGAAGTGTGCTGTTCTACTGGGCATGAGCCTGAGAACCGGGTGTATGCCCTGTGAGGCAGATTCAGCTCATGGGCTTCATCACACTTCCCACCCACCACTCCAAGGAGAGCCTTGCTTAATACCTGGTTATTCTATAGTATCTTCTTTAGAAAGAGAAATCTCATCTTAAAAAGTAGCTAACAAAGCATCCACTGCCATTCCTAATTAAGGTCTTCCCAAGTCTGTAATGATAGAGATGTTCATCTTATTTCTTACATAAATTGCTCTAGACACAGACATGAATTTCACTCTCTCCCATCCCTGCCTGTTCAACGACATTCTGTTTCCCTTGTGATATACTGAGAATCCACTTGCTTTCCCACAACTTCTCTGGAGTAAGAGAAGTGATGAGATGTGGCCTGCCCTCTTCTATTCCAGATTCAAGAAAGGCACGAATAGGGCATCCTTAACACATACGTGGACCTACCCCGGTATCTGACACAGCGACTTATGACTCAGCAGACAGGAATATCTCTGAATAGACAGATGGCATCTAATACAGTACATTATTAACAGGGATTTAATGACCAGAATAAGTAATTACATGCCAGAAGCTTGTTTCAGTCAGGCTAAATAGTGACAAACCAAGCAAATCATTCTGCTGCTAATGCAAAGGGGCAATGCTATTTACAACAATTTGTTAAGACTTTACCCTAGGCAAAAAAGGATTAAATTCCACAGAAAAAAACAAAGGGCAGCAGGTGGGCTGGATAGAGGGGGGAGCAGAAAGCAAACAGAGGAAGAGAGACCACATGTCCTTGAGGAAGGACAGCATGTACTGGGGAAGCGAGACCAAGCGCCAAGACTGGCTGATGTCTTCTAAAAGTACATCCAAACTTCTAGTCTTCAGAACTTGCTTTCAGGATGTTCACAGTCAGTTCCTCCTTTGAATCGTGAGATAAATCAACACCTTGATCATATATTTTACATCCTTGAAGTGCTAGACAAACACGAGCTAACTCCAACTACACACAAGAACCTAGGTAAACACGATTATCTCAAATAACAATGTAGAACTACAACACAGAGGGGTTAACAACTTCATCAGGGCATGCTGTTAAGCCAAGCTTACTGCTGGAAGGTCCTTGCTCTGGATTCAATGTTTAGTTTGATCAATCATCAGCTTTCAGACTGTTGTATGCATGAGTTCTTTTTTTCAGAAGATAGAACGTCCTGCCTACTCTGAATAATACAAGCAACAAAAGCATGATCTGCATCCCCCCAAAATGCAGTATTTTATGCTTCTCCACAGCATGTCTCTACGGCCCAACTTCTGATCAGCTTGAAAACCACTAAACTGGACCACCCTGTGACTACCTCTGCCCAGCCTATCCAGTACAATAACTACAAGGAGAACTGCTCATTAAAAAGATTGACATAATTGCTAAGGAACAAATAAAAGTTAAATGCTGCATGCATGATGGTAGCTCTTCGGCATATATTCTCAATATTTCAGTACTTCTGCAATACAGATAAAGTATTTTAAAGATGAGGTTAAAATACTGTCACACAATAAAATGAGAGAAAAAACACGATCAGTTAAAAATAGGAGAAAAAAATTCAGCTAGAGCCATGGTTACTTTTAAAGGACAAGCGATTTCACCTTTTGCGGTTTTATGAAATGCTACGTATAAATGCCATTTTCATTCATTGCATTAATAGTATCTAACTTTTCTATTTGAGTGGTAAATCAGGAATGCTCTTTTCAACACAAAAATGCAAAAGATCATGTATTTCAAAGATTTCACGCCATCTAGGAAGAACCATCATATTCTCCAGTTCATCGTATACAGTGCTTCCTTTTACCACGCACTTTGTCTCTGTCTGCCAACTGCAGTATTTAGTCTGCTGGAGTATCAGCCACATGAAAAACAACGTACTGTCCACTCCCCATACAATGCCCAGGTGGGCACTCCTAGCACTCCCCAAACTGCCAGTAACTTCAGTGTCTTCCTGATGCAAGTGGAAACGGGATATGACAAAGAAACAGGTGAAAGACAGGGAAAAAAGTGTATCATCTGTTGTCAAGAAAAGAGATTGTTTTCACTCCCGCGCTTCTATTTTTTGCATTGCTGAAGCACGAAATGCTCTCTGAAAGGTTACTTATGAAGTATGCAAAGACT
Source organism: Opisthocomus hoazin (assembly GCF_030867145.1). Lineage (NCBI taxonomy): Eukaryota > Metazoa > Chordata > Aves > Opisthocomiformes > Opisthocomidae > Opisthocomus > Opisthocomus hoazin. The sequence continues at coordinate 7,822,329 of NC_134427.1, read as the reverse complement.
CTGTGTCACATCAGATGGCTCAAGCTGTTGGATGATTTACTGTGATTGAGCTAATTATCTCTTACTAATTATTGCAGTCTCATGTTCAAAGTCCTAAACAATACGCAGAACTTGCATTCAGCCCAACTGCAAGAGACCAATTCAAAAAACAAACAAAAAGCTCCTGTAAAAACACAGAAATTTACCCCTATTTCAGTGTCTCCACCTGTCCATCACTTGGCGCGATTCTGCATCCCAGAAAAGCTCAGGGGAATAGGACCTTCTCCAGCACATACTGGGGGTCTGTATTTCAAGAGCATGACCTGGAGAATGCTTTACCCATCAGCTCCATTCAGCTTATAGCAAGAAGCACTTTGGAAGACCCCAAGCGGATCAAGGCCGGCTCAGTGGGGCCCGTGGCTGGGCAGAGCGGTGGCAGAACAGGACACCGACATCGTACAGCACTGCTGGGGCGGACACCGGCGGCCCCTGGCTGGGCTGAAACAGGGTCCTGGGCCAAGGGTGTGGGGAGATCAGGATGGAGGTGAGGCCGGTGTCCTCTTAAACCAGCTGGGCAAGGCACAGAAGGGAGGTGAGAGAAGGCATCCAAAGACAGGGTCTTTCAAAATCACGCTCACTATCTCAGCTCTGCAGTGCTGCAAGGTGCTTTTTGATAACTATTTCTTGGGGTTATTTTTACTTGCTCAGGGTTAGCAAAGGAGCTTGTGCCATCATCTTAAGGACAGACTGGGAATGCAAACCTGCCATATTCTTCTCTTCCCTTTCAAAATTAGATGATCAGCTGTGGCTTTAGTCCTGCCAAAATTCACCAAATATAGCACAAAATTACACAGAACCATAGTAACTGCACTCCCACCATTGTTCTGATTTAAAGAGGAGTTTGATTACATTAGGTAAATATTTGTCCTTATGTAATAGCTCCCGCCAACCTTGTAAAAATTTGCTGTCTCCTAGAATTTAACTGAAGAGGGTGCTTTTATGTGTCACTGCTCTGCCCCAAAATCAAGTATACTCTATTATGCTGTGAGTATTAAACTGTGAGTAATGTTATTACAAGCAATAATAGTTATCCAGACAATTATGTAGTTGCAATTGCAGTCTCCCTATTACATCTAGAAGCTTTAAGCAAGCTCAGAGGCAATAAGAATTGCAACACCATCTCTGATGAGCTAAATAGCAGTTATTTATTCACAGATTGTTAAATTCTTATGGCCTTGAGACTTCCAGGAAGAAAGCGACAAAGAATTGACTCCACATCTAAATATCGGCTCATTCTTCGTGTTGATATAATTACGAAGTTTCAGTCATTGCAAAGCTGTTCACACTGCTTTATCAACTACATGCATCGCAAAATACATGCTAACTGCAGTTTTTCCGTTATAAAACTAGCTGGTGAAGTCACTGTTCTATTTCCAGCTCAGCTCTGGCACTGTGCGGATGCTCGCTGCTTAGTAAATAGAAATACTTTTTTTTTTTTTTTCAGGGAAAAAAGAACATACCGAATAAAAAAGCCAGAGGCTTTCGATACCCTTTCTTCCAAGTCATTTTAAACAAGGTAATGAAATAAATTAATAGAGAAGAGCAAGTAGAGGCTTGTGTGATGACTCAACACACTTGGAGTCATGAGGAAAATGCCGAATTCTTGACTACGCGTTCCATTACAATATGCAGGAGCACACACATAGAAAAGCTTTCACCTTTTGAAATAGGTCTTATCAATAGCCTAGGCAGCAATAATCAACATTCTCATCACTTAGGTAATTACGTTCCTCCTAGCACTCATATGCAAAGGGAAGGAATTTAAGATCTTAACTTTAGGATTGGAAAAGAAGGAACAAAGTAAGAAAGCTCCTTTGCCCCGTGTCTTCCTTGACACCTCCAGCTAGAGTCTTAAGTTCTTCAGTCAACCTTCATGATGAAGAAAGTTTTAGCAAATACATCAGCTCATTTTCCTATGAATATTTGCTCAAATAATTTATTTAATTTGCTTTGGCTGCATTCGTATTTATGTTTTGTGAATTTTGGAGGTAAGGCAACTGTCACAAATATTTGCTCAAACAAAGGATTTAAAACAAACTTGTTGACATAGTTTTCTTCTGAAACATTAAATATTTCTTATCAGAAACATGGTTATTAAAAGAGTCCAGCTCAAACAGTCACAAAACTTTTCAGCTACTTACTGTATCATAAACAAACAACATGGTTCAAACAATTCACTCTCCGATAGGAGAGTGCTCTACAGAACTAAATGCATAAAACTTCCCAAATCCTGTTTCAAAAAGGAGAATTTTCAGCACAAAACCCGCCTACTCAGGAGCCAAGCTGTCTGTCCAGGTCTCAATCAGCACTTTCAGTGCAACACAGATTTCCAGGCATGCGTGACGTTTCCCACTTTTCAAGCGCTGAATGTAAAAAACACAGCAACTCAATCTCATGCAAGAATACAGCCCCATATGGTTTCTAGCTTACCTAACCTACAGCAGATATAGCTCCCAAGCAAAACCGGTGCTTCACTCAGCAACTCCGTCGCCCAAACACTGCTCTAGCAAAACTCCTTCTGCCCTCAGCCAGAGCTTGGTCCAAGGATGAAAATATTGGAAGTCACACGGGAGATGCATACACAGACTTCACAGAGAGACTGTAAGAAAAAATATTTTAAGAGGTACATCTGGAAGGTAAGAATAGACCGTTCCAGTGCCAAAAATACTTTTTCAAAATAGAGCACACTTGTTCTATCCCTTTCTGCTGCCAAGAGGAATCCGCAGCACAGGACCGGAGGCAGCAGGGACAGGTGTTTTCTCTAAAAGTAGAATTCATTCTTTTGGCCACCTATACAACACGTTTGGCCCATGTGTTCAAATCCAAGTGTAGGAACCTTCTAACAGCAACACTCAGTCACTGGCAAGCTTTGCTGGAAGCTCTGCAGTTGCCTTTTGTATGCTCAGATGAAAAGCTGCTTTCCAAGCTCCTGTTTGCAGTTCCTTTTCTCTTCTAAAACATGTATTCTTTAAATTACCTGGAAGAGTTACAAATTACTCTACCAACTCTTTCGGCATGCAAGAATATGTGACTAAGGAGATTATAAATATATTTTCTTACAGCTGAGTAGTTCAAGCCCAACATTTAAGTGTTGGTATAAAAATATGCGAAACCAAATTGTATGACAGAGCTTGCTTTGTCAAAACACAAATGTCTCATAAAATATGCTGTCTAGCATTGTAAGTAGTAGGTGATGTTTTTCAGATAAACTTTTCCAGTGAGAAATACCTATTAAATTTAACCAGAAGTACTCAAAATCTAGATTTGAAATACTGATTTTTAGATTTGAAATGGCAACAGTTCTGAGGTTTATCTATATTTCTTTAAAAATCAGCTCCAAAATAATGAAAAAATTTCACTTATGCACATTTTTTTTAGCCCTTCATAACTTCTTAAAATTACTGTTTTAGTTGGAAACTGCCCCAAAACCACTCGTATTCATCCAGTTCCCCCACCTGCCTTCCTTCCCTCCGATCCTTCTCATCAGTCCACAAACCGACGTATCAACAATTTGTTTGATTCTAATCCAAACAGCCTACATCTATAAAACATATCAGTAGCTTTCTTTTATTTTAAGTCTCCCCAGTACCTGTCATCTTTTTGCAGCTAGTATGAGGAGCAGGGGAGTTAAATTTACTGGAAGAGAAAGCACTCTACCATTCATACCTGACCACCTAAACACACGAGCAACATCACTGCGTTACAGGTAGACCAAGATAGGATGCAGAGGTGAAACGGCTTAACGGTGCATGCAAAGATGGGATGATTGTAAGGGGAAGATGTGTCAAAGACACAACATATCTCTTGACAAGCACTATGCAGCAACCTGAAGGACTGGGAGATAGTTACATCCCCCTCTCCCTACCCGGATGGAGACCCAGGTCTCCAGAAGAGGAGCTGTCAGCAGGGAATCTGCTGGAGGAGGACAAAAGCACCTTCACACAGGGATGCTTTCCCCCGGGACTCTTGGGCACCAAGGCTGAAGCATATGGGGATGCAGCGTCATGGGAAGCAAAGGCTGCTCTGATACAGCATGCTTGGAAGGGGGGAACCTGATCTGCAGGAACTCATGCTCATTTCTACCCATTTATCTCCCTGCCTTTCTCTAATTACAGTTCCTCTGTTCAGAACTATTGCCTCTCAGTCCTTCAGAAGCAGTTCTGATGATTTCAGAGAAATGAAAGCAACCGATACAAAATCTGGATATTTAGTCCAAGTAAAGGAAAAAGTATTAGGCTGCATTGCATCAAACTATGATCAGCTCTACGCCTCTAGGAAAGACTGCACAAATAACCAAAAGACCTGTGAGTACAAATTTTTGAACTCCAGTAGGCTATAAAGTATTTAATTTGTTTGAACATGTAGAGGTTTTGATCATCTCTTGTTTTATCAAACCAAGATGCAAAGCCTTGGATCTATTCAGTTACACCCCGGTCATCCACAATAACATGTTTTTATTAACAGAGCAGATATCAGGTGAGATACTCCTGTTTTGCATCCGCCTCAGAAGGCTACTATGTTACATGTGGCCCTGAAAGAGAAAAAAAAAAAGCGGAGGGGGAAGAGCTTAAGCTGAGATATGGATGAGCTTTTCCCAATAACCCTTACTGTGATCTATTTACACGTCTCCTGCAGAAGCTCCTTCGATGGACAAACTGTTTTATTTACATGATGCTTGATACCTCAAGTTCCAGCCATTTACCTGAGCAACTAAGCATTTTTTAGCAGTCAAAATCAGAAGGGATCAGACCTCTTCAGGTGGATGATTCCAGACAAAAAGCATGTTAGTGATAGATTTTGTCTTGTATTCGCCAAAAGTGAGGAGCAGTTGTGGATGCTGCATTTAAAGCTGGCTGTGTTATTAATTTTCTCACTGAAACAAGTCATATTCGTACCCATCTATGACACGACCAGTGGCAAAACCTGAAAAGGATGACATGCGACTTAAATGATACTCATCCAATACAAATATTCTCTCTTCATAAAGATGGCAGACTTTTTTTTTTTTTTACAAGGCAAATGACTATGCAAATCAGGTGAACTATTGGTCATGTACTGTATTGGTTATAAGTCAGCAGCCTGCAAAGGTGCTGAGCGTCCTCCATGCCTTTCGCATTGCAGAAATATTCAGTACTTCACTGAATCAGGCCCCACAACCAATTAAGAATTACTGATCACAAGAAGATGGTCTAAAACATAACTGTCACCACATACAGCACAATTCCTCCCTTTTTACACTAAGCATTTCACCATTTACAGTAACGCCCATGAGGCTCAGCTGCAGCCAGTGTCCATTGCAAGACCACAGCTTTGCCCGTAAGTGAGAACTTCACATAATTTGTCATGACAAGGAGGAAACGGAAGCAGATGACCATGTTTCTGATCCCTTCTGCCTCCTTTCAAAAATAAGAGAGAAAGCGTGTAAGGTTTTATCCTGTCTGAATTCAGCAAAGTACAAAATGGCCCCAGCTGGTGGAAAGCCATCGTATGACATCCCAGGGATGCCAAGGGTGAGAACAGCACAGACCCAATTGATACTTTCCATCTCTGGAAGATTCATGGAGGCCATGACTAGGGCCAGGGTACCATACTGCCTAAGAAGGTGATGCCGTTGTTTGGTTTTCCCCCCAGCCCAAGGACCTCCAGGAACAAAATCCTGACTACAGGTAAAATAGCAGCAAACAAGACAAGTCTCCAAAGGAACCCTTCCTATTTCATTAAAATATTGTTCATTCTGGCAAGTCTATGTTTTCCACGTGACACAACCCTACCTTGGCAGAAAGCTTCCAGCCAGCTCAAATCTATAACACACTGCCTCTGAAGCAAAAAACAAGTCAGATATTTCTCATCAGATGACAACCTGAACGCATGCGTAGCTCATCTCTGCTGGCTATTCAAGACCCGTCTTCACTCATCTGACTTGTCTATTCAAGAACTACAGCAGCAGGTTACACTCTAGCCATGAGCTCGTTCTGATGTTTAAATCCAGTTAAAATGAATTATTAAACTGCTGAAACAAAATTAAAGTTATACAGCAATATTTCTTGCTGGTCCTACAGGCTGCACTCTGTCTTACATTACACAAGCCCATAAAATATTTAAAGTGACCATGTCTACACAATTACACATAATTCAGTTGAGAGGAATATGCTGCTAAACAAAATAAATCATGCTGGAATTTTTGTCTGTGCAGGACTAATATTAAACATAATTAAAATACTTTTTTTCCCCCCTAAAAGAAATTACTAGGCTAACTGCATTTGAACAAAAGTAGTTGTTCAACATAGTTGTTTCATAGCCACCCTACACAGACTGCAAACATAGGGGCAAGATATCGAGTAAGCGCTTGGACATTTAGAAGTACATCTTGCTTGAAATCCAAAACACCTAAGCTGGGCCACGCAAGCACACCTGTGTGCACCTTCAAAACTAAAGCAGTCTGAAGCCTCTGCATGGAAGTCCTCTGAGGAGCTCAATCCAGACAAAGTATTCAGAAACACGGATAGCTTTGATTTCACTGTAAACCACATCAAACAGGCATATTGACTTAAAAACATGGAAAGTTGACAGCAACGTTTCAAAGATTTCTGGTTTTTTTATGTGACAACAAAGAGCAGGTGATCAGGTTTCTCTTCCTCAACATCCCCTACTTTCTAGGGCAGTGCCTTCTCCATCACACTAAGGATGAGATCGAAATGTGGCCAATATGACACACTTAACACGTGATGACTGCAGGATATGCACAATTATCGTGGATCAGCTGATGACCAGAGCAGTTGCCAATGAAAGCAACTCAAATTCTCTGTGTGATCTTAGTTTTATCCTCCAGTTCACAGTCTTTGCAAGATCAAGCCTGGAGGCTATATTTTGTGTACAACCAGCCAAGAAACACAAGTCAAACCGTATGCTATTTCATAAGCAGAGTATTATGCAAATTCAGAAGGCAATACCAGTTATTTCAACTCCCACTAAGAGCGCATGAACATACACAAAAGACAGCTGTTCCAAGAGATCGTTTGAGAGAGTGATTCAAATTACTACCGAAATGCTAGAGCTAAGATTTTTTTCAATTATTTTCTCAGCCTTTATTCCTTAGGTGTATACTCGTAGTATAAAACTTGTATTCCATAGAGTTTCCATTATTCTACCTTTAGTAGAAAGGTTCTGTTCTCTCAGCAGACTCATAAAGCCTCCTATACTGTACCAAAACACAAGGTAAATTTTCTATTAATACAGAAATTGAAGCATCGTTGTAACATCTATTCTAAATCCCGTGGTTTTCTATTGCCTTTCTCCTTTGGCCCATCCCAGAGCACATCACCTATGCTATATGCACGGATGTGTAAGAACAGCTAGGAAGTGAAACAGAGATTAGTGAAAAGACTCACCCAAACTGCACACACACCCATCACTATCACACGTACTCTCAGCAATCCTTTATCTACTTCAAACCGCAGTGCCACCCTTCAATTACAAATTGAGAGAATAAGGTAACTTCTCATTTATTCCAACAGTACAAGATCTCTGGTCTCCAGCAAGCTCTGCCAGATTTGGAATTAATTTCTCTGGGACAATTTGTTAAGGAGTCCTGGCCGCCAGGCTCCTCCCAAAGAGTCCAAGGTGCAAACCCAGAGGATCTGAAAGTCAGCATATGCTGTTGTGTAATCTGGAAAGATGAGCTCCTGGGGCAGCAATGACACAAACCATTTAGCCCATCGCAGGCGAACATCAACACTTCGAGTGCCACCTGCAAAACACTTGATAGTTTGAACAGAGAATGGTTCGCAGGTGTTACCTGGTCTCTGCATGAAACACGGCTTGGCAAGCGTGTGCAAGCTGACACCTCCAGATGGCTTTGTAGCAGCCAAAAAACGCAGAAGACAAAGGTCCACTCGGAGAAAAATAGCATCCAGCCTTTCTGCATGCGGAGGAAAGAAATCCTGAGGTGATGGAGCTCCTGAACTCCAACAGGACACCAACTTTTCAACTAAAAAACCAGCACTGCAGACCACAGGAAACAATCTTGGTCCTTTCGGCTGACCCCTCACCTCGCGACATCTTATTCATCACTCGATTGTATTTCGGTGACTTCCAGACACCCCAAGGAAGCAGCAGAAGGCTCACCTAGAGCTGCCCCAAAAGCTAGCAGACTCCAGGCTCCACACGAGCCAACTAACCAGTCTCCTCAAAGCCTCAGCAACACTTTGTGCCCTCCCATCATGGGTACAAAGACCAAAGGCAGCCAAGGGGTTTCAGCAGCATCTTTGCTAATTGCTCTCGTAATTCTTTACATAGGTTAAATCAAGAGCAAGACAGCAAAACCCACTGCCCTGTAGGTCAAGGAAGAGCTGTGTGTTCTGGATATTTCTACATCTTTGCCCTGCCTTTTGGCTTCCCGGATGTTTTAAATAACCTCAGGATTTTCTGCTGTATTACGTTAAAGGAAGTATTTTCCTTTCCATTCAGATTCTTTTGTGTTTAGGAATACTATCATCAGTCACATTGATTTTTCATGAACTAGACTGAGGAAACGAAAGACATGTTATTCCTTACACACAACTTTTCCAAATGGCTGCTTTGCCCAGGGTATGATGTGGTAGATCCTGTGCTGCCCTTGCTGCCGACCGATACAAATGCATGCTGCAATCTCTTATTCCATTCTTTGCTTGCACAAAAAGGGACAGCTTCTGCACCCTGGGTCTGCTGGAAATGCAGGTGGCTGCAGTGCTCCAGCACCTACCGTATAGAAAGCCACAGCAGTAAAAATAAGTTGACCAAACAGAATTTATATACGCTGTGACCAATACTGTACTTGGTATAGTGTTATTAACGCTGTTTCAAAAACAACTTCCTTGTGCTCCAAGCTAGGATTGTTTCTGTAGATGATGTCCACGAGAATTTGAGATTTATTCCCAGCAAAAGTCCAGACAGGAGCACAATACTAAAAATTCCCTGATCTAGAGCATGAAGCCGTCTCAAAGACATGAGACATTACAGGCTGTGACTGTTAGAAAGGGGAAATCATTTCACAGTTCAGCATGACTCCAGCTGTTTAGCAAACAAGTAGTAAATAACACAAAGTAGCAAAGGCTTCATACAGGTAAGGGAGCCGCTGAAGGTGGAGCTACGGAAGAATGAGGAAAAGCATGTCTTGGACTCAGGAAAGAAACAAGAATCAAGCTGCAGTGAGTGAAGGGGGCAGGAGATGGTGTGCTAGGAGGAAACAACTGGGATTGATCAGATCAAGAACACACAGCAAGGACAAAACCAAAGCTGTGGTCAGGTGGGTCCCCACCACCCTGCCAGATGTGCAAGCCAGGGGTGGAAACAGCAAATCAGAGTAGCAACTTCTGCAGCCTTGGAGATGACCTCAGGGGCTACGTACAAATGTAGTTGAATGCAAAATGAGGTCTACTGAGAAGACATTTAAAAAAAAAAAAGAAAAGAAAATCCAACAAACACTCCTGATAGGTAGCATGGCAAATTTCCACAGGCTGAGCGCAACTGTACTTACGTTCTTTGAAAACACACTGACAATAGGACCCTTGCCTTTTCCTCTTATGAAAACACAGCTACTTTGTGTGTCATGAGAACAGGAAATAAAAAGCAAATAAAGACTGAGTTTAGTAGATCTTCACACCTGTGAACAATTCTCCCTCTCAGTGGAAGCTCCCTTACTCTGGGGGTAACTACTCGTGTAACAGCAGATTTGCAGGACTGGGTCCCAAATGATTCACAAGAAAAGGAAAAACGCAGTCCAGGGTGGAAGCGAAGCTCTTCGCACAACTTCTTTTCATCTCCTGAAGCTGCCATGATATCTATTTCACAGAGCAAGGATGGTTCAGCTGTATGTTCATAGGTAGCAGGGTAGGGGACAAGGCAAAACTTTTCAGCACAATCAGCTGTGGAGTTTGTCCTTCACTTTATTAAAACTGGAAGGATATTTATAAAATAAAGTTTCACTTCAAGCCCTGTCACATACTATATTACTCAGGCAGTGTCAAAAGTACAACAGCAAAACTCATATGAATTAAAATTATCCTTTGAACCATTTGATGACTGGCAAAACAGAAAAGGACAGGATGAGCAATGAAACCCTTTGGAACCAAACCAAGGATGACAGAATTTTCAACCCATCATCTCTTTCGAGATTATCTTCCGTTTTGAGTATTTTGGGAAGAAGCTGACATATCTGACTCTAAGGCACAGACGACTCAGCCGGTGATGGAATTCGTAGCTTACAAAACAAAAATGGTGTTTTGTTCGAAACTATTTTGCATCATCAGACAAGTCACATCTGTGACTCAAACACTAATACACTATTCAAGTATATTTGCAAGTATATCCCTACCCTCACTCTAGCCAGAGTTATGCATTCCACTTAAATGCTGGAAGTGATTTCTCAGCCATAAGAGAAGATGGAAGAAATGGAAGAGTAGGAAGAAGCAGAAGGAATAACAAGTGAATTTCAAAGAATGCCTTAAAAAAAAAAATCCACACATGATGACTTTTATTTCTGTGCACGTCTGCCCAGCAGATGCTATGACAATGAATGATCAGGCAACACTGAATAGCCTGATCAGAAGCAACTGGTCATCCCAGTAGCAACATGTCAGTAATACAGCATGATGGCTAGCAGCAGTACATTTCAACTATTTCATTCAGAGAGATACATAAACAAAAAAAATCAAACACACTCCTCAAACTCACTTAACCCTGATATAAGCAGAACAAGGAAATAAAAAGTGTTTCTTTTACACGTATTCTTGGGCTGCTCCAAGTTATACCACATGCCAGTTACTCAGAGGTAATGTGGCTGCCAGGAACCAGAGCAGAATTCATGACCAGAAGACAATTTCTAGAAATGAAAGTGAAATTGTAAATATCTCTACTCCAGAATCTGCAGATCATGTCAAATAAAAGGGGGGGGGGGGGGGGGGGGGGGAATAACAATGATTTTCCAGAAAGAAGACAAAATTCTAACTTTTCAGCTAGGAAAATTTCCTCAAATTTTACTGTTCAGGGAAGGGAATTAAGTGAATTCTTTCTTGCTACATTAGAATACTTTTTCACAGCCCTAAGACATTTTGGGTTGAATCAATTCACGCGGTCTCACATTGCTTTCTCACTGCTATCAATGTATTACCGAACAGCAACAAATTCAAGCCACCATTATTTCACTTGTTCCAGGCATTTCAGCTGTCACCTTTTCTGCTGATCAAATCATATGGATTTACCTGACTTCGGAGCATTACAGAAATCATGTAGGAGTCTTACAACTCCAAACCCTCCCCCAGGCACAGCTTAATTTCCTGAACTGCAGTAAAGAAACAAATATGCCACAGTAGGAAACATTTTCATATCAAACTGATTTGTAAGAATACTTCTGCTCATCCCACGTCCTGAAACAAAACACTTCCACTTAGGAATTGTTGCGATTTCTTTTTCAATTTTTTTTAAAACAAAAAATAGCTAACTTAAACATTATAAGTTTCAAAATAACCTCAGAATCTTTGTTTTCTACACAAAGGAATTTTGTCGTACTTCTAGCTGTGTCCTCAGCCGGCTGTAGGCTGATGGGAAGGCTTGGGTACATTAGCAACCCAAGGAGCAAGAGAAACAGATGCCGTGTGGCCTTTCTGAAGTGGGCACTGCTCGATAGCTGCATCAACCTAGACCTCAAGATCTCGTCTCTTCCTGAAAAATACTAGTTGTTAATTTAGGATAAAAAAAAAACCAGCTGAAGTGCTAGAATTTTCCACCTGATGGAAATTCTACATTCATTCAGCTCAGACACCCTCCCTGGCTTGTCAGCGCTCCTGGCTCCATCCACATGGAGCCTTTCCCCAGAGGGTGGTAGAGGAGTGATTTCTCAAACCAGCCCTCAGTATTAGCCTCAGACCGCTGTGGGCTTGCACCCGACAACCAGCTGTTGTGGAAAACATTAAAAAGTAAATTCCAGGTACGAGGCTAATCACAGAGTTACTCTTATCTGTAGACTCACTGGAGTCCCTTGAATCAGTTATATGGAAAAGGCTTTTGACTGATGAACCAAAAATTATCTCAGTTCATTGCAAAACTTACTAGTGCATAACATTTTCTTGGAGAGTTTTACAGAAATTTCTTGAACTTATTTTCATTTCATGTGTGTCACCATAAAAGGTAAATTCTAGCCATACATCTTCCAAACAAAACAAGTGGAAAAAATCCTCTATTTTATTATTTTCCTAGTTTTATTTTGCTATCTGTTTTGCAGAGTTCAAAAAGGAACATAATTAAAAATTTACTCTTCAGAACCGGGTTTTCATCTTTTTTTTCCACAGATCCAGTGGGAGGAGTAAAGGGAAGGGGGGGGCGGGAAAAAGGACTTCCCATCACATAAATAATGAAATAGATGCTCAAAGACTGAAAATTTCACATACAGCTTTTGAAGTTATTTTTTACTTCTTTATATTTTGCTGCATGCTGTACCTGCTGAGTTTTTTTCCCCTTGGTAGCTTGACAAGCTTTTCTTAAAAAAGATTTTTAAAAGGCTGAGAAGAAGGCAATACAAGAAGTTTTCACTGATCTTTTCCAAATAGAAGAAAGATTCTTCTCGTTGAGTATGCAAGCTGCAATCCTTTGAACAAAAGGCACTTGACTTGCATGATGCCAAACCTTTTCTCAGCTGAGAGCTTACACAACGCAGGCTCCGTCTACAATAACATAAGTGTAATCGGGAAGAAAAAAAAAATTTAAACCAATCTCCTTTGGCCAGGCTCACCATACAGAAATTATCTTTTTGCAATTTTGGCATGAAGAAGTGTCCTATTTTGCTGTATTATTTTCCTGTGAGAGACAATGCCCAAATCCAGGTGGATGAGGTGACAGAGCGATGCCTGCGTGTAACATGGGCAGGCAGCTCCGCCAGCCAAGGAGGCGAACAGAGCTCCCAGCGTCAGTCCGCGTCGAGCTCATTTCCTCAGAGCTTGCTGCATTATCCACAAAATGGTTGCAAAACAAAAGCAAATCTCCGGAAAACCATTCAACTGTAATCTCTATAGACATTTCCAGCATCAGCCAGCCAAAAGGCAAGAAACTCACCTTTCTCCTTAGCTTACCTTTACTCAGCTTTCCTTTCTACTTGCGCTGTTCCCCAAACTACCAAACACAGGAGCCTGTTAACCCCTTACAAACTGCTGTGCTGTCCACAACCTAACACACGACATACATTTGTAACACTTCAGACAGGTAGGTCCCGAAGCCGCCCACTGCCATCCTTCACCACGCATTTTTAAGTACGGGGGTGCTGGCCGCTGTCGCTGCGTGAGGAAGGTGCCAAGCAGACCGCAGGTCTAGACAAATTCCTAATCTTTTGGTGTGTGCTTCAGGTTTTGCACAGTCTGTGGAAGATGTGGCTAGCGCAATGTAAGGAAACCCAATCTACACAAAAGTAAGGAGTGAACCGTGGTGAAAAGGGCTCCGTGCTTCATACAGCTTGCCAAAGTCAGGAAAAATCACATAGTAAAACACTGCTGCTCCTGGTGTTCAAGCCTCCGTCCTTTTATCCATCCATACTTTTATCTTGAGTATATCTCCTGGGAAGAACTTGGGGAACCAGATGCACTGACCTCCAAATCCCTTGCTATTTTCTCTTTTAAATTTAAAACAAATTAATCACATTACAATAGCTGCAAGTGTGCCGAGATGACCTTCATCAGACAGCACTCCACAGGCCACGCTGCACCCAGAGGTACGCAGCACTAACCGTGCTCCAAGCACACCCGCAGTCTCAAAAACAGAAAAAGTGGCTTGAATCAGCAGTTCTCATGTTCAGATAAATACATTTGTGAAGCAGATTAAGTATACAATGGTACCTATAAATGCTTTCCTTTTCCTTTGCTTTCTTTAGTCAAAAAGAACACAAACCTAATTCACAAATGTGGACTCTTCGTGTATTAGCAGTCTGCCTCTGCGGTCTCCCAGTGTAAAGCACACAGAAATTAAAGGTTTGAAAACCATATCTTTCCTAAGCCAAACAGGTTCCTTTAAGTCACTAATAGCTTTGCAGAAAATTCCCCTGTGAAGTTTAAGGAGGGTGATATGTTAGAAAGCTGTTCTGAGCTAATTTATGAGTACTGCATGTGGCCAGGCTGTAGAAACATTTTCCTCATTATTAAATAGCATTACTTGAAGGTTTACAGTATGCATATGTTGATTAACTTTAATTTCAGGGCTGTTATGAAACTAGCAGGAAAGAACACAATAGACCATAGTAACTTCTTGAAAACTCCTCATATCATATCAAAAAAACATAGGGAAGTAAAGTAGGCATGTGGGATACTGAACTCCTCAGCTTACACGGCCATTCTGCTGAGGCAGCGTTCCCACCACTTCAGCAGGATCGTTCCCACCTCCTAATACAAAATGCTCGCGTCTTCTTCATACAGCAGAAAGACAGCCTCCTCTCCCAGGAAAAAAATGACAATTGGATATCCCACCCAAAAGCCTCCATGAAACCGCAGTTTCATTGAGGGTTTCAAAACAGGAACAGAGGTAACACTGTCTGACGGCGTGGTACGTGCCTACAACTTTCCAGATTATTGACACGAAGCTGCTATTCACACCGAAGCCTCCCTCCAGCACTCCAGTCTCGTGGTTTCTCAGACACCCTGCATAAATCCCAAGTAACGCTTCTCTGTAGCAGTCACAACTGTGAGCATAGCATCTTTTTTCAGCCTCTAATTTACACTACAGCATCACTTTCAAATGCCTTCCACACCTCTGGGATATATGAGAACAAGTCTGTGCTTTTTTTGCCTTTTTTTTTTTTTAATAGCAGCTATAAGACATGTTACATGCAGATAAACACACAGTCCACCCCCTCACCCCGGGAGGCCATAAGACCTGAAACACAAAGATATGAAGCATGTATTCCATTACCAATTTGTGGTGCTTGATCACTACGTTTTAAGCAAGTCCCACAAGTAAGAAGCAATAATACAACAGAAATCAACCTGGTCTCTGGCATCACTATTGTTCAGTCATTCTTTCTGTTGTATGTTGGTGTCATCACCATCATGATGAAAGCTTTGAGCTCAGTTTATCATCTGGATGACTGAATAGCCACACAGGGAGAGATTAACATGCATTTGAAATGTAACAGCAAATGCAATTTCAAATTGCAGGCCTACATCTTTTGCCTGTCTTTCAATAAGCTTATTGAACAGTTCGAAAGTGCGTTTTAGTTTCCACTTATTGCCATAGCCACATGTCTACCCCTTGTGGCACACACACCCTCAGAGGGCAAAAGATCAACTCCTACCGTAAGAGCTTGATCCTATTTGCACTTCAGCATACTTTCTAAACCTTTGATAAGAACACGCAGAACTCGGAAGAACATCAGGATTTGCTGATTCACTCTGACACGCACCACTGCAAACCAGTGAGTGTTTTACTGAACCCTTTTCAGCTTTTCAAATTGGTTATTCACCTGAGCAAGTTCAGTCTTGGCAAACACCAGACACCACCTCTGCAGCCATTCACCTTGGAGGCACGTGTCTTCCACGAGCGTAATCAACCGAGCCTGTGGTAGAGCCGTCCTCCATGCTCCCACCCAACTGCAAAGGAAACAAAGTGCCCTTTGCTGGAAGGGCACATGACGTGTCGCAGAGACACTAATTTATCACAAGTATCTGCTGACTAAATTAGCCGAGCTCTAGAACGTGGCTATTAACAGGGCCCATCAAATCACTCCAAGGACCACGAAGTAGACACCTACCTACCCAAAGACAAGCAGAAAAGCAAAATGGCCACATGTGAAACATTCATAATTCACCAACTGCTTCCCATGTCACAGAGGCACTAATTTAGCACAATGTTAGAGTCGTCCCATTCCTAAGTGGGAAGCAACAGCATTCAGATGCTCGCTGATAATGATGGAAAATTTCTAGGGTATAAGGGAACAAAAGAGCTATTTTGTCTTTTCTGACTCTCAGAGACAGGGAAATGCACCAGACTCCCCCTGAGAAATCTGCTGGAGCTCCAGTGGGCTGGGAGGAGGAGGAAGAGGAAGACAGCTACAACTTGTCTTCTGTTTTCCCCCACAGTTTTGCTAGGTACAAAGCAAACCAGCATGAATTCAAATTTATTCTTTCAGGCAAATGATGTTCTGAGATAGGTATTCATGAACCTCCCATGTTCATGATGCCTGAATGACCCACGGAGAATTCACTTTTGTCAAGTTTAAAATTTTACCTGTCTGACTGGAGCCTGGAGCGTGTGAGCTCCACAACCTGCTCCTGTGTGCCAGAGGCAGAGACCACTGGTAGCAGGTTTGTGTTACTGCAGATCATACACAGGTCTCTGGCTGTTGGAGTTGCCACAGGACCTCCACGCTGGCAAAATCCTATAGCCCTCTGCAAAGGGGATACATCCATCATGTTCTCTTTCCAGACAGGAAGAAGTATCGGAGTAAAGAAACCTGGCTAAGCAACTCCAGTATTAAAACCACCCTAAATATTCCAATTACCATGACAGCCTTCACATGGTTCACATACTTTTCACACTCCGTTCAGGCACTGGACCCACTTCTCATTTTAACTGCAGGTTCTACACCATTTTAATCCAGAAAACCCAGCAGTTAATTCACAGGACTAGACATTTAAGCACGTTGATCTAGCTTTCTGCATTGGCAAGAATGGCATTTAAAATTCTATGAGCATCAAAAGTGAAACTTTCAAATATAGACACAATGCATTTAATCCTTTTGATTTTCACTGAAACTTCATGATGAGTTCACTAGAGACTAAAACCTTTCCTGATTTTAACACCTGAAGTCATAACTCGTTAATAACCATGGGTGTGGATACCATTCACCGTTGCATCTGAGCTGTTGCTGAGAGCAGGACCCAACAGCAGAAATGACACCTGGCTGCTTTGAAAGGCTACAATCCTCAGCTCAGTTCTGTCTGGTGGATACTCACTGCAACGCCTCCTGCTTTCCCCTGCTAACCACCACTGCCCTTGGCAGCCACCCGCACCAAAACCCCTTTGGGGGGTGGTAGAGTGAACCTGGCACCGCAGTGCCGGGGCAGTGGCGAGGGACAGGCAGCTTGAGAGCTCCTTGGCAGAGCTGGAGGGCAGCCATCCCTGCAGGAGGGACGAGGCGTGCCGGCAAACATGCTGCAGCGGGGATAAAGAGAGAATTAAATCTATCCTGGCAGAGGCAGAGCTGAAGGTACAGGTACCTGACCACTGTGGCAGAAACTGCTGCTGGAAGTACTCATCCACTAACCAATTTCTTGGGGAGCACAGCAGGAGCAGAGGAAGAAAATGCGGGAGTTAGCATAGCAGACTGCTCTGAAGGCAGATGTTTATTCAAGACTGCTTCTGCGTACATAAACCAGGCGCAACAGAAAAGGCTTTTATTTGGTTAACGCACTAAAAAGTGGATGCTTTTATTATTCGACATTTTGTGATGTTAATCCTGCAAGAATCGCTGGACTGGAGCTATTTATCATCTGGCATTCTATACTTGGTTTCCACAGAAGGAAACGAAAAAGGCCAGGAAGGTTCAGCCAATTTGTCTTTTAATACTCTTTATTGGCTCATTAATGATTAATTCTTTTTAACACTCTGCCCTAGATCCTAAATTCACAATGGCTCAATGTAGATGAAAGATTTCAAATCCCCATCTCTCCTCCCTCTTCCCCTCTGGTTCCTGAGCCTATGTTAAAAGAAAAAAAAATTAAAAAAACCTGCCACTGCTCAGCACACTGCTGTCTAAGGAAATAATCCAGGACAGAAAAACATCATTGGAAGATTAAGTGGTGCAAAACATGAAGCAAACAAAGATCACAACCCAACCAAGTCCTAAAGAGCCACAAACAGCAAAGGACCCACTCAATAATGGTAATAGCTGCCACCGCGCAGCCATGAAGTCTACAGCTTATTTATGCCTCGCACTGCAGCACTGCAGCATTCAACTGTTCTAGTTATTGAATTCTTCTTTTTGAAGGAACACGGATTTATTTCTTCAGTACATTATTAAAAGCAGAAAATATTACTGTTTCACTATCAGAAATCAAAGAAAAGTCTTAGAAATGCCATGTAACAAGAATATTACTCATTTGAACATTTGCTTTGGATTACTGAAAGCTACGGCCCTGATCACACTGGTCTTTATAAGTCTCACAGCAATTTAGTAGCAATGCATTTGTCAATACATTGTCCTATATGCTATAATATGCATAAGAATATTCTGCCTACATCAGATTTCTTCCAGGATTGCCGTTAATCTCTTCACAGACTTCCCTGAAGCTATAAAAGAATCAGGTGAACAGAACGGAAGTCTCATATCCTTTTCCAAGCACAACTATCAACATACTATTTGTGGCCAATTCACTTATCCATTTTGCATCTCACTTCTACATAAGGAATCAAATAAACAACCACCTTCACAGTGTGCTTTGAGATCTCTGGAGGAACGATGCCATTTCTGTTCAGTATTTTTTCTAATCTGCTTACACGCTGTTACTAGCTGTTGCACTTCAAAGCAAAGGTGACTGCAATTCAGTGCTCCTGAATGAAAAGCATTATATAAATATCAGTCTTACTATTAACTTCATTAAGCAGGCCTACAGAAATCAAGTCATAAAATTAACTGGATGAACTAGTAGTAGTGTATCATTAAATAATCATCATGTCGCATGTAACGCAGTGCTTGCCACAGGGAGAGAAATGGAGCACCCTTAGTAAGCCTGTTTGAGCAATACCACCTGCAGCACACATTCCTTGTTTGGCACACTTCTGTTCACGAAGCAACAGAGCAAAAGTACGCCATGGATTCAGCAAACAGGGGATTAGTAGTAATCAGAAAGCAGAGGAGAATCAGCATAAAGACTGATTTCTAACAGACGAACATATTAGCATAGAACTCATTTTCTCACATTGGCTGATATGACAGTACTTGAAAACTACTTTATACAGGAGCTATTAATGAAGATCATCGGCAGCTGAAATCACAGACGTCTAAGAAGCCTGCTGGATAACGGACACGAAGCCCCTGCCTGCTGGTCACCTGCTCCACTGCAGCTTACACCTGCAGTGCTGTAAGCCTTTGCCCATAATGTGATCAGCAGCCAACGCGAACGGAGATAAACCTCACTACACGAGGAACTACAATGAGAAATACGATCTCCCCAGTACAGCGCTAACAAGGATGTCTATCAGAAACTCAGGAGGGACGTCAGGGACTCTAATGAAAAAAGAAACTGGATCATCCTCCTTCCCACGCTCTGCTAATAAGGATGTGGGAAGTGGCAGCCTGCATTGTCCTGCCAGTATTGTAGGAGCTTCAAGAGAAACTTCAGCCTCTGAGACTGTCAATCCATGTACTTCCAAGTCCAAAAATCACATTTAAAAAGAGATTTGCAAGAATGAGGCAGTACAATGTAGCATCTTTATGCCGGTGCAAGGACCTGTGCCTTCTGTTAAGGGCCGCTTTGTAACGATCCTTAATATTTTCCGCTATTAGTGCTGTATTTTGAAACACAAATCTAAGCCTGCAAGTAAGATTTCATTAAACAATATTCAATCTTAATCAAAAGGTCATTACCATCATTACCTTTAATTACCCAGTCTGAAACTTTGAATTTTACAGATAAGGCACTCACGGGGGGGGGGGAAAAAATTATTCATGCCTGCAAGAAGATCTTTTTACAGAGATGGCTAGATTTCAACAGCTTTAGATTTGATTAAGTTAATGTATAGAAGGGAGTGGGCAATATCAAATCAGTAACATTTTAAACATCTCATTCATTAGCATAAATTGCCTTATAATTTCTCCAATATATGCACAAGCTTCAGTGAATACGTATGTTTACCTCTAAGTACCCTTGACAAGACTGTAGCTCTACCATTTGTTCCAAAGAGAATCACAGGCAAACATTTAAATTTCCACATAATACAGTTCACCTGGGTGATGTATTCACCTGAATGATAGCAGCTTTTTCTATTTAAAAACAAAACAAACAACCCAAACTCAAAGAGCTTCAGTTCCCTAAATAGACTACTATTTTTGGCCTAAGGACTCTGACACCACCACTCTACAGTTTACTCAAAAAGCTAAAAGCTTGGGTACCACAGCCAGGAAAGTTACTCTTAAATTCAAAGTCAATGCAGATCTTTGAGGGGATTTAACACTTGAGGAGCTGGTTGGTGCCTAGCCAGGTGCCTGAATGCCATTAAGGACAATATTACCTAGTCAGAATTGCTAAAAATACATTTCTCCTCAATGACGTGCTGAGTAGTCTGCACTCAGCCACAGTACTTCAGTTTCCCACAGATATTGCCAAAAGCAAATCTGTGCAAGAAAAAAAAGTTGCCCAAACCTTTTCATATCTCTGTAATCACACAGATGATCAGCACTATTGGAAATGTCTCTAGAGCTTAATAGCCCCCAACAATTCATCACTAATTCTGCTTTTCCATTCCCTTCCCCTTACCATGTTTGATCCTCATTGCTATCAAACTGGAAAGGCTGGAAACTCTGGGTTTAACCAACCCAGGCTGGTCCAGGGCACCAGAAGGGTGCCAGCAGGCACTGCTGCCTCTCTGCCCTGCACCCGTCCAGTTCCACCCCACATGGCAGAGGCAGGGCTGCTGCACACCATAACTTACGCAGCAAGGGATCTTTAAAGTCTCAGGTTACACTTTTCTTTCCATTCTCACCACTACAGACATGGACTTTCAAGACTGTAGCACAGCACACTAAAATAAAAACTCCACCAGCATTCACAGATACACCGAATACGAGGCTTTATTACTCCTCAAAAAGTAGCAGTCATTCATTTCTTTAACATTATGAAGTATAATCAGTTTTGGGTAATTCTGCTTGTCTGATACAGTATGTAATTCCCTAGAGAAGCAGACAGAGCCTTACACTGTTTTGTTTGCATCTTAAACTTCTCAGTCAGTTGAGTGGAGGGGGAGGGGGTGCTGGCTTTGTTTCTTTGTTTTAAAGTACAGTTTTCCTTTCTCATGGTTGCACAAGAAATGTATTTAAAGGCCTTTGACATGGACATGACATGCTTTCGTTACTCCCTGTACCTTACTTTCCCCAACATCTTCATAGCTAATAGAGATGCCACTTATTACTGTACGTTGCTGTATCTACAGGCCACTTCTGAAGGCACTTTTGTAAAATTTGGTGTGTTGTTTGTTTGGGGCTTTTTTTGGTTTTTTTTGTTTTGTTTTAAATAACAGCATTATGTCATTTTCCTGTACAAAAAAGGATTTTCAAGAGTATCCATTTATCTTTTACAAAGCATTCCAAGAGCATGAAAGTTCAGCTTTTCCCTTCAAGTCACTTCAGCCTTTCTATTTAACAGTTCACAGACAGCCTTGGAGATGTGGAGGGCACGAAAATCCTGAAGGAGAGATCCCCCGAGAACATCACCACGTGAGGTTTATTGCTGTGTATTGATCACTATGGGTGCTGTCAAATCCAGAAGCTCCCTATGGACCTCACAGCCATTACAGTCTGCTCCTCAGCAACCTGACGCAATATAAAGCACGTATAAACATCCTCCAGTTTCTATTCACGTTCCTCTTCATCAAACTTTCCCCAAACTTATTGCACCATCAGCCCCTGGGAATGGCCAACTTCAGGAGTGGCCAGAGTTGACAGACTTGTTTGATATTCACCAGCACAAGGTGCCTCAGGAAGGCAATGCCAGCAACAGCTCCTGCAAAGCTTCAAATCCTCTGAAGCGGTTTGAGTGCCACAACTGTACTCCTGCCTGTTCTGCTCCCAGAGACACACACAGAAGTCCCAAAGGCTCCAGTTCCACAAACAAAAAAAAAAAGAAGGAAAAAGAAAAAGAAGTAAAAAAGAAGAAAAAAGAAGGAAAAAACAAAAGAAAAAAGAAAAAAAAAGGATAAAAAAAAGAGGAGAGGAAAAAAGAAAAAGGAAAAAAAAAAAAGAGAAAAGAAAAAATCTGCCCTCTATGTTATTTTAAGAAAGTGCCCAGTGCAATTGACTTCATAGGACCTACTCACGTGCTGAGCTGGACATATGCTTAAATACTTCCCTGAATTAACGCCAGATACTACCTCACCGGCACCAAACCCTCTGCTCTGCTCCCGTGCCCTCGCACACTCCACCTCTGCCCGAGGTGCTGGGAGCCTGCTTGGACAGGGCACTCCTGCAACACGAGGACAACGGTGTCTACACGGATTACGCTCAGAAACATTGTACGCTCCTGGTCCACGTGTGCACACAACCCAGAGCACACCCGAGACTGATCTCGTAGCTCCAGCCTCTTCGCATTTCCATGCTGGAAACAAAGATCAGAAGCTCTTCTTGTGTTGGCCAAAGATGGCATTTCCTCCCATCGCATCCTTTCCTCTGAAAGCAAACATCTGAGTATTAGTCTGGCACAAACGCACCTACTAAAACCTGTTCATGTACGGCAGCTCAAGAAGCACTCTTTCAGTTAACCCTCACTTGGCTGGAGCGGTGTGAGCACACGTAACATGCTGGACCGAACCCTGCCCTCATCCGCGGGAATTCAGGAGTAATAGCACTGAAATAATCTGGTCCGAAATTCATAATTACGCTAGTGTATTTATGCCAGCTGCATATAAAGATACACCCACTCGCCCCCAGTTTCTTCAAACAAGTCAGTGAACCGTGAGGTACACAGCCCCTCTGAAGTGCATAGAGAACACTATGCCTGCCTGCCTTTCTTTGGATTCATTATCCACTTTCCTTCTCTATTCTGAGGAGCTGAGGAGGCACCCAAGATAAATAGCTTGCAATCATCTGATACCTTCATGTGACCTCCTCTCTGCAATTTGCATTGGCTTCGAGTTTCCAGATGAAGACGTCGGGGGAAATAGTGCTAGGATTAATTTTAGCCTCCTCCTCAAGATGACTGGCTGATACCAGAAGAAGGCTATAATACTTGACAGAGCAGAATATTTTCCTTGCCAACATAATCTGTTTCAGGCTTCTCAGGACTAAAATAAAGCGTGTAAAACCAGTTCCAAGTAAAGAAGCGTTGTGAGCTTTGGGAGCAGAGAAAGAATTAAAACAGCATCCTTCCTCCCGGTTTGCAGATCAGAACACACTGCACGCACCCTCAGGGCAGCTTGCGCAGCACAGATCTGACCATGACAGCCTCTCCTGCCAATGAGACCTTCACTAAAGCTTGTCAAAAGCTGGTACACGTGCAGTTTTGGTGCGTTGATAGGACAAATTTCTCTAGTTTTGAACTTCCAAGTACCTGCAGTAATACACAAACTGTGGGAAGCTTTAGTACCACGAAGAACAAAGGCATTTTCACAGCGACGGCCTTGCGTCCTTCAGTCCAAAGCACTGCGAGTTGCCCTCACAGAACTGCACCTCAGTCAATTAATTTTAGCATATACTCCACAGGAGAGTTAATACAGTTTCAGGACTGTATTACCTTGATTTTTCAGAGATGTTTGATGAAAACAGTTCTAGAGAAAGCAATCAAGCCCTTCTGAATCTCCACTATACAGAGGAGCCCAATTCTGCCCTCTCTTATACATTATCAGCCTGCCTGTAGCCCCTGAAAATGTTCACTTTGAGTTATAGCCAAGAAACTTTCAAAAATGAGCTCATGCTTCAATAACTTTCAGTGTCCTTGTCAGCCAAAATACTATCAGGTGTGTTGGTAAAGAGATTTTTTTTCAGACAATTGTCAGAGCAAAACAAAATCTACTGTGGTAGCATGGTCATGCTATTCTGGCAGTTTAATGAAAAACTGAAGGAGTGAAAAGCGCTGAACGCCAAGGTTGCTGAGGCAAGAGATGAGCCTGGGATGAGGATGTTTATGAGAGCATCCAAACTGCACTGAGATGGAGGAGTCGGAAAACTGAATTCCTCAACTGCCACAGAGCTGAGACTGGGGGGTTTGGTGTGCTCCAGAACCATGGCTCCAGCGTACAAGGAAGCAAGCGCACGCTGTGGTGGCAGCAGGGAGACTGCTCACTCGTCACGGACACGGCAGCCTGACTTTTTCCTGGCTGCTACAAACCCACCATGAGAACTTGTGCAACTTTTCCTCTCTGCCACAGAAAGAGCAATTAACTTCCTTGTGTCCAATCCACACACAAAAAGCAGCAGCATCATCTCCACTTTCACAGGTCCGTTGCCTTGGGAGTTCTGTGTGGGAAGAACTTGATTTTATACACCTTTGGGGGATTTCTAAATATCTGAGCACCCAGCAAGAGCTATTAGTTACACGTTGAGCTGTACTTGTTGCATGGACTTTCTCTTGCAGTGGATAACTGCTTGACTCTACCAGGACATCACTGCTGGCTCCTAAGTGGGCTTCAGGGGATTATCTCTTGAGCTGCTTTCCAGAGTCTACACTTTCAGCACTTGAAAGAGAACAAAGAGGGATGAAACCTGGGGCAAAAAGATACAGGAGCTGAGAAATATCCCAGCTCAAAACAAGCAGAACAAAATGCTTTTTACCAACAGCAACGTGAACAAAGAGGAAAAAGTCACTGATGAAATCAGCAGATGGATTCAAGAGACAAACATGTCAACAGCCTGGGAAGCCTTGGCACACCACCACCTGACCTGGAAAGCTGTGGAAAGGACGTGGAAAGTGCAGCAATGAAGGACAGAGAAAGTGCAAGCCAGCCTTATGGGCAGAGACGAAGACGACTGCTGGGGAGCACGAAAGCCAGCAGGGCGAGGAGATGATAAAAACACTCCCAGAACCAAAACCAGCACAAACCAGCGACTCAAGCACACGCTAACTGCAAAAGCAGACACACAGCATTGCTCTAAACATGTCTTCCCTGGGCTGGCAAGGACCCCGCGGAGAGGGGGCTTGCTTGGGGGTAGCCTTGCTCCCAGGCTCGCGGCAGCTAGTGCTGTCCGGCGCCGCGGCTCCTCAAGCAGCCCCAAAGGTGCCGCGATGGCATCTCACACCCACACCAGTGCCAAAGCCATGACATTTGACACCATCTCTGCTCTACCAGCCCAGGGACCCCTTGCCAGGCGCCCGGCCTGGCGAGGGGGCGAGGGGCAGCCCCTCGGGGGGTTTACGCAGGCACAGCTACAATCACAGCCAGCTTCTCCCCTGCCCGCGGGGCCCGGGAAGCTGCACGCTGTAAGCGACAGCCGTGACATTTTAGGCCAGACCAAATAAAAGACCTTGAGTGTAATCCTAGACTTTTACAGTCAACAGCTCTCGCCTTCAGAAGCGCCAGGATTTCATCGGTGACTTTCAGCCCGCCCTGGTGCCCGCAGCCCACCTCCCGGGAACGGCGCTGGTAGTTCTGCAGGGGAAACACCCAAAAGTCCAAACACTCCCGACCAAACGGAGCACCTACCTACTTACAAGCTGCTACAGCCTGCCACAAACGTGTTTTAGGGTTTCTCCCCTTTGCCCCCCCTTTTTTTTTTTCCAGAACACACATACTTAATACCTAAAGTTCTTCAGAAAGTATTTTAAGAATTAAAAACCCAAAGCCAGAAAGCAGCAGGATGATCTTTGGAAAGCTCCAAGGAAATACAATGTCCATTAGTTTGTCTGTCTTGTGAAGTAAAGCATTTGATATATTTATGGACTGAGAAAAAAATAAAGTGGTGCTTGAGCAACTATCATCTGTCCCAATACAATGAATTTGTGAAAAGCTAAAAAGAAATAACGGGAAAGGCTGGAATCTCCTCATTTAATAAATATAGCAAAAAAGTTAAATGCAAATAGGAGTTTTTGAATGGGGGGAGCAGTAGTCCAATTGCTACATGAAACCACTTCCACATATGCTGCAGCAGATTAAAAATATTAAACAGACCTTTGCTTGTCTAGGTGACACAGTTTGCCTCAAAATCCTCAAAAAGAATGCCAGGATTTACGAGAAGCCACTAATAATTTAAGCTGCAGTATATTATGACATGAATACCGTAATATCGATAGCGATTGTGTAGCTTGTACCAGTGCATTAAAGAATACAAATTAACATAGCTAATAAAAACCAGGCTAACACTCCCTCTTATTTTTACGCCTCCTATATGGAAAAAGACAAGCTATGAAGGTTAAAGAATTTACCAAATCAAATGAAGAAAACGCTGTAGAGCTCTTCTACAAAAGAAAAACTGTCAACCTCTAACCAATTAATCACATCAGGAGAACACCACATGAGCTTTTAGGAGTTTTCAGTGCTACAGACTGAATATCAAGTTCAATTAACTCTCCTGAGTTTCTGGTAGTAGGGTAGGAGGTATGATTTTGCACAGCACGGTATAATTCTGTTCTATTATTACATACATTCATTTTTGGGGGAAAAAAACCCCAGCCAAGTAAACTATCAGTTTTCATGACATTTACTTCCCGTTATTCCTTTCCAAGTATTTTATCTCTCCTAAAGTTAGTTCTGCACAGAAGAACTTAAATTAAAAGACACTGGCAGACCTATAAATCATAACTTGCTTTACATAGCCCCTCATCAGATGTTACAAGTCTACTACTTAATTTCCAATCAATTAATTACTAGTGAAATTCATTATGACAAAGTGTGCACAGAATAAACATGAAAACCAAAATTGGAGCAAAATCTTATTTGAGTAAAAGCTATCGCCAAAGCAGGATTTCTCTGAATTTTCTTCCAAATTTGTGCAAATACTGTAATTTAAGTTTTTCGTTTTAAAAAGTACATTTTTTTTCCAGAATGAAAAGTACAAAACTGAAACACTCGTCTGACTTTTCTTATTATTATGCTCAGCAGTTCCACAATTCTGGAAAAATTACATTCCCCCAGTCATAAAGTCATGCAAAGCAGATAATTCACCTATGCAAAAATTCCAAGATTTTTCTAATCTTTAAACGTCCTGTCTTTTAAAATAATTTGCAGGAAAACACGTGCAGAATTCCACAAAAACAAATATTAGAGATAAAAAAATAATAAAAATATTGTAATATTGACAGAATACAGATACAGACATGTCACTAACAGAATTAGACTGGTCCAGTTACAGAATAAAACCTTCTTGAAAAAGGCCAATTCACTTCCACTTTTACTTACTGAATGTTTGGAAACATCTTGCCATGAGCAATACACAGACCAAGAATTCACCATGCAAATTCAGTTAATAACTTTCCATGTATAACATTTTCTCCCGCAAGCAGTTTATTTTCTCAGTGGATAAATAAAACCTACTTTTATCAAGCATGCAATTATTTGTTTAGTTTTTATCTCATCTCTGAATAAAGGCACACAAAGAAGGGAGAGAAGTTTCAGTACAAAACCAACATGTTACTGCTGCCAACCCAGAAACATCTTTTCAAAATCTCAGAGTTTTAAATATTGTTTAACTGGACCTACAAACAAATGGTTATCAATTTTGTTTGGATCACTCACAGCATCTCTCCAAAACCATTTCTTCATCTATGTTTACCTGCTCCTAGATGAGGGAAAATAGAATGTGTATGTTTATTATTGGGTAATTAAATTAAGCCTAAAAAAAATACCATCTGTTATCAAACATTCTATAATTAACATATGTTTACAGATATGGTGTCATCAAAATTAACTGCACTCTTATCTCAGTAAATGTGAATTTTGATCTTTTTAATAACTAACCTGTTGAACACATTTTCCAAGCTCTTGACAAAAGGTCATTTCATTAGCAGCAAACTCGGGCTTTAAGAACACTTGACACTGCGTTGAACTGCTCCAGTTACTGGCCTAATACCAGCTCCAAGCTTGGGGGACTGGGGGAAGGCACTATTTGTCTAAATAGTTTTACAGTAGATAAACTCTTCCTCCTCCAAAAGCTTTTTACATTTTTCTGTCCTGTGCAAATTACCTGCCACAAGCATACTAAAAGTTCAGGATAAAGTGACGACTGTATCGTAACATTACACACGGCAGAATGGAGCGTGACTACTGGGGAGCGAGCAGCTGAACTGTGCCAGCTCATTTATCCCAGGCGTTACAAGAACCCTGACACAATGACCATGCAGTCTCTAAATGCAAGTGTAGAGAGTATTATGATATGACACAACTGCATCCCAGTTTCTTCTAGACTGACAGAAAGACCACCAATATATCTCTGCGCATGCGGCAAAGCAATCGCGTTTGCTGTTGCAGGAACGCAGGCAAGGCACTGATGGGGACAGAGCCTGGACCTGCAAGGCTCCCTTCTCCTCAGATGCAGTCATCTTTCCTTCATGACACATGCTAGGCATCTACAGGAATCTTGGCTGCACTACCAATGATGTTTCAAGATGTGCTTCAGAGCATACTTCTCCCACTTGTTTAATCTGCACAGGCAGCACCCTTCTTTACTAACCAACGAATCTGCAATGCACAGCTTCCCGACCAAACCTACTCTAAGATCCCCTGTTCTGCATGTGTTTGGCCATGAGTCTTTCAAGAGCAGCAAGGTTTTCCAAAAATCCACAAACTGAGGAAGGTGGCAACCCACTGTGAGACCAGACACCAAGCTGTCTTCAGCAAAAAGAGGTAGTAAAGACTTTGAAAATGAAATAACTACATTTGGGCAGACAGAAGTAATGCAGAAGGCTGAAGGGAATGAAGTAAGACAGAAAATCCATCATTTTAAGGGTATTTGAAAAGTAAGAGAGGCCAAAAAGACAGGAAAATGCAATTTTCACATTCAATACCACCAGCCACAACCACTAAGGAAAAAGCTTTCCTAGCTTTCCCCACTGCTTTCCCAGCTGAAGCCGATAGAAGAACAAGACCCAGCCCTCTCCTTGTGACGTTCTTCTGTAATTTTACTGCAGTTTCTTGACTTCCTAAAAAATTCACATTTTAATTTAGTTTTCAATGTCAGATAACTGATTTCAAGTGCATTTCCCACAGCAATCCATACATTCTCTGGCTTTCTATTTTTAAATGTGTGATAGCTTGCAGCTCTCTGAGGCTGCAGTATACATTATACTGCAAAATTACCATGTCAACAAATAACTTTACTTGTAAACAGTGTGTCTTTGTGATCTGGCAGATGTCTGCCAAATTACGCTTTTACTCATCGAGATGTTCATTGGGAAAAATATCAGTAAGATTCAACCCTCTTGTGTAGCAAGCAGCAACAAAAGACTTGATGGAAAATGACTATCCCAAAATATTCATATCTCAGCAGTAAAAGACAGTTCTGAGAACTGATGTGCAAGCAAGGGGTCTCAGGCCCTTGAGGAGAGCAGTTGTCTGATAAATTCTTTACAAAGGGGACGCGTAATTCAAAACCAATCAATAAGTAGGTGCCAAATTCTCAGAAAATGAGTCCTGGAGTACACACGTAAAGTCTGTAGATACGTGCCATTACACTTGCACACATACCAAGGCTGCAAACGCAAACAGCACTTGAGTTCATACCTTTGTAGGCATGTAGAAGTCAAACAGTGCCAAAACGCCAGGTTGCTCGTCCGAGCTACATGCACAGATCAGCTCCTGCCCAGCAACTGACCCCAGAGGGAACACGACGCTGACTTTCCAGACAGGCAGGGTGCAAACCCTCTGCCCCGCTGTCCCTTCCTGCCACGCATCTCACCCACCCCAAAGCATCCCTGGAGCTCGGCCTCCCCGACCAAGCTGGGGCCGCACCAAAAGTCCCCATCTGGGGATGCTCCAGGAGCCCCCCACTACCTGCCCCAGCATCTCATTCCCCTGACGCAGACACAGCTCTGTCGTGATGCAAGATGTAAAATGGGGAGGACTCAAGTGCTTCCCCCAGCTAAAACCGAGACAATAACTTATTGATTAGTGAAGTTATTCAAGCCACTGTTTAAAGAAGTCGCCAGTGTGTCAGTTTTCGCTTCATGTTTTAAAAGCTGTCCTTCAAAAAACACACAAACAGATTTTAAAAAAAGAATATGTAGGTGTACATAACCAGCTTTAACCCTCAGCACCCGAGGAAAGGATCAAAACTGCAAACTTCCCAAGTAAAAGGCAGGCATCCTGTCACTCCTGAAATGGAAATGAACGCGCCCATTAGTTGTTTACACCAAGGAAAATTTAATCCTCTGGTGAGGAGCCTGTTGTAGGCAGGGGTAAGACGCTGGTGTTATGGGCATAACTCCTGTTTCTGGAGATAAAGCTGGAGGAGGCAGCACAGAGGTGTAACTGTTGTGCTGGCAGCACCTGGCCTCCTGGGGACAACAGATTCAGCGCTCTACTGGGCTCCCCACAGCTCTCCTGCGTTTCCAAAGCAAGCATTATAATCCGTGGAGGATGTTGTGAAAGAGCCTTCTAATGAACACTGACTTCTCCTTTGTCCTGCAGAGAGGTGAAGAGCTGGGAGCAAAAAGGTGAGCTTTCCCATGGGCACAACCCGGCAACCCTGATCGCTGTGCGACACCCTGACTGTCCTCCAACCCCACTGCGATGTGCACGTGCGTAACACGCTCCTCAGTTCTGATGCTTTTTATCCAAAAGGATTGCAGGGCAATACAAAGTAAACAAGAACGCGCTTCATCCCCACAAATGCTTGATCATGCAGTGTCCCTTCAAGGGAGGCCATTCAAAAAAGGCAGTTTCACCGACTGGCATCACCAACAGCTAGGCAGAAGTAAATGTGCAAGGAATTTCTCCTGGTACAGATGTGAGGGGAAAAACCCCAAACCTTCAAAAATATTTATATGAACTGTCACAAACAGGTGTCGATAACAGCCATGGGAACAACGGTGGGCATACAATGGGCAGGCCAGAACACATCCATGGTCTGGTTTCAACACCACAAACCAAGACGACAAGAGGTGGATCCTTGCTGTAAATGGCAGGAAAGGGGGCAATGAGGCCATGTGGATGAAGCAAAAGCTATAGTTACTGCTGGCGGTGGCAAAAGAACAAGTAACTAAAATTGTATGACCTTTTTATTTTTAAGCACACGCATTGCAATGCAAGATTAATTAAAAGGATTCATTTTCATCATATGCAGGATCTATTTACTGCTGCATTATCATGGCTATGTACAGCACATGTATTCAGCACATGGAAAAGAGATTAACTGCATATGAAAAATAACCACAGAAGACTGAAAAGAGTAAATATGAACCAAATAGGTAAGTTGCATAGCTTTGACAGCATGACTGAAAAGCCAAATCAGACAGGTGGCCGTAGAGACCAACCTAGAAAAGCAGCTAGTCCTGCACTAAAAAACAAATCAGTCTCTCCGTGGGCACTTCATTCCTTTAAGCATCGACAGCAGCCATGCAAATGTAGTACTAAAACAACAGAAAAGAGAGAGGAATTCAGAAACACAAGCACAAGAAAGGCACTGTACCATACAGAAATCCTCATAAAACTGGAAACCATTAACTGGAAGCTGAAGAAGTTTGTCCACGTCACAGAAATTCAGATCTTGCAACAAACAGTAAAATTTAATATCCTTCTACTAATATCCTTCTGTCAAACCTACGTCTTGCAACAAACAGCCCAATCCAATATCCTTCTATTGAAGCACCAGATGAAATCCTCATGTACCAAAGAGGACAAAGCAGCTTTCTGCACTGAACAATAGCGGCCCTCAATTTGCATCTAAGATTCTCTAAGTACGATCTGAGTGCAACTCCCAAAGCAATCAAACCTCACGTATTTTGATATTATTTTCTAAGTGAACAGGAAAAAAGCATGCACACACACAGGACAGGGATGCTACCTTCAGCCAACAATTATTGAGCTGACTTGAAAACAAGACAACGATGAGATCCCACCAATGGCACTAAAGGGCCCGATTCAATCACGCAGCTATCCGATAATGCCTTGGAAGGGGAAAAACACGTTAGGTGTCTGAAGGTAAATAATAAATCATTTTACAGGTAACAGAAATTGGGACAGTCTATATAAAACTGCAGACACTCTACATAAAACTTCAGTAGCTTATAAAGTTGACTTTATTCAGCTGTCTTAAATGCAAATCAGCAGTCTGTCTTTAGTTTCCAGGTACCACCTTGACAAAGTACATACATAATAATTTCCTGACAGAAAGGAGACCGTGGTCCTCACTGGATAATTACAAGCAGGTGGTGTATTTTAGATGGGTTTTTCTCTTTCACAAGTTTTGTTCCAGTTTTTTTGCCATTGTTGTTGTTTCGGGGTTTGACGTTGGGGCTTTTTTAATTGTGAAGTGTGAGACCTAAAACTTCTTAGCAATTATTATAGGCATCTTACGGCCTTGTGCGTATGACGCGTACATGTGCTGTAATGCTGGCCTGAAACACAAGAACAGATGAAACCTCCAAACCTTTCATTCAGTAATTTTTGTCTCTGTGCTTAGCTATAATCCTCCTAATTGAGGCTTGGATAGCATTACACTAACATTTTGTGGCTGTACAATACAATAGCTGCACACTCCTCAGACCATATAGGACCTGATCCAAAATCCACTGGCCAAAGTGTGTTCACCTCATGCAACGACTCGCAGGAGGTAGAATCCACAACAAGCACAGAGAGCATCAGCACTGTTTCTGGAGGGGAATTCTCCACTGACTTATGCTGACAAACAAAAGTAGTCATATACAGGAATTCTTGAGTTTTGTTCTGTTTCTACTGTACAGCCTTACAGCAAGCGGGCTTTGTGCAAAGAATCAAAGCATAAGCAGGCACCGAGGACCAGTTGCAACTTCAAAATTAGCTGCTGGACAGCCCTGCAGAAGAGCACCAGGAGGAAACATCCCCTTGCTGGGCCCTGGCTCCAGGGCGATGCCCCAGCAGCTCCTGCCTGCCCACGGGCAGCGCAGAGGGCTGGGCGGTCGGGCTGCCCTTCGCCATCCCCCACAGCCCAAGTGGCAGGGAGAGGGGGACACGGCAGCTTCCCCCGGCGCCAGGTCCAGCCCTGCTGCCCCAGCCCGCTGCTCTGCAGCTTGACATGGCAGCAATGTGTCCCAGCCGATGGCAGCACAGCCTGGGGGTTTCTAAACCCTTCGGTGCTGCGTGACAAACTAATGCCACAGCTCCTTCACTAGTGCATTTCTCTTGCTGTGAGTTCAAACCTCTAACAAGAAGCACGGTGTTTTCACAAGTTCATCTTTAATGGTCACTGTTTTCATGCTCACCACAATTATTTCTTCACCACAGATGTGAAGGTAATAAGAGACCCTGTATGTATTTCACTGCCAAAATTACGTCCACTTGATTTGAGTCAGCCTTGTGTCATCTTCCACACATACACCAGACTGGACTTCTCTACACCAGCAGAGTCTGCCTTAATCTCCAGTGCAGCTCCTTGACACATCAAGATGACGACAACGCCAAGGAGAAGTAACAGAATTTGGTTCTGGTTTACACCTTATATATACTTTTGCCCAAAACATGTTAAAAGAACTTGGAGGGAAACCTAAAATCCTGCTTTAACATGAGGATTTCATCCCTGGTAGAGAAGAGCTGCACAAAGCAAACGACTTCTCTAAAAACCACGTGCTCATTCAATTATATTTTTGACTAGTCACACCCTCTCGTTCTCTTTAAAAACAAGATTTCTCAAAGTTGCCAATAGCTGTTCCAGATACCTTTCTTTGCTGAATAAGCCTCCCAGTTTCTATATTCAGAGCACAACTGATGCAGAAGTCTCTTAACACCCACTAAACTTGAATAATTTATACTCTTACAGGCTTGTATGGCAAGATACAAAGTGACTTAATCATGAGGTATTCATAGCATTCTCCTCCACAGAAGTATGAAACTCGGGGAAAAACATCATTCCAATACAAGTCCTCAGGCAGTATGTTCCACATAGGAGACTGGCTGGAGTTTTCATTAAAAATTCAGAGCCATAGACAAATCAAATACTTTTGGTTTTGTGTGACTGCTTGCCTGGGCAGTTGGACAATTCATTATTAAGCACACTCCATTTCCAGATTAAGCTGAGAAAACAGAATAGGCTGCTTTAATATTAACTCATATGTCTCCGCAGTGCCTACTACGCCTTGTGAAACTTTTTAAGCACAATTCAAACTTAGAATTGTCTTTCACTGCTTTAGTGTTTACAGTGAACACACCTACATCATGACTGAACTTCACTGCATGGATACTACTTTCTGAAAAAGAAAACATGGCATGATAGCAGCACTCCTATAAGTTTCCTTTCTTCATTTTTATCCTGCTTATATTTTTTACAAACATTTAAACAAAGCAAGTGTGTCCCTTTTGTCCTGAAACACAAGCCACTGTAACAGTTTCATAAGAGAGCTGCAGAAGTAATCTTATCTTTGGGCTCTCTGTTCAGTTTTGGCTTTGGATAGAGATTTTCCAAGAGACAAGTAGGTGCTAGCACTCATACACCACTGATTTTTTTATGGAGGTTGGATGCCAAGATGTCTCTCAGAAAAACTCCCTACAGAGATGTTTTGCTCCTTTAAACATTTTAAGAGTTTATGAAAACGAACGGAGATTAAAAACATGTATGTGTTTGCCTGTTACATAAGTAGTTTTTGAAACCAAGGATATATCAGTTGAACAAAATGAAGCAATTCACTCATCAGTTACCAAAAAAGTTCTTTAGTCAAAATATTTTCTCATGAGTTTGTTGGTTTTTTGCACGTTAAAAGTGACTTCACCTGCCTTATAAACATGCACATTTAATCAACCCATTTAAAAAAAGGATATTGATATCAAAGTTCCCCAAAACAAAAAAACCCCGACACACCACAAGCCTGACTAACTGTCCAACAAATACATCCAAGGCAGCGCAGTTCAGTGGGTAAGACACTGGACTGAGAGCCAGGGGACAGGGACGTAAACACTTCTGTCCTATGTCAGGGCAAAGGTTCACTCTAGGCCATTTTGTGGCAGCAGCAAGTGCCAGGGCAGCGATATGAGTGCTGAAGATGTATGAACCGATACCCTCCCAGTGCCCCGCAACCGGCAGCTAATCATCTCCCTCGGCAGCTGTGTGTCTTCCCATTTAACAGCCGCCGACAGATCTGCTGCAACCTACCACCAAACGCTGTGATCGGCTGCTGCTCACTTGGCCTTTTTTCTTCTCCTCCCCCCCTGCCTCGCTCCTTTCTTCTGTCCTACCTATTTAAACTTACCTTTTCAGGGCAAGGACCAGCCCTTACATTATTGCATTCATATAATACCTAGTTCAATGCAGCCTTGATCTCAGCTAAGGCCTCTAAGAGTTATCATCTCTGCTAAGGCATATGTGTTAACTGAACAGAATAAGGGGCTGGACGCACACACTACCACCAGGTAGTAATTTCCTGGCAGCTGGCAAGTACCCGAGGTTTGCCACAAAAGTCATCATGCTGGCCTAAGCAGGGAAGTTCAGCTCTCTTTTTTTATTAACTGCATGCAAGGCTATTTATATTTCATTTCTCAGTTAATATCATGGCTTTGTGGTTTCCCCAAGCATGTTTTAGCATTTCCCTTTTGCTGTGACATCTGGCAGCACATCTTCAATGTTCACTTAGAGCAGATACGGCTGTCGGTACTCAGTTCAATATCTGAATTACAATCATGTTGATTAGGTCTTCAGTCTGCGAGCAGTTCCCGTCAGTTACTCTGAAACTATTCTCACAAAAGAAAGTAAGAGAAACAGAATTTGGCTTCAAATACAGGAGTACTTTCCGGGTAGAAATTTTAAGGATCGACACCTATATGAATGAAATAATTTGCTTGACAATATCCCACTGAAAGCAATGTCATCTAGGCTTTTACAAATGGAAAAGCTTTTAAGAAATCCGCTCTAATTGGCTAAACTCAGTTATGCTACCCACTATTATGGAATAAAGTAAATCTCAGTGTCTTATTTTTAGCATCTGCTGCACTACAGAATAGTAGGTTTGACAAAAAACTACTCTGCTCATCATCCAAAAGGCCCTTCTACTTCCACGTAGTTAAAACCACTAGCCATTAGCTGCAAGGCACACAGGTAATATCACAGATTCAACGCCAAAAGGCTAACAGAATCCTAACTCTTCCAAAGTTAACAACAGCAGGGTGCAACGTGGCACCTCCAGGCTTGGAGATCAAGAGGCTACAAGGGGAATGGACCAGCTCAACGTTTACAGAAGCTGAAATGAGTACAAAGGTAATACTGGAAACCTCCTAGGATTATTAATCACCTGTCCACAAAGCAACAGCACTTCTGTGGGATCCAGTTGCAGACATACCAGCAGTGGATTTATTAAGTAGCAATACATGCACAATAATTATAGCTATCACATCATCAGACATTCTGCTCTAATTATTTCTAGTCATAATTTTTACACCTTAGAATGCAACAAAAATGGCAAATGACTTTAAGTTCTTCTTACTGATTTTCCCCACAGGAATTTTCACAGTTCAGTGGAGAACTACAGTCAGTGTGAACGCAAGCTAGGGCTGAACATTGTTACACAAATGTGACCTTTCAGGCGCTGAGCCAAAAGGAAGCTCTTTTATTTATTCAGTTTTATTGGGATGTGTGTTTATTTGAGAATATTAATTTCACATATGTACATCCTGGCCAATTAGACTAGCAATGAGCTGTCAAACGATATCCAGTGTGAAAAAGCTTATACTTCTCTTTAAACTGGGGTTTGTAACTGCCCTCCACACAAGCCCTTGTAGGAACCAAGACATCAGACTAAACCCCAAGCAGCCTCACTACCATTTTTTTGCAAGATTTGCTTGTGCATGCATTTCTGTGACAGTGGAAAACACAGTTCCAACTTTCAAGCCATCTAGAGACGAACCACACAAAAAAAGCAACACATTCTGCTACCTAGCCAAAAGTTATTGAGTCAGTGCTAGAAAATCCCAGTCACTAGCAATTTATTCTGTTAAACATAATAAGACATCATTGAAGTCTCAAGAACCCAAAGCAACAAAAGAAAAATTCACAAAGTGGGACATACTGATTCCTGTTACTACCAAAATAAATCATCGTCTAAGCAGTTTGAGAGCGTTTAGCCTGGTAGTGAGATCCATGAACATTTTTCCAATTAAACAAAGTTTTAACCTACAGCAGTCAACATAAGACTAACTCCTAGCTAAAGCAATCAGCAGCAAAAACATGTGGATATCTCTGTCAGCCTCTGAGCTACTAGACTTCGCAAGCAACAGTTTGCCAAATCATTTGCCCAAACTTCTATTCCTGTTTGAACGCTAATATGAGCATATGCCTGTTTCTTACTAGATCCTTACAAGACTTCAAGATACATCTAACCACTTCACAGTGGTTCTCTTCACACGTAGAAAAGATATAAATACCTACCTGGTTCACAGACCTACCCGGAGACACAATGAAACAAGCAACATGTCCTCCTATTTAAGCTTTTTCAACTTTTACTGTGGGAATATCATTCAATGAAAATGTGATCAGAGAGCTCATCAGCTTCCACGTGCCTTCACAGCTAGCCCAAATGACATGAAACACAGGTAGTCGCAACTGCTTTTAAGCCTGAATAACTCAACTTTTGCCCCATTAGGGGCAGCTCCTCTCGTTGCAGAAGCTCTGCAGTTTCTCCACTGCTAGGACACAGCTTCACTCTGGTTTTGCTAGTCCTGCACTGTGGACACCAGTCCTACAAGACGGAGAATGAAGTTTTTTCGGGTATCTGAGGACTATACAGAGCATATTCACTCTCCTGACCAGGGCTCTCAGCAGCTCAGCAGCAGCCAAATCCCGGCCATCGGCACACAGACCAAGCTCCCCACATCCCTGCCACTGCTCTCCAGGGAGGCCAAAGAAGAATGAATCCCTCCTGTCTCCAACTTATTACAAGACAGCCAGCATGTACCAGGAAGATAACCCTTTACTCTGTGACAGACCTAAGGATCTTGCATGGGGATTTCATTCACAGACTACCACAAGAGAGGGCTGGCATTTTACCACCACTTGCTGCTAAGCCATTACAACCCACCTCCCACGACACAAAGCTGTGACTTTTTCAGCTGTATGAGAAAATTATCTCAGCTCAATCATTTGAATGAATGCAGTCCCAAGCAGACACACCGGTCCTGCAACATCCCTTGACAAAACCATCTGTGTGCCCAGAGCATCTCACCGCACTCCGCACGATTCTGTTCGCAGTGGCACCACATCCCAAAGCCCTGTCCCCAATTTATAAGCCTCCATATAGGCATGACCTGTGAGTCTCCGATAATGCCTCACCAGCCATGCTCTTCCCAGGCTATGAGAGACAGAAAATGAAGAAATTAAGCAAATCCGTCTCAGCTGCTGTGGGCTCTCTTAGTGCTTCCTTATCAGCAGATCTCCCTTGCTGAAGATCCCTCCAAGTGCTGCCGGCTTAGGCACATATTGAAATGCAGCTCATCTCCCTCCGAGTACCAGGCTTTCCAATTCCTTTCAGACACGGGATCAGAAAGAATGTGGTGGAAAGTAACAGGAAAGGAAAACTAAATCAGGATGAGATCCAAACACTGCCAGAAATCAATAGAAGCCTCTCTATTAACTTCAGTGGGTTTCTGATGTAACAGAGAGAACTCAAAGAGACTGAATGGCAAGCAAATTGATTTGTCAGATGCTCAGATACCATGGTGAATGACGCCTTGGGCAGAGATGAGAGATTACTGATCTCTGCTCATTATGGTTTTCATATATTATATATCACACACACGCACGCAGATTTCCTAAATAGTATTGAAAAGAGAAAAACACCAGAATAAAGGCATTCTGCATTACCTCATTAAGCATGTGAAAAAAAACTCAAGAGAAAATTTCACCATCTCCAATTTTGCCTCCAATATTAGATGTTCCCATTATGTTTTAAATAGGAGTAGGCTTGCAAAAATATAGAACAATTGAGACTTTTGCACTGGAAACATTCACTAGCAACAATTACTTCTTGTCAAACTGAAAAACGTCATGAAATTGAGTCTAATTTTGAATGCACACAGAAGCAAAATAAACCTGACCGTTTTTCAATTTCTAATTCACTTATCTTAGTAAGCGCATATTCCCATTGAGTATTTAAAAAGATTTTTTTCAGATGTTAAGGAAAACCAGGACTGCAAAAGAACAATTTCTGCAGTTCTGAAAAGGAAATTTTCAAGTACAGCATAGTAATAATAGAAGAAAGAAATAACCAAGTCATTACAGATCTTGGTCAAGAAATCTAGGCAGAAGTGGCTGTACATCATTATTATTGCCAGTTGTACTTCACCCATGTGGTTCACTGTCTTGTAATGTTGTTATTCATTCCACTAAACTCATGGTAACTCTCTCCTAAATTTCTCTTGCTCATAATAAACAGAAAATTGAAAAGTTCAAAGCTGACAAACTTTGGCTTCAACCAAAAGGACTTCTACTGTGGCTGCGATGTTGCCACCATTGTCTGCATGCTTTTCAAGACTGGGCTTCTTGTGCTGAAGGCCAGGTACAGGTACGGTGCTGGTGATATACCGAAGAGGAACAGCCCTACTGTTTAGATAATGTTGCCAGTCAAGCCAATGAACTACTCCATCACATCACAGCCCCTCGCTTTTTAAAGCACATTTAGCAAGACAAATGGTCCTGCCACCACTTCTGCCACTCCACATGCTAATTCTTTCGCCGTTCCCGACACGAGGAAGCGAGCCCTCAGCTGCCTAAATCATCTTACAGAGTCTCTCTCTTTCCCACCTCAAAGACTGATTAACAACTTACGAAAAAAAATACTTGCCCCATTAAAGCCTTGTTCTTCTGAATTGTTTCTACGTCCCATTCACTGATTTTCACGTTCTTAGAACACCCACAGCAGTGTCGTACATGAAGTGCCTGATTCACTGGCTTTCATTTCCTCATGAATCACTCCCATCTTCGGAGGCTACAGCACTCATGCACTCCCAACACAGATTTTCACTTTGCGCTTGTAAGCAAGCCCACAGCTGCCTGAAATCTCCCCACAACTTGCAGGGAAACTGTCCCTCCATCGCAGCCTTCCCCGGCAGCTCAGCACCGGCTGCTCTACCCCACGCCGCACATCGGCAGCTCCAAGCTTGCCCCACCAGCTCCCCTCTCTGCAGTTACCCAAAGTCGCTCCGTGATCAGCAGATGCCTGCACTTTCCCCTTGTCACTGTTACTCCAGTTGTGCATGCACATATAGATCTAGATAAAAAGGTAACATAGTTACCCACATTACACCACGTTTAAGCCTACAGTCGTGGAAATGAAGAGTCAGGAAACATCATGGTTCTAACAGCATCTGCGTGTCCTTCTTGCACAGAACAGATTTGGCACCATAAATCCACTTGTAATATAGGGAGCTGCAGGTTCAACCAGCAGAGCCAGAGCAGAGAAGACTACATACGCATGTGCTGTTATAGTATTAAGTTTGTGCAGGAATAGCAGGTTTTGTACTCCATGATATGTGTTTATTTGAATTATACAGCCTCAGAGAAGCAGTCAAAGTAACAGCTTGCATTTAAACACCTCAGGTATCTGGTTTCAGTTTTTCAGGGTTTGGGAGGTGGGTTATTTGGGGTTTGGTTTTAGGGCTTTAGTTTTCTTTTTTAAAAAAAGTCTCTTCATGGCAGGTTCCAAGTAAACAAAAAACCTCCCAGAAAATTGGGAAGTCTAATAAGTGAAACTGTTCTGAAGTGCAAAAACTGCATTGCTGTCCCCTAGGTGCTTCTCAAGATAGAATCGATCCAAGAAATTAACATTGTGGTTCTCTGCTATCTTTAAGCCATGCCAGCAGTGTGCACTGAGGCACAGCCTGTCCTGTAAAACAGTCCGCACGTGCTCAGCTACACTTTCCCTATAATTGCAACAGCCCTTCTGAAAAGCAAATCACATCACTTGTTTAGCTCAACAGCCCATCAACAGCCACAGGCTATACGGTCTGCTTCCTCCCCCTCCTTCTTTTTTTCTTTTTAATTGGAATACTTTTGACAGAAGTAGCTTGTCCTGTAGAAGAAATCAATTATGAAATAAATCTAATATTTAGATCAGACTATATTAGAAGGGACTACTCATCCTATATATGACATTTCCAGATTACATCTTAGCATGACTGAGTCATCACTTCAGCATTCTCACCAAATCAAAAATTAAACAAAGCAAATCAGTCAATTAACGTGGCTGCTTCTTGCTCTGTGCACATACAATCTTTTCAAGTCCAAGCCTTAACTTAATTTGGAGCAGGGAGTGCTCAGTGCCTAGGACGAAGCATTCGCCTCGCAGAGCTGGCTCCACTGCTATAGTAAAAGATGTCCAGCTTAGTGTTTGAAATCACTGCTACACAAACGCAACCTCAGCCAGCCAGAGGTCAAGCCCTAAAGCCATTCATTTCCATCAGACAGACTACCACATACTGCACAATATAACAATCATTACCAACAACCAAAATTCAATATTCTGCTTTACTCCTTCAAGATACCGAAGGCATTTTCTCCCCTGAACCCTTGCCAAGCATGGAAGACACACTGGGAATCTACTCATTTATCCGTCTATTTGACAAACCGGCTACACTCACAGCCAGAACAGAAGGAAGATGCAAAAAGCTTTGATCCTCAGACATAGAATTGAGTAACTTACTGACTAGACATGTAGCATATAGGTTTCAGCAGGTATAATCTAAGGCTAAGGGAAGGATGGGTTAAGTGCATGAGGAAATATTTTGCTCTTGAGAAATACTTTCTAAGTCTTCACTGGAATGCCTTTCTTTATCATTACAGAGGTGGACCTAACTCCATCAAATGCAATGATTTCTGCAGCCTCTCACCAGTTACAGAAGGGTTAGAGGTTTGTTTGGTTTTTAAAGCAAAAAATGACTTCTAGAAGTTCCTTTTAGCACAAAAGCTAAAGCTCCTAAGTCACTGTCCACCACCCGTGGTTTTGGGTGCCCAGGCCAGTGCTCATAAAAAGGAAATAAGCCCTAGCACATATAACACAAGGTTGCTCTCCTTCCAATGTAACGGCCATGCTGGGTCAGACCGAAGCTGCGTTCAGTGTCCAGTTCCTGAAGCACGCCAAAACCAGCCGTGTTCAAACTTTTCCTCAGTTGAGATATGGATGAGGCCGAAAAGGTACAGGCAAAGGAAGTGGGTAAATACTCCTATTCCTCAATAGCAAAGGTAAGAGAGTTTCTCTCTCTCACCCAAAAGTGTTTGTGCATTTGCTTTCCAATTCAAAACATATTCAAAACTCCTTTAATTCCCTACTCCCTCCTCACACGGACATGGTCCAAGAAAAAAATTCTAAACTAGTGATGAAACAAGCTCTAGGCTCATTAAAGTCAGCACAGGCGCTTTGCGATGGACTTAAATGGGATTAGAGCATTTATCTAGATTAACAATGCTCAACAGCACAGCTACCAAATAAATTGCTCTGTTTACAGTAGTGGTGATGACTATATTTTTGTCAATTGGTCACTTCTCCTCCCCCCCAACACCTCTCCCCTACCAGTGTCCACAGTGTCTGTGCACATCCTACCCTACAATATTTCCCCTCTTTCCTCCAGTGGTCCTTTTCCATTAAACAATACGCTTTCCATAAAATTTGCAGAAACTGTATGTTTTAGAGTCCCAGTGACTTCACCCAAAAGCTTGACTGGGCAAAAACGTTTGACAGTCCATGTGATCACACACTGCACTGTCCTTAAGAAACCAAACTAGGATATCATATTTTCAACAAATGTAGGGGTTGAATATAATTTGTTATAACTACAAAACTAAAAGCCTAAGGACTTATACTTCACCTTGCATTTGCTAAGAATTGCTGCTATGATGAATGTTCAACAGTGCAAGCTAACAAGGGAGACAATCTCAACTACCAAGGCAGAGTGCTACTTGAATATATTTGCATTATTTTCATGTATTTCATATTGTTTAGATAAATCCAAATAATTTAACTTCACAGATATTTTTGCACCTTGGAAAATGACTGCAGATATCCTCCACCAGCCACAGACTCCTGCATTTTGGACCAAGTGTTGTGAAAGGCACCGTTTTCCTAACAAAAGCTACTGCTCAGACCTTTCCACTGGTGAACATCTGCCGATAGGTTTG
This sequence comes from Opisthocomus hoazin, assembly GCF_030867145.1. Lineage (NCBI taxonomy): Eukaryota > Metazoa > Chordata > Aves > Opisthocomiformes > Opisthocomidae > Opisthocomus > Opisthocomus hoazin. The sequence goes on along the minus strand of NC_134427.1, from coordinate 7,779,359 downwards.
GCCCTGCTTGTTCTTTAATTGTGCCAAACAGGCTTCCCAGAAATCTTTTTTTAAGTCCCTATCCACCAAGTTAAAAGACAGTACCATTGCAAAGTCAGATCTGCACAGCATCCTGCGCTGGAATGCTTCACAACAAGGTACTGATCATATCGAAAATATTTTCCCTTTTAATGCATGTATTTCAGCACCTCATCTTAAACTCCTCTATCTACAGCTTTGTCAAAACAGCTTCAGAAGAATGGCCTGCTAAGCTTCATAATTATGCCAAGTACCAAAGTCTAATAATCCACAGGCATATACGAGAACTATCTGAACTATTAACCCTACATATGTCTCAATGCAAAGTAAAACAGGTGTCTGTATGTGCTACTCCTTAGAAGCTGCATTGCTTTCACATAACGATGTTAGAGCAACAAAGTCACTTGGTCACTCTGTGAAGCGTAACACCAGTTTTTTTAATGATATGGACCCAACCAAAAGATCTTTCTCCCTATCAATTTTAAACCATTATAAAACGAAACAGGTGCATGACCCATTTTGCGGCTAAACACTGTTCACTTCAGATACTTCTACTTAAGCTGTAGAGACGGTTCCTGTGCCAAACTGAGCTTTTGCATAGAAGGGCAGTAAGCTCCTCAGACACCCATTCTACTGTTTCTCACACCCTGGTGGTTCTTCACCCTTGTGTGACAACGCTGGCCATGCTGGGCACCACTCTCAGTCCACCTTATCACTATGAGATTTTAGCTCTGCAACTGCTCTACTGCAGCGATGATGGAGCGAACATCCCCAGTCGACTCCAGCTGTGTCCACCAGAAAGGCTTCAAAGGAGGCTGCTGCAGAGAGGCAGGGAAGCTACACCCGTGCTGCCCTGCAGAAATCCTGTGCTGCCCAGCAGAATCTGCTGGTCTGGGTACCGCGCCACAGGGATGCACATCAGATTGGGATCCAGAGGCCCAGAGCCAACTGCAGTGGATGCTGCCCAGATAAACTCATTCCAAATCCCTGCCCATTCAAACTTAGGATGGGACCTTCAACAAACAGCTGGAGTGATGAGCAGCAGCAAGATAACTCAAGTAATAGCATTAGATCTGTGTAATAGGTTTACAAATATCCTTATCCTTTTGTATACAAATCACTATTTTACTTTTCTGATATGCATTACTTTGACCATCCATTCCAGCTGGTTTTCCTTCTCCCCTCCCTTTGCAAGTCATCTTCTGTCTGGCAAATATTTTTGAGAGTTTTCACCTGGGTTTGAACCTGAATATAATAATGTAATGAATCAATTTTGGTTTATTGCACTTAAGACATCTTCTGCCTCCAATTACTTCTCACTTAGCATACAAAATGCATTCACATGTAATCTAGAACATGTAGGGCATGCAGACTAATAATTATACAGCAAAGAGCTACCATTTAATTGTGTGCCATTTACATTTTAAAACCTCCTCATTTTTCTGAACATTCTATATTAAAGCTGATTAAAATTACATACTAATACTGCCTTGTAATTGCAAGAGTAAAATTTAGTATTTATTCCAAAGTTAATGAGTTTCTATAACTTACATTAACAGTGAAGCTCTAAGTTACAGTGAAATATGATTTCCTGCACTAAAAACCTAGCAGAAATTCTATTCCAGCATGTCAGGTAGTTCCAATTCTCAGATTTAAAAGTTAGTGTCACAGGTGACAAACAGAGTCAGCAACAGCCAACTCAGGCACAGAGATGGCTCTAGCCAATCTTTTAATCCCTCTGAAGCACAGAAGTACCATCTGAACACCATTTCCACACTGTCTTTGAGATCTTCAACATCCATAAGCAGAGCATAAGAAAAACAGGGGATGTTCTTAAATCAAGGCATGAAATGCAAACCCTGCCATGAAACATACCTTCTTCATAAGGGCAAGTTCCCCAGCCTGAGAGAAACACACTCCGAGTGCAGGTCTCAGCACCAACATTTAGCCCGATTTCTGAGTAGAACAAGCTAGAATAGGGCAACTTTAGGGGCTACTGCTCCATCGAACAAGTCAGTTCTGTTCTCCTGAAGTCAGGTGAGTTACACTGGTCATACAAACCCACCTGGGCTTTCATTTTTTACTTTGTATTCACTACAGAATACAAATCACTAATATTTTGAAGGATCCACTATGAAAGAGGTACCATTTTAATACCTCTTTGAAGGAAAAACAGAACCAGAGCATATGTGACTCCAGTTTTCCCTGGCCTGGACAGTTGCCTCACAGCCGCTGGCCAGTCACATCTGTGCACAGATTAACACAAGGCTCAGATGCCAAATAAGCCTGCTCCAGTGAACCATGAGTGGTAACAGAACAGCAGAGAACAGAGAATTTGTCTGATGAAAGCCCAAAGAAGCCCCACAGTTACAGAAGGTACTCTGGAATACCAGCCCCGTTTGGAACACATATGTAACACCCACACAGCACCATCCCTGGAATGAGAACAAGCCTTGTGCGATTTGTTTATTCGACACAGATGTTATTAACATCTACAGAGTGGATAACATCCTTCACATCTGCTTCTGGCTACTAATTTAGCCAATCTTTAAAAATGGAGGCATGCAAAGTGGAAAGCCAGACTCATTACCTTTGCAACAAAAACCACCAGTTGATTCCCACCAGAACCTGGCCTTATTAACTTTAGTTTTAAATTACTAAGTCACAGATGTACTCATCAGTTGCTTGATGAAGATTCATTTGCCAACCTCATCTCACAAAAGGAGTAATTAACATGCAGACATTATGGGCTGATGACTGAAATTGTTATAATGCAGGACTATGGACAAACAGTGAGGCACCTGTGTATCTGTAACAACTAAAAGCTCTCTCAAAAGTTCCAATTAACCAGCATAATTGTAAGAAATTAAGTAAAAAGCACTAAACTGCATCAGTCATAGGCCTGTTCTGCGCACAGTCGGACAAATAAATTAACGCCTACAAGTGCAGCACTGCTATAGCCATGGCTGTTTAACAACAGGAAAAAAGGACCATGTCTTTTATTTTACTAATTTATTAGGAAAGATCAGACAAGTCCTTGGCACATGATCCCTTCACCAGATCTGACAAAGCAGAACCAAACTCCAAGCTAAATACAGGCTAGAGACAACTGCTCTTAATTAACCTAATTATGTTATTTAATAGGCAACTTGAGGGAAAGGATGGTTAGCACCTGTGGAGGAAAGAAGGGCATTGAGGGGGAGAGATGAAAGGTTTGCAGCTGTGGAGCAAGGAGGTAGGACCTGAGGAAAATAAAGGTCAGCAGGGAATGAGCTGAGAAAACAGCAGATCACAAAAGCACACTGACACCATGGGTTCGAGCATTTCCAGCCATGCTCCTGCTCCAGGAGCCGACGCTCTCCGTTCAGCCCAGGGAAAGAGGTAGGTGCAGGATTTGTTCGGTCTGCACCAGCTCTAGAGGTTTCCTCACTACCGAGGACACTCACACCCATGACAGCCTCTCAACGGGAGGTCTGAAGACAGACAGTGTGAAAATCCCTGAGAAATTCCAGAGGAACACCCTGGGATCAGCTGCGGCGTGCAAATCCACCTGGAAGCTGGTGCTGATGCTGCCTGCAAAGCCAGCTCCAGATTAACCTCAAGGCACTGCTGCTACGGGACCCATGAAGAAGTGAATGGCTGGAGACATTCCTCCCCAAGGCACCACCGCCATTTCTCTTCTTGTGCCAGAGGCCTGTTTCACTCTGTGAGAGCTACCTGCCCAAAAGCCTCTTTTTATTCTACTTTCCTGACCTTTCGAAGGACCAGAGACAGAACACGATATACAGGACAAGGAACCCATCGGCAGCCTTAGCAAGCGGCATCACAGACACACACAGACCCTGTCGAGCAGCAGGTTTGATGCACTGCTGAAGAACTCAGTATTTCGATGTAGGAGGGTTTGCTGGAGTAGAAATTTTAAACTGCATCTCTCTGCTTTAACAGGATCAGCAGTACCTGTGTCACTTTGTTTTCCTGGCACCTTTAGGGGTGCATCTGCACTGCACCACACATCACACTGCAGAATGCTGCAGGCAAGTGCCAGCTCCTCTCAGCACGGGAACCGTAGATTCGAGTCGGAGGAAGGGCTGAGCCACAGACGCGGCAGCGAGCCGACAGACATGCCGCCTCGGGTCCGGAGGCAGTGACTCTGCGCAGAGCTGCGCTTGGCCCTGCAGATGTGCCAGCCGCTGCACAGCTGGAGTCACAAATGCAGAGCATCCTGGTGCGCACTGCAGATGCTCCCTCTCCCTTCTCCAGAGGGTACTTCAGCATCTCATGGTCTGGGTAGGTCCTGTACATTTGCAGGCCTTTCCCAGCATGATCATTCTTTAAAATCCAAATTCACTGGTATAAAGCAACAGAAAACACAGAAACGTTGATTTTGTAGTAAGAACAAAGTTGCTTAGATCTGGGGGTGGGTGTGTCTCCTGTCAAAGGCAACAGCTTATGCACCTCCAAGTTCTTGGTCCTTCTCCATCTTCTGTCTTACCGCTGTCATTCAACAAGTCACAGGCATTTGAGGAGGAGTTGTTCATCTCCAGACACTCTCCTTCACACCTGTTTGTTTTCCCCGCAGCCACCAAATAGTCAAAAGCACTACACGCATGCAAGAAACATCCAATAACCAGGTAAACACAGTGTATTTACAGAGCAACTCCACCACCGAGGCATTACTGCGGACTTGTGGATTTAGCCTGAGCATATTTACCAGGAACAGAAAAATAAAGACTTGGACAAGTAAAATGCACTAGATCACTGAAGCTCGAGGACAAAAGAAAACCCCACAACCACCAGACAAACTTCACAGGGAGACTGGTTTCCCAGAAAAGGATATAATGAATATGGGATAGTACTGGAAAAGGAAGTAAGCGCCCTTGTAAAGCAGACTCAACTAATCTCTCCCTCCAATGAAAAGCACTAAGATTTCATGCTATGACTCTTCAGCAGCTAAGCTTTTTTGAACATGTTCAGGGACAGAGAGATGCTATTCTGAAAGACGCCCAGAAGTGTTTTCAGGAGACAAAGACAAAAAAAAAAAAAATAAAGTCAATGACAAGCAATAACTGTATAATCCTGAGTCTGTATTGCCCATCTGAATGTCAGAAGTTAAATGCACAATTCTCCTCTGACATTTCACTTTCAAGATTGCCTGCCTGCTCAGTGCTCAAGCTACAAATTTTCTTCAGCTAATTCTGATCTGTTGAGAACTTTTATCAGTATGTGACTACTTAATAGCAACATTGCTACATGAAAGCACAAACAACAAATGAACAGTTGGAGCGGTATGCAGATAAGATTTCCTTGCATAACCACCAATATAAGGAATAAAGACAGTTTGAGGACGCATATGGTCATTGAGAAGTTTTTTTCCACTGAAATGAGAAGCACCAGGTTATGCAGACCTTATTATTAATGAGAAGAATTTACTTAGCTAAGCAGCCTGGAACATCTAGTCTTTTGGGGATCTGCTTTCAGTGTGAAAGCACTGTGGTGGAGCCCATACACGTGAAGGAAAGAAGAAACCCCTGAAATATTAAATAGTACTACTCAATTAAGAAAAGCTTTCACACATTACATACATTACACTGAAAAAGGACTTAATGGTGTTGAAGACAACGCTCAGTATCCAGTGACTCTGCAATTGCTGGAATACACTCCACCACCCCTTTTGCTCCAAATCAGAGCACAGAATATTTGTTCATTCAATATATGAATGTAGCCATTTTGAGTACCCTGGCCACAGAAACACGTGCACATCCAGTTTAAAAGAATAAAACAAAAGCACAGAAGCCTTCAAAAGTACAGGTATTACATTTTGGTAGCAATTTAAAAGCTAGGAACTTAGAAGTCACGATGACAGTCAACTACAATAAACCTATTCTGGCCAGCTCTTCACCTCTATGAAGATAAAATGGGTGAAAGATAAATCTGATCAGAAGGGTTTAATTCACATCATACCTGTTGTCCTCCGGCAGAGGGCACAGCATGCAATATCGTTTGGGCTTTGGATAAGTACTCTTTAAAATGTAATTTCTGATAGGTTATATAGAGTTTCATAGATTTTTTTTTAATAATTATTACTACTTTAGATCAAAGAGGACTAATATGTCTTATCACCATACCACCTGTATACTACTGGCTATTTACCCCACTCCTCCTTGAAGAAGCTCACTAACTTGGATTAAGAAAGAACGCAGAAGATTAGAGATGAAAGCTTGAACAGCACCTGGGCACGGCATTGCTTCCCCAGGGGTGGATCCCTTAGCCAGACGTACTGGCCACACTGCCTTAGATGGTGGATGTCAGGGTCACCTCAAACCTGGATCAAGCTGTGGCCATAGAGGACCATTCACTATCATCCATCATCCTCCCTTCTAATGGTTATCAAATCTCTGGTGATCAAGAAGGTGAATAAAATTACCCTGAATACCTGATACCCACAGCAGTTCCCCAACACATTTTGTGCACCACAGGGACAGATCTGCGAACTGCCCTGAACATCCCATTCATACCCCAGTTTTATTCTCTTCCACATCTGCCATAAACAGCTGATACCCTTACGGCGGGTCACTGCTGCCTGGAACGTGGCAGGGGAAGATTCATAAATATTGATGTGGGAAAAAGAAAGAAACTTTTAGTGGAGGAAGTGGGTCCTTCCTATGATGCCCCAGGAGCTTCAGTGCCACTTTGTGGTATCAACCCATAATTTAACGGCTGAACTTTATACCAGCTCACGGGACCTGCCTGTGCCAGTCAAGGCCTCCCATTCTCCATTTCAGCCCATTAACATCACAAAAAGTCAAGAGCCTTCTTTGGCCTCATCACCACTTCTGGAAAGGACTTGTACTCGCTCCACAAGCTGCTGCTCCTGATGAGGCTGTGAGAGAAGGTGCTCATCACATGCCAGGAAAGCACAAGCTCCCCCATCTCTTAAATCCAAAGTCCACCACCAGCCAGCAGGATTTGTGTTTCGAAGCAATACATTTTCAAGAGAGACATGGTTTTCTGATTTGGAATAGCCTTCTAACAACGGACTGGATGGATCATAGTTATTTCCATTTGGTGCTTTTAAATAGCACAAAAAGCAATTATTGACAAATTATGGTTTTTAAATAACTTAGGGTAGGGAAAAAAAAAATAATCACAACCAACTCATCTATTTGCAAGGAAAAGCTTCCCAGTAAGCACCTCCTTCATAAAGGAGAGAAAAAAAACAGAAAAATTCTGCACTACCCACCAAAATTCAGGTTTTACCACAGATGCCAACAGCAGACAGCAAGAGCTGAGCTCAGTAAATCACCGATTATTTCCCCTAGAGAATAATGCAGCTTTCATATCAAGAACAGAGACTTGTAGGTCTCTGCAAGAAATTGTTCAGAAATACAATTAGCAGATAATGTAACTGAACAAATATGTCTCATGGAAATGAAGAAGATAAAACTTCAAATTAACCAGTGCCTGAATTGCTTTTGTTATTGATCACATCTCATACAAGCTTAAACCACCGCAGTTCAACAAACCCAGCCTAGAACCACAGGGACATTCAAGACATCTAACATGGGCAGCCAACGTTTGCACCCAACTGGACCTCATGGACAGAAAGACAAAGCTGCTCACACACTTTTAATTCAATATCTGCTTTTTAAGATGATGTTGTTGTACTGGTATTGAAACAATTCTCACTGGTATTCAAGTTATCTTCAATTTGTTATTATCAGCCCAACAAAGAGAACAGAGACCTACAGCTGGGGTGGCAGGAGGTGGTAACAGACTGAAGAAAGCCTATACAGACCCTTAGAGAAGGATATCTCTGGTCTTTCACTATATAGATGTCTGTGCGTAAGGAGTCTAGGCTCTTTAACCTGTGTGCCTGAAGGCGCAACCTGTGAAAATGCCTTCAGGCACCAAACCTGTACACATGCATAATTCATTTTGTGCATGAGTGAGCAGTTTCCACACCTCTGGTGTTTGCCAAAGAATCGAAGTATTAAAAATTAAAACAAACTGACTATACTCATCCCACAGCAAAAGAGCACAAACACGTGTCATCACTCATCTCTGCGGTTATGGGCACCGAATAATCCTCCGTTGGTTCTAAAAGCAAGGACCAGCGGTCCAAGGAGAAAAACATCACAGGTAATACAACTGAAACAAAAGTAAAAAAAAGGCATTTAAATGCCTCCAACCTTATATGAAAAACTACTTCTTACAGTAATCAATAGGTGTCGTGCCCCCTCAAACTGGCAATTTTCTGCATGACCAAACTGGAATATTGGTGCCCACTAGAAACACCAAATACCACCGCTGCATCAGCGTTTCAGGGTAAGCCTCACTCCAAAACGTTTACCCCTCTATGCTGAAAGTCTTTGAGGTTTTTAAAACCATGGATGGATTAATAAAATTGACCAAGGATGAAGAGGGACTAAAATAGCCCTTTTTTTCTAAAGCCAATGGCAAAAATCAAACCAATTAAAATCATGATCTGAGTCAGTTTTGGTCAATTGTTAGCACCTCAGGCAAAATACTGCTAGAGCAGAGCTGCAGTTGGTTTCCAATTTAGCTGTCTGTATGACGAGGGAAGGGGCTGGAACAGATGACGGCAGGCATTAATCACAACAGAAGCAAAGACAAGAGAGCTTGGTCCACGCCGTGGGCACAGGATTTGCACCAACTTCCCATGCCTATCTGACAGCTAGCCTGGCCCAGTGCAAGAACAAAACCAGGAGGAAAAGAGGAAAACTTGAAGGGAAGCCAAAAAAATAAAAGTGCACAGATGCACGATCAATAAAGAATTTTTTAAAAAAGCCATTTAAGCCAAATGTTCTCAGCAGAAATGTTTTCAATGAGCACGTGACAAAAGCACCTTGCACAGAGCACTACAGATTTTTCACGGAAAGCAAGTCCTCTCACCTAACCAAGTAGAGCAGGCATGCTGGGAACATTAACACCAAACCAAAAAGAAATACCCCACTAGATTGGCAAGTGCCACATCAAGCCAATGTGTGAGTCCACAAAGGACACCCTACGTATCTATATGCCATCAGTACTGAGAATCACCTCAGCTGGCTACATCCAGGACAACAAAATGTAGTCAATGTGACAACAGCAATATTTGCAAGGGGCTGGAGGAGAGAATGCAATAACTACATCAATACCAACAAATTAATTTTGCCCAAGGCAGTGCGCTTATTTTACAAGATACCTTGCCACAAGAGCAGTGTGCCAGTCACATCAACAGCACGGATACATCAGTCACAGGGCACTCGGCCAGCGAGGCTGGACCAAGTAATACAGACAGAAAAAACATACAGTGTGATGCTGTTCTGAACACCCCTGACAGGAGCACTCCAAATATAAAAAAAACCAACCAAACAAAAAAAACCCCCAAACGATCAAACAACAACAAAAAAAATCCCCATAGGACAGAAGCTAAAAATAAGATTTGGCAATACTGCTTTTCATCAGCTCTTGCTCTGGGCCTGAAAGGGAAGGGCTTGCAGCAAGCGGTACCTACCATCACTTTGGATTCAGGATCACAAACAACTCAACTCGTCAATTCCCAGTAGTTCACATGCAGCTTGAGCAAAGATATTCTTTTTCTGGGGAGGAAGAGCAAGGGCAAGAAACTATTGGAACTCTAAAAATATCGTGGCGTGATGAATGGGAGGCTGGGTCCTCAACAGAAGCTGATTCTCCTGCCTCTTCTCACGCACATGTGCTCGCTCTGGTGGTACAAGCTGCCGTTCCCCTGCCCGGCAGCAGACTTGCCGTGTGACCTGTGTGTCGAGACGCTGTGGGTAGGACCAACTGCTGATTTTCAGGATAAGGGAGGAACTTTTCTTTGCAGGAAAGACTGGCAAGGTGCCCACGCTCTTTCTGCTGTACCCTCCAGTGCTTTAGGCTGATCAAAAAGTAGGTCCTTATGCTTTACAAGGCCCTTACAAGAGCACGAGGATTTACGGGTTTCTCATCCCCTCTCTCTCACAGAGGCAAGGAGACTGAAAAAGGGACAGAATCACAGAATGGTAGGGGCTGGAAGGGACCTCTGTGGGTCATCTAGTCCCACCCTCCTGCCGAAGCAGGGTCACCTACAGTAGGCTGTAGAGGACCTTGTCCAGGCAGGTCTTGGACGAGTTTCCAGAGGTAGCCAAGGCGCAGGAAATAATTGGTGAAGCATATTAACCCGCTGAAAGAGGTGGACAAACATGAGTATTTGCAGCTTGAGGTTCTCATCACATGTACCTTAACGCCTCCTCCAGACGAAGGGAAAAGGAGCAAGACACCACCTGTTTCCTATAGGACAGGCTGAAAAAAAGGCTAACCTGAGTACAACCAAACAGGAGTGTTTTAACACCACAACACCCAGTGAAAAGCCTGTTCTTACAGAAGATGGGAACTTGGCTACCACCGTGCCACTTCAAAAGAAAGCTCATGAAGTTGCAGCCTTCTACTTTAAAAATCTGCTCCACGCCTTTCTTCTATGCCTGCATGTCCTGATCAATTAGCTTACGTCAAAGCCTTGTTACACACACACAGAGTTTTAATTGATTTACTCAAGTCAGCGAACAAGGAATAATTACATCTTGGGAAATAAAGCTGGGCAGACGAGGGCAGCCCGCTTCAGTGCTATGTGACTTACAAGTTCAGAACAAAGGCAGATCTGGTTTCATCCCACAGTTCGATTGTAAGCTTCAAACTGCCTGGTGCTCCGAGGCGCCGTGTGAGCTGGGCCTAATCACCAGCCAGCCCAGTGATTTCTCATATCACTGCAGCCAGGGTATTAAGCCTACAAGCAGAGTCATGTTCCATATAAAGATATTGTTTATCTGGCAATAAACTTACACTAATCAAAGTAGTATCAGCTTGAATTTATAAATCATGAGCAGTTCTCTCTACATGGTAAAATGGAGAGACATCGTATAGCGTACTGCAAATTTGAATATCGATTAGAAAATGCACATAAACCTAACATTTCCATACTTGGTGGTGGTATTAGACAGACAGGGTCAAAAATTGATGCTACCACCTTTTAAAGACTCTTTATTCCCACCATAAGTGTCAAGGTATTAACCATCCTTCAAGACCTTTAAGTCAATAATCCTTCTGCTCGTGGATAAAGACAAAACATAAATGAGGGAGAGAGAAAGATGAAGAGAATGAAGGAGATGGACTTCTGCACTTTTGATACCATAATTCCCAAAGCCAAATTTTGAAGCACAAACTACCATAATACAGTGGCACTGGAGAAGCAGCAGTTGCCTCTAAGGCCATCCAGCAGAGTACATTGTAAAAATTCATGCCACATTCTTTCAGTTGCAACATCTTCCAGGCGATCTTTGAAGATGCAAACTGAATACAAGCTTCTGCTACCTTTTACTCACCAACAGAGTTTTCTGCTGATCTGCGAGATCAGATTTCATGAGCCCAATCTATTTGTCTTATATACTTCAGCCTCCATTAAAATCACTGGAACTATCATGACAATTCGTCCCACACACAAAAATCTGATATTGCAGAATCACGCCTCAAATACAAAATTTACAGTTTCTTCTAGCTATCTTCAGGCTTGTTTTAAAACACAGCATTGATTCAACACAAAAGTACTACTTATTTTAGAGAAGAAAAAATATGAATGAGAGACCCAACATTTAAAATCTTCGTCCTTCATTCATGACAGCCGCGGTCAGCACCATGAAATGCAAAGCGTATCACACTCCCACTGAGGATATCGCTCAGCAAGCCTGATGCTGAGCAGTACAAACCATGTTGCAATCTAACCTGACAAGACAGTGCTGGTTCAAGTTCTGTTCTTTCTAAGGTGTCACCCAAATAAACACTGATGAGCCACCACGGTCTCTTACCTGTAGTTATTCAAACATGTCCCATGCACAATGATAGCTTAAAAGGTTTAAAGCAGCAATAAAAAACAGTAATTAGAGATCCTACCAAGGAGGCCAAAGCACTTTAAGACATATAAAAGAACAGGGTGTTTCACACTGAGTGTAATAATTTGCTGATAAATTAATGGCAACAATTTTAACAACTTTATGAAAGAGGAGTAATGCATTACCTTCTCCTAGCGACAGACAAACAGCTCATTCAGACATGTTTGAATGAGAGGGATGAAAGCGTGCTACTTTTTGCTGATTTCTTTTCTAAGCCTTTTGTCACTCACTCAGTCTTTCTCATACACAGCCAATTGCTCCTTCTGGAACACATTTAATGTAAGAATTTGTGACAGTGGGAACAGGACATGACAGGAATACGTGACGTTCACTGATATGGGGCCCGAACAAGAGCTTTTGGGTAAATGAAAAGCAAAGATGCTTGGCACCTTGCAGGACAGATTGTCAAGGTTTTTTGCGGTGTTTTAGGTTGTCAAACGTGTGTGCTTTCACTACAGTCTGCTATTACTGCTAAGAGTTTCAAAGACAGGGCTGTTGGGGATTCTTTGCTTTCAATACTACTACAGAAGATAACCCTGTTCATGCCACTAGAAAATACAAGTGCCTAAATTGTCTTTCAAGCTGCTTTATCAGTGAAAGCAAGATTTGGCCTCCAAATCCCAAATAGTTGTATCTGATAGGTAAGTCTGGTAGAACTGCACACTTTGAATTCAATGGAAATTTGTGTGTGCACCAGGCTACTCATTACCTACAACACAGCAGTAAATGTATTTATCCTCTCTGTGACAGAGTTCCCCACCTTTAAAAAAAAAATAGAAATAAAATCAAGTACTTATTGCAGACTTCACTTTTGCAGCTCTCAAGGCTCACTGACACTGGCACAACGTGTGGGCTTTCACACAACTGGTCATTAGCATAGCACTTGTCAACCTGGAGCAAGTCCAGGATAGATGTTTTTAAATCTTTTTTTTCCAAAGGTAAATGGAGAGCCAGACTGTGGGAACATCAAGTATAGAAGGAAGATGGCTGGAAAACTTCATTTAAACAAATAGTTTCATTCACAAAGATACTCCTAGTTCAGTACACTGAAGAGGTGAAAAATCAAAGGTGACAAAAGCCTTTTTAGATCCTCGAGCTCTGACTGACCAGACCACTACAGACCACATAGAGCTGGGTCTCCCTTCTTCCATTTTCAGCATAACTATTTAGCCATTTTTGTTTTTTATTTTTAATTTGTAAATCCAGTACCATCTCTTTTGGTTAGAAGTTCAGCCTCTTCTGCCACTTAGCAATTTGAGCGTTTTTCTGACAATCTGCAAAAAACCCAACTGATGGAAAAGCTACCTCAGGAATCAACTCAGTGAGTTAACCCAGTATGCAAAGGCATTTCGCTTTAAATGCTCAGTATTTGCAACTGCTTCAGTGGCTCAAATGCTAACAGTTTTGCCAGCTCCTGCCAACAGTGATGACAAACCCATATCTTTGGTCCTCTTCTGAAAAGCCCTGGAGTTGCAGCAAATTCATCAGCTCCTTTTCCTCCCTGTGCCCCTCTATCTCCATCTCCATGCCATTGCTAACCTCATCTCTCCCTCGACCCTTGCTCCACCAGACCCCTTTCCACTGATCGCTTCCTGCCTCAGCTACCTGCATCACTTTTTTTCTGGTCTTCATAAATCCCCACTCTGCAGTGAGAAAATACATAGCCAGGCTGTTATTACACTCCCGGAAACAGTGATAAATTACATCCATAATATCCTCTCTTCCATTACATTTTTCAGCTTCCTCGTGCTCTCCAGAGCCTTTTCAAAGCTAATTTTCTATCGTTCAAAGTTTCACGGGATTTGCTTTCTCCTGCCACTCCATCACACTTTCTTGCCCTTGCATTCTCATCCTGGCATCTCTTACTCCTTCCACAAAGCGCAAAGCAATCGAAAGTTCATCCTTCACCATACAATGTGCAGTGAAATAAAACAAGACACTTACAGTCCAAAAGGCTCATATACAAAACCTCCTGCCTCGCTACAGCTCTTCCTGCCATCCTCCATACCCCCGACCTGAAACTTGTGCTTAGCTCATACTCATTTTTTTAAAAACTGTTATATTCCAAAATCTGTTACTAACGTTGATGAGAAAAATCGGTTAGGCGTTCTGAACATTCTCAAAAGTCTTGCAAAAACATGTCAGTTTTGACTGGAGGGCTTCTCAGATCAAGAGTGGAACAAGGATACAGATGGAAAACCTGACAGGTCTTTTTCCTTAAAATAATTCTGGCATGTCTCTCTTTCCTGAGTAACTTCAAAGAAGTTTTGCTTATGTCCCAGTGGGGGAACAAATACAAATGTTTAAACCCTGAAAGTCGCCATGAAATAGAACTGACAACCTCTACACTCACTGTTGCCGCTTAAACTGTGTCCTAAACAAGAACATCTACTGTTCTTGAATACACTACCAGGAAAACGTACAATTTTACCTTCCTCCCGTCTTCTGTGCTGTTCTCTCCTTGCCTATGAGTTACTGCATCAATATCCACAAAGCTTTCACTCCTTTTCATCACCTACTACTTGGATACCCTACATGAAAAGACTATTATTTATACCAGTCTGTTACTCCCAACATCCCAGAAATCACGTGACAGAAATTCCTCCCAAAGACACAATTACAAAAAGAAAACTTGAAAACTGGTTTCTGCACTGATATTTTGAAAAGAAAAAAAAAAAAAAAGCCAAACCAACCAACCAAACCAACCCCAAACCCCCTCTTCCAGCCAAGGAAACCAAAGATGCAGCTTCCCAGTGGACAAGTAACACAAGCCTGTGAGCTCAACAGGCCAGATACCAAGCAAACTCCAGCATTAAAATAGACTTATTGGATTATTGGCCTCCCTGGCCAGGCAGTATCCTGACACCGGAGCAGAACAGAACCAGGTCACACTTCATCCCAGAAATCTCTTCTCAGCTCCTGTGACTGGCATCACAGTCTTTCTGCTGCTGTAGCCTTCCCGTTAGGTGATCAAGAAGAGACTTGCTATTTGACCCCTTTTGACTTATTTGACTTTTACCACCTCTTATTGACTTCCACCAAAATAAATTAAAAAAAATAACATCTTTTCTTCAGAAAGCAGACACGGGGCAGAGGGGAAAGAAGAGACAAGAGAATGACGAGTGAAAGTCGTTACAGTTCTCCTCGCCCAGCCACTTGAAAACAGTTAGCTATTTTTGGCGTGCTCTGAACATTCAGTCACTGGTATGCAAGATGAGAAGCAAACGTAAAGTAGAGCACATGACAAACCTGTACTGATTATACATCAGTATGGCTGCAGAGACCTTTCTCCTATTCACAGTCAGAAGAAATACTCCTTCAACATCTGCAGCAGGGAGTAGGAGGGAGCACCTGCACTATGTGATGGTCTCAAACAATTACAAACAATGATGCCCCCAGGAAACGCACACACCTGCAATTCCCACCTATACTACAGCTCCCCAAAATACCACCACATCTTTATTCCACTAGAAGAGACTTTCACAGTTCAGGTATTCCAGCTCTGCACCCCACAAGAAGTGACAATGCCTTGCAGTGGCAATTGGCTCCATCATAGTTTCTTCTTCTCTTGCAGCCCTCAGAGGAACAAAGTAAAAGTGACAGCAGTTCGGAGCACTGTGTATAATTGTAATTAATAAATTTAACATTTTCGAGGCAGCATTGTAGCACAGCTTGGGCAGATTGAGATATAAGAGCAACATAAGATATTCGTATGTCTACTGAACATAAAAGATAGCTGTAACAGAAATCCAGAGCAGATGTAAAATCCAAAGAAAAAATGTTTCTATGTAAGCAATTGACAGCACACTGACAACGTGTGGAAGGAGATCCAGCCTAAGGCACTTGAACAAACACCGCAGCCAGTACCAGTGAACTACAGAGAGACATGAGGGGGAAGAGGGTGAAGGTGCCTACCAGCTTCTTAGATTTTGATAACTCCTGAAAACATGGCTCAAGAAACAAACCCAGAAGAAAGCTCTCTCTCCACTCATGTGTCTGCTGGGCAGGTAAGAGCGTGTTTGAGGCCGGTCACGCGCAGAGGACGTGCTGCGGAGCACCGGGAACTCGTTCTGCAATGCTCCCTTCTCCTACCAGCTGGCTTCCCTGTCCCCCTCCTGTTAAACTTTCTTTTCTGGTTCTTTCAAACTTTATTTCCATTGCATCTTTCTTATTTTAGGCCAAAAAGTGTCCTGCACTTTTTCCCTTCATTTAACAAAAGTCAGAAATACTTCTAAAATGTGAGGAAAAAGTCAGCCTCAAGAGAAGAGAAAAAACTCCGAGGATTCGATATACAAAACGAACAGAAAAATCAAACAAAACCAGATTAACGCTAATTACAACCAGATTTGCAAATACAGGCTGGAGGGTTCAGGGCAAAACCGTTCCAAACTCCTAAACTTCTATAATTAAACCAAGCGAGTGAATAAAAGCCGTATGAACCTCCCAGAACAGGAGAGCTCCCCACTGTCACCTCCCTCCCCGGCCCGAGGAGCTGACGCCCCGGGTGAGACCGCCAACGCAGCAGGAATGGCTGCCTCCACCCCCCAGAAGGAAGGAATTCCCGCTGAATTCCTTTTGCTTGGCCCATTCCAACGAGAAGTGCCGTTGGCAGGTTACCTTCGTCTCCAGAAGTTGAGGCCAAGCCACCAAGCCCTGCTCTGCCACCAAGCCCTGCTCTGCCACCAAGCCGTTGCGCCAGCTGGACTGCATGTCGTTGCCATCAGCAGGGGCCTCTTTGACCAGAAGAATCCAGTTCCAGATGGTTCCATCCAGTCCCACCCAAACCCAGCCACTCCCACCACGGCCCCACTGCAGGGCACAGCCGAGCCCGACAGGGATGGCGGTGGTGCCTCTGGGAAGGGCATGTTGGAGACAGGGAGAACGCTGCCCGGCATGGAGGAGAGAGGGGAGAAGGTGTGAGGAACGGCCCTGGGAGCACCGGGGCCGGCGAAGGAGGAGGGGAGGAGGCGCTCCAGGCTGGAGCAGGGATTCCTCACAGGGAGACCATGGGGGAGCAGCTGGAGGACCCCAGGCTGGAGCAGGTGAATATTCCTGAGGGAGCCACAGCCTGTGGAGAGCCCACGCTGGAGCAAGTTTATCCTGAAGGACTGCAGCTCACGGGAGGGACCCCAGCACACCAGGGCAGGGGCAAAGCGTGAGGAGAAGAGCATGGCAGAGGGGAACTCCTACGGACTCACCACAACCCCCATTCCCCATCCCTGCTGCGTTGCTGTACCTCCTCCCTCTGCCCCAGGAGCTGGGAATGAAGGACTGAAGCTGAGCCCGGGGAAAAGGAAGGGGAGTGGGGAAGGTGTTTTAGTTTTTGTCTTTATTTCTCGCCATCCAATTCCATTATAATTGGCAATAAATAAGTTTTTCCCAAGTTGAGGTTGTTTTGCCGATGACGGTCATCAGCAAGTGATCTCCCTGTCTTTATGATCTCAACCCACGAGCTTTTCCATCTTGTTTTCTCCCCCTGTCCTGTTGAGAAGGGACAGTGGTAGAGGGGCTGGGTGGGTGTCTGGCAGCTGGGCAAGGTCAGCCCACCACATGAGCATTTTCACTCTCGGCACAGTATGTTTGAAGTGGATGGAGGAGGAAGACGACTAGAAAAATAACCACATAGGTACTACGACTACTGCTGATGGAGTCCCCCACCTGCGTTGCCAGTATCGGTTGTTAAAGCTGACACGAACAGGGAGACAGAAGCCCACCAGAGCGGTACAGCAATGCTGTTGGATTTCCTGCACTGGCATCTAAAAGTGATGCACAGAGATGAAGCCATCACTTTACAAAAGCCAGCAAATGCCCGTGGACCACTCGGGTAAGGATAAGGATTACACAATGCGCGAGTTTGATCTGATCCCACTAAGACAAAAGAAATTTGTCCAAAATCAGGTGGTAACTAAAAGCACAGGTATCAAAAATACCAAGTACTGGTTAAACAATTTGTTCTTAAAGCAACTAATGGAGCCTTATATCAATTATGTCAAGCCTCAGCTGAAAAGTATCTAGAGATTACCTGGGCCACAGAACAGAGTAATCTCTATAAATACACCTTCATTTCAGCTACAATCACAGCCACAGCATCAGAGGTAATGAACCACCACTAGTTCAGATTTAGTCGATCTTGAACAGTGTACGCGTGATGCAACCCAGACCAATGGCGATTCAATTGCTATTTCAGGAATATCTCTTCTTCTCACTTCATTTCAGTCCCTCTGCTCCCTCCCACCTCAGAGTGATGCTCTAATTATTCAAACAACGTAAGCAGCATTCAATCCATGCCAGCCCTTTCTTCCTTTAGCACTGACCTTGCCTTATACATCACTCTCACAAAACTAATTAAGTGGAGAACAGTCTCACTTTACACTCTCTTCATGAAAAGAACTGAATTGTTACCTGCCTAAGGGTGCAAATCAAATTATTTTCGCCTTCATTTCTCTCAGCAAAACAATACAAATATTGAGCAAGAAACCAGACCAGAAAATTCAAGGAAATCCTTTACCCGAGTTGCCACACAAAAAAATAAAAGGTTTATTGTAAATAACATACTCCTTTAGTTGTTCCATTTTGGTTTTTAACATACGTCTTTTCACGTAAACTTGGCCATGACATGTTTTGGGAATAGTGGGGAAATCTGTTAGGCAAAGAGACATAGCTGAGGAAAAGAAAACAATGTTTGGCTCACATAGACCCTAGAGCTAGGCTCAACTAAAGGTGATCTAAGCCTCAGTCCCACAAAATAGATCTGAAGCTGCTGAATGCACAAAAGCATCCACAACCAAATCATACAAAACCCATGCACCTCTAATCCCAGGGTAATCGGAGCAATTCCTCTCCAATATACATTAACTCACAAACACAGAGATCTTGGTCTGAAAACACTCAGCTGTAGGCTGTGTAAGATGGGAAGCTTGTTCTCCCAGACTTACTGCTGTTGTGTTTGTACACAGGATTGACCACACATCTACTACATTCATAGAGGATTTTATAAAAGTATGGATTCATTACTTGCAGAGAGGAGACTGAGGAACAGGATTTGCCACGTCTTTGCTCCCAAGGAAGCAGTTCACATAACTCTGGAGACATCTCTTTTCCTAAACACACTACAGCAATAACATACAATGAGGAGTAGAGGAAGAAAATCAACATTAATTTGACCCAAGACTACACTGCAGCACAAAAAAAAAGCGTAGGGGTAAGACCAATCCCTTGCAGGAAATCACAGTAAATGGCACAAATACATTTAATGACAAGTCTCTGGCATATTGTGGGTGGCCACAGACCAGAGATGCCAGAAGCCTGAGCCATACAAATTCTTATACATCTGCTGTGGATACTGGTACTCATCCCTTTGCAGCCCCCTGCGATGCTCTGTGGGGCTACTCATCCCCCAGGCTTCATCTGCCTGGGAGCTTTTCCTTTGAAGATGAGACCTAGCATCTGCCAAGATGCAACTGTTAAGTTTCCCTCTAGAAGCAAAAAAGATGACTATCGTTTACTACCTTCAGAACAGCACAAGTTCTTCGCCATGGACAGCAGCCATATGAGAACCGACAGTATCACAAACCCCTAAGTTTGGAGCTTGTGCCTAAAAATGCTGCCTTACCGTGGATTTCTTCAGCTAACACTGAAAACCATTACACAGCATCGGCACGAATGTGCTGGCATCTTGATCTCAAACGCCGCTTTCATTTTTTAATTGCTGGTGTTTTACTGACAGATGTCAGGAACCACCGTCTTGGGATTTAGAGGGAAGGATGTTTCTTTTATAAATGTATCTTTTATAAAGAGTTACCGTAGTTTGTGGAACCAAACCCAGTCACAGATAATGAGTCATAACAGGAGGTAGTTACTGTAAATATTCCAAGCATGGGCACATTAACAACCACCCACTAATCAGAGGTAATGCCACAGGCAGACACAGAGAACTCTCACTGGTGTCAGTGGGAATTTTGAATGGATCAGGACCTCAGCCAAGAGCCAAGTATCTATTGTAACCTACAGCTTTAATACCCAGGACGGAGAGGGTCTCGCTGCAGATTTTTGGCTGTCGCTTTCCAGTGGGCGATGCTGGCATCTGTTCAAAGTGGATCTGCAATCTCAGATTTCAGGCAGAAGGCACAGAGATTTCTAACGTGAGGTGAACAAAACAAACCATTGAGTTTAACTACTCATTCTTTAGTATCATTAAACGTTCGTGATACAAACACAAGTTCTGATGCGTAAGTCAATAGCACCAATTGACCACGATAAGACCCAATCTACTGCTGGCAAACATCTGCCTGAACAGAGACCCAAGTTCAGACGTCAAACTGCAGCTGCTGCTGAAGTTTGCTGAGGCTTTTTTCTGGGATGCAAAAGAACCAGCACCCAAACTTCTGACAAAAAGACAAAGAAATGTCCCGCATCCCACCTGAGCTGGCCAAGCAGCAAAGGGTGCTAGCACCATGCTCCCTTCCCCCTTCTCACACAGGTCTGCACTTGCTGCTAATTTTGATTCAGTGGACTCAGCCCAAGGCATGGTCAGCTTACATGTTGCCACTGCGCTGGTCTTCTTCAGTCCCTGAAGTAAGTTACTTTCTCATGATTCAGTACTGTAGAAATATAACTGTTGAGATCAGCTTCTTTATTTTCATCAGCTTTTCTAGAGACCTTTCAATCATAAGCTGCATTATACTATATTCCCATAAAGCCAGGAGAAGCAGTAATAGATACCTCAAAATTCTGACTTCTATTTTTCCTGCCAAGTGCTTTCTTTAAGCGCTTTGTTTTCTGCCGTCACTAAATTAGAACAGTACCTACACTTCCAAAGTCTTCAACCTTACTGTCACTATTTCAATATGCTCTTCTCAGATTAGAAGCTATCAGCTTCGAAAATACTCCTCCTACTTTGCTTTCTGGAGAGGAAAATGTACTCTGCATTTTCTCACTGAAAAGGAGCGTAACATCTGAGGTTATCGGACTTCTCGGCAAAGCTATCGAAGTTTCTTCCAGTGAGGGCATGGTGACAGAGAAGATGCCTCCTGCGTCTGCCTCGATGGGGAAGGCAACAGTACATAACCCAACCGGTAAAAAGAAAAACAAACGCAGATGAATCTGTTCCTCTGATTTAGTTTCAGACTCTCTGCTCCGTCTCTCAACTTTCCTTGGAGGAGCCACACAAATTGCAAAGCAGCCTCTGGAAAAAGTCTGGCTGCAATACCAGACAGCACAAGCTCTTTAAGGCCCAGATCCTAAGCACAAGGATTTCAGCAGGTCTCAGCCCACTTTCTAATGCCCTATATTCTCCTACTGCCCCATGCCTCTCCCCCACATAAAAGGTTAACAAATCTTTCATTCAAAACAGGTTGTGTCGACACAGCCCCAAGGCTCGCTGGGGACACTGGATGCACTGTTCTCAAAGTGCAAAGCAAAAGCTTTTTGAGGGAGAACTGGGGAATGTCACCTCTCCTGCCACACATGTGGCTCTCCACACATGAGCTACGTGGCAGGAGAAGAACTCAACCAGTGGGCACTGCTCTGCTGCCCATGGGAATGTACCTAGGGGTATTCCTTGAGCACATAACTAAACTCCATTGAGGCAGAGCTGTTACCAGCCATCAGACTACCACTGCAGGATGCTGAGCTGTTGTCACCCAGATCCTCGTACTCCCACTAACCCCAGAGAGAGTGCAAAGTGAGAAGAGACATGGGAACCTGCCCCACGCTCGAGACCACCAACACAGCTGGGAGAAGGCTGCTCTCTGAAGCAAGCTGCCTGCTATCACGAACAGCCCCAACGCTGGAGCAGCACCGCTGCCAATCTACCTTGGAGAGGCAGCCTGGAGGCTACCTGGGTTTACGGTGTCCTGCAGCTCTCAAACACTCATACAGTTTAAAAAAAAAAAAAAAAAAGAAAAAATCAATGCCATAATCTTAAATATACATTCAGAGTTAACGCAGCATTTTGCAGAAAGTAAAGGTGCACATCCCTGACTTTATTATGTTAATCCATAAGCTTTATTTAGATTGGGATAGTTAATTCTCAAACATCTACAGCCAGTTTTAAAAGCAGCCAAATTTTGAACAAAACAGTTTTCTACCCAGGACTTACAAGCGGGCCCAACAAACTCTGAAGCGAGCACTTGCTTTCCTCTTTGGCTTAAGAAAAGATGTGAGAAAAACCTGTTTCTTTAAGAATAGATTTTGATACTTCTGCTACACCTGTGCAGCTCCACTAACAAGACCACATGCTTCACAAGAGGAAGTAATTTAACTGAAAATACCCGTTGCAAGACAGTAACTACTTGCGCTGGATTGTGCTGATTCCTACCAAAATCCACGGCCTTTCAAGGTTCTGTATAAATCAGGCTTTTCTACAAAGACCCACCCCAAAAGCTGGGTGTAGAAAGTCCTGTTCAACAGCTTGTACAAAGCAGCTCCTTATGTTAGGGCTGAATATGGCCCTCCCCAAGTTCTGTACAGAGCTATGGCAAAGCCGCATCTCGTGAGTGACCCTGTAAGGTGTAAGAAAGCTTCAGGAGTAAGAAACACTGACACTATTCTCGCTAACAAATAACTCCATATCTATTATGCAAATATAGCCCTGGGAGACCTGCATTTACAGCACGTACTGAAATTGTATCTTACAGAGTGTGGGGTACATGAACACTTCACCAGAATAAGCTACTCTTATATGAAACCTGATCACATTGTTCTTTCAAAGAGGGGTTAACTAGCTCAAAAACTCACAGTCCTTCTGTCAGGACTGATGAATACCCAGCGCCACTGTACAGCTGCAGAAATACGCAGAAAATGATATCCCATCCTTTCCAGACAAATTACTGATTAATTGTATTAAAGAAAGAAAAAAAAAAAAAAAGCCTGTTTTAACTATGGCTAGATCCCAATTAAACATTCCCATTAAGAGCAATAGTACTCACAATCACCAAAAGAAAACTCAGGTGGCTCAGAGGAAAAAACATTTCCTATTTCAGTCTCTGACACAAGAGGCTAAAGGCGGCCATTCAGCCTAGACATGGACCGGCAAATACTACCTCCTCACCACCGTACCTGGACCCTTGTTAAAAGCCTATTTCACAGACCGTGGCCATCGCTCACTTTTCTACAGCAGTACCAAATCACCTCACACATGCACCAGCTCCTCCTGCTGTATCTAAAACTGCCTCTTTACTTTGTGATAATGGAGAAAGTTTTTATACGAGCTTGAAGAGCGCACCAGCGTCTCCTGGAAGCAGAGTACCAGCGTCAACTCTTTTTCTTGGGATTCTCAGAACGTGAATCTTCTGGTACACTGTCACCACAGGAATCAGCGCCTTTCGCGTTGAAGTCATTACTGACTCATTAACAGCAGATACAAATGCCTTTGCTCCAGTGTTTTGAAATACACGAATGTCCCAAAATCCATACCCAGGCAATTTCAAATATGAAGTTAATGGGTCATTAAAACTTGTAATTGTAGCACAAAATGGAATATGTAAGTTTGATTTTAAAAACAAGCTTTCAAACAAGTATAGCACAAGTATGGCAAATTCTTTTTGTGTAGGATTATAACACATTTCTAAATCACGCAAAATAATTGCTTAGAAATGCAGGCATCTTTTGTTCTGCATTGCTTAATAAATTATTTAAAGAGCATTTTCGTGAATAAGGCCACCATAAAGAAGAATACTCAGCACCAAAGAAAATAATGAAAAGACAAAAAAATATTAGTTTAGAAAAATGTAAGGTTTTGCAATGCATCTGAAAAGTAAACTTTATTGTGCTGCTGTGAAAAATAATTTAAAAAACCCGATGAAAATGCTACGGTTTTGAACAGAAGCCACAATGTAGTTAGGACTGCAAAGACAGAGTTAAGGGAAAAAAAGGACATTAAAAAACCAACACGAAAAAAGGTCTCAAAAATCTAGTCTAAAGCAGAAACTTCCAAAATCACGAAACCAAAAAGTTTTTTTAAAAAAAGAGCAGAAAGGACGATTTGTTTTGATTTAGCCTCGTAGGCTGCTATAAAAAAAGAAGTAAATGAGGGGAAAGTGCCCACCCCGCTTTACAGAACGAGTCAACGAGGGGCAGCTCGCTCCTCTCTGAGGGGGGCTGAGAGCGCACCCCTCCCCCGGGCACCCCACCCGCACCAGCCTACCGCACAGATCTACCTCCAGACCCGCAAACTATTCGCTGGAGAGACACCCGGCACCCAGCCTCCTCCGGCCCCGGGCAGCCCCGCACCGCCGCCCGGGATGCGGGCCGCGGGGGGGGGGGGGGGAGAGCCCCCGGTGCGCACACCCCCGCGGAGGGACACCCCACACGCACCCCGGCCCCCCCAGGCACGCACCCCGGTCCCGGGGCAGCCCCCCGAGACCAGCACCGGCTGAGGGGGGGTCCGCACGCAGCCCCCGCCCCTCGGTACCCCGGCTCCGCGTCTCCATGGCGATGGCTCCGCCGCCCCGGCCGGCCCCGCGGAGGGGGCGGAGGGGGGGGCACTTTCTTTCGCCCGGTGCCGCATTGAGCCGACCCCCCCACCCCAGCCGTGCCGGTGCAGAGCCCCGCACGCCGGGCACCGCTTCCCCACCCGTGCCCAGGGCGGGAGGGGTTGGGGGGGGGGGGGGTGTCCCCAAGCTACCGACATTGCCCGGAGCGGTGCCCCCCCCCCCCCCGGGCCGGGGAACGCGCTGTTTATCGGAGCGGCTGCGCGCGCCTTACCCTTGGAAGCATCTTTCTCTTCTTTGGGCTTGATCACCTTCCCGCTCATAGACCCCAGCTTGGGTGGGAAAATCCCCGGGAGCGTCGCGGATTCCGGCTGGACCCAAAGAAACCTCGGGCGGGGGCAGCGGACGGCCGGGCGGGGGGATCCTCCACGCCGAAAAGGCAGAAATAACACCAACAAGCAGGGGCAGGGAGGAAAGGGGGGGAAGGAATGAATTCGGGAGGCGGCGAGCTGCCCGCTCCCCGGCTGGGAGCCCGGCGGCGGTGCCTCGGGAGCGGGGCGGGGAGCGGGGGGCTCCGGCAGCCGCAGCACCGAGCCCCTGCGCCGCTCGCCGTGCCGGAGACAAAAGCGATTTTTTTTTTCCCTGTGTCTGCCTGGCCCCGGCCCCCTCCTTCCCCCCGCCTACCCCGGCTCTTCCTCCCCTCCCCAGGGCCAGGGAAGCGCAGCCGGTCCTGGAAGTCCCACCGACCGGGGGGAGGGGGTACGGTGAGTTGGGGAGGGGGGTGGTGTTGGTGGTTTGCTTGGGTGCGTTGTTTTTTGATTTTTTTTTTCCTTTTTTTCTTTCCATTCCTCATCCTCCTCTAATAATAATGGGATGGAGCAGCAGAGCTGCAGCCACGGATGGGAGGAGGAGGAGGAGGACGCGAGTCCCCGGCACTGCAGAAGAGGCGGCAGGTTTACGCTCGCCGGAGGGCTGGGGCTAGAGCTGCCCCCCCCCCCGGGTCCCCATCACCCAGCCCGGCCCCCCCCGAGACGGTACCGAAGGGGCCAACGCGGATCCCTGCTGCTCTCCAGCCCCGGGACGGTGTCCCGGAGCCGGGCGGGGGGGGGGGGGGGCACAGACACCCCCCCCCCCCCCCCCCTCCATCCCACACAGGGGAGGCTCCGGTCCCCGGCATCGCCCGGTCCCCAGCCCGGCAGCCTGTTGCTGTGTGAAGAGCCGGGGGACAGTGTGGGGGGGGGGGGAGGACAAGGGTGACATGGGGCTCCCCTTAACCAGGGGACACGCAGAGCCAGCGCCGCTCCCAGCCCTGCTGCTCTGCCCGGGGGGGGTGGGACGGGGCTCCCCTTCCCATCCGCCCTCGGGGAGGAGGAAGGGCCCCCCCCAAGAGCAGCCGAAGCTCCTCTCACCTGCGCAAAAAAGCGGATCGTCCCCCCCCACGGGGGGCAAAACGTCCTGGGAGCGAGGAGGGAGGGGGTCGACGGGCCCCCGTCCCCTGCCCCGCGGGGGAGCAGCCGGCACCCTTGGAGCCCGACCCCGCTCGGCAACGCCCAAAATAAAGCGCTGGGGAGGGCTCCTCAGGGCGGCAGCCGGACCCCCCCGGCCCCCTCAGAGCGGCCCGTTTGGGGGGGGGGGGGGGGCACACGACGGGCTTCTCCCAGACCGGGAGGGCAGCAGGCAGGGCTGGGCACCCCCGGGGTCCGGCCCTCCCCGCGGGCTCTGGGCGGACCCCCGGCCGCTATTTTTAGCGGAGCCGGATTCCTCGCCCCGCAGCCTCCAGCGCCGGGGACAGCTGGGGCAGATCGGCTTACCGGGTCCCGACGGAGGGGCGGCGGGCATCACCTGGGCGGGCGAGGTAACGGCCGCAGCAGGGGGGAAAGCCCCATCCACCCCACCCCCGCGGCTGGAGAGCGGGTGTGATTAGGTTAATTAGCTTCAGCTAAGTCTGGAGAGCCGGGATCAAAGCTGCTACTTAGGAGAACTTCAGGCTTGCACTTCTTCAATGACTTTCCCCCAAGAAATGTACAAAGCACAAAAGTGAACCCCAACTCCTCAAGCTGAGCTCCTCCAGACCTCTGTGCATCTGTCTGCACCATGAGCAACCCCGGCTCTGCTTCTGGAGCCGAGAAATTGTCCTGGCAGGGTCAGCTCTGCTTCACGGACGCTCAACGAGCCTTCTGGTTGATAGTGGGCTCAGGGTGCTCTCCACATCAGGCTGTTTTACTTGAGCCTTTTTTTATAATTTCGTTTTTTTTCAACATGTTAGAGACCTGCCAGAAGGATCAAAAACTTGGGCCTTCTCTTCACAGAATCACAGAATGGTGGGGGTTGGCAGGGACCTCTGTGGGTCATCTAGTCCAACCCCCTGCCAAAGCAGGGTCACCCAGAGCAGGCTGCACAGGACCTTGTCCAGGCGGGTCTTGAAGATCTCCAGAGAAGGAGACTCCACAGCCTTCCTGGGCAGCCTGTTCCAGGGCTCCGTCACCCTCAGAGGGAAGAAGTTCTTCCTCATGTTCAGCTGTTCTCTTGGCTGTCTGTCTGTAAATGTGGAGCACTGAAACCAGAGAGCTGGAGGAGCGGGGAAGGAGAGATTCTGCAGTTCAGCTGAGCAGTGCTGTCAGGAGCAGCCAGTGAGCCCCAGCAAGGAGGTTTCAGCTGTCCAGTACAGCTTATCTACACCCTGATTTTCAGAGGAACCTGTAGTGACTTTGATGAGCATTACAGATAACTCCCACTTAGGGTCCAAGGTCTTTCCAGCACCAGAGGCTGCTGATAAACACTGTGCTTAGTGCTGACAGTGAACTTACATTCTCACCTTTGCCAGGAGATCTGTGAAATTTTACCAGAGCAGTTATTACATTGACCAAATGAGGCCTCTATGCTCAAACCACACATTGGAAGGAGACAACATCTCAGCGTGTTGCAGAGGAACTGTACCCACCGGTGAGCAGAGAGACCTTACCCTGCTGCCTTGAAACGAGTTCGTTTTCCCCCATACCAGTTTGCAAGGCTTAGAAGTGTCAATTAAAACAGTAATAAAACATGGTGTTATGCACACAAAATACAAGGGGATTTGCATGAAGGCTTATTGCAGCCTGGGTACACTTTGCACAACCTTTACATTCAAAGCCACCTTGATGGCTCAAGTATTCTAGTGGAGAGGTATTCTCTGGGGCTGGGGCACTGGCTTGTCTTCAGATTCCCTCGTCAGTTCCTTGCTTTGATGTAAGCATCTCTGGATTTGGGGTAAATCACGTCAGGTCTGGCTTTGCAATAAAATTTTGTTAACTAACTCACAAATATTTAAACACAAATCTGAGCCTTAGTATCTCTGTACATCTCTTTCCCAGCTATAGCAGGGAAAACCATCACCTCATCGCTTTACAGCTGTTAACGCTGGAAGCTGAGGAGCGCTGGGATGCTGTGGTGACAGAACTGATACGCAGCAAGCTACATGCCGCAGCCAGGCTTATGCAAAGCGTACCTAGATGTGGCTCTGACACCGAGCTTGTACCACTCACCGACAGCGTTCTCCAAGTTTCTGAATTAGAAACAATTTCTGCACCTCCAGGTAAATCAGATACCGAAAGGAAGATGATTTTGTGATGTTTAAAGCAAAGAAAGCTGATGTGTCCTGCGCACATGCTGTTTCAGTGTTCCATATCCCCCTGAGTGGCTAGGGAGGGTGTAAATTCAAGACTCCCTTTGGTGGGGGAAACACAATTCAAAGTCAAAAGTAATAGATTGCTCTAATTACACACCTTTTGCGCTCCTCCCAAGGCTGTGATGGAGTCATCTAAACTGAGCGGCAACCAGCCGGCAAGGCAGCACGAAGAGTTGAAGCGTCATCTATACCCTTTTATGGTTCCTGAACTCTCCTGCCCAGAGGGACAAATGTGACTGCCCCAAGCACAGCAAGGGCTCACAAGCTCCAAGCGTGAGGTGAAACATGAGGCTTTCGCAGTCGAGAGACACACGCAGCAGATCATATTTGGACTCGCCGAATACTTGCGGCTCAGGGCCGCTCTCTGGGAACAGGCACGGCAGAGCTGACAAGCTGCACGGAGCTGTGCCTCTCCTGGGAGTATTTATTCCCCCAGAAACATCTCCCAGAAGGTTCTGACTTGGCACAGGCGCGGAGAAGTCGGGTATCATTTACAATCTGAAATTGTAAACTTGAAGTGCCTTTATACAACACAACTATTGCTGCTTAATGTCCAATAGCTGTACGGTTTGTCCATAAAACACATATGCAAGTCATGAGCTTGCTTTTCCTGTCCTCGTAAAATATCTATAGAGACATGCAACCCTTGAGGAATTCTGCAACTCGCATAGATACAGTAGTGGTATTGCTCCGTAGTGTACTTTCTCCTCGGTTCTCCGGCTTATTCTCAAGTGGAAACTTTCTCTTTTCTGCAGGCAGTGGTTTGTAAAAGTTCCAGATTCTGCTCTTTCATATGGCTGGAATTTTACATTATGCCTTTAAAGCAGTCCAGCAAGTTTAAATTAGCTTTGTCGTGACAGTTCCTGGTATGTTCCCAGTTAAATCTGAAGTAAAACTCTCCCTGCGTTCAGGTGGAGCCGGATTAGGCCTCAAATTTAGGATTCCAGACATGATGAAGTCTCACTAATACAGGTACTTACTCCTCGTTTCAAATTATACTTTTATATTCATACTGGCATCTAGAGGTATCTATTGCATTATGATAAAATAATTAAACGATTAAGTGGCCATGCCTAAAGTTTTATTGCCACTGTTTTGTAGTGATGCCTATAAAGTCAGTCCAGATAAATCCATCGCACATCTCCTTATTGCCTGGCCTGCCGCTGCTTGAATCTGAATGCACGGGCAGATTTCTTTACTAGCAGTTGCGTGTTTTAACAAAAACTGCAAAGATTTAAACATGAGGTTAATATTAAATACAGGGCCTGTTCTCTAGCAGGCGCATCCTTGTTCTACTGGGTGTTTAATTTGGTCCCCCGTCTTATTTTTGCCATTCCTATTCCTACGCAGTCTTAAGCGCTACACAGAGGATCTTTTTCTGGCAGACAGCTTTCTGTGCAGAATCTTCCTCTTTTTGATTGCCAAACCCCAACTGCTATATGCAAATAGAGTTCCAGCTAATGGATAGTGTGGAGATTGCGGTTTAATTTCTCTAAATAATTCAGTCTGATAAACAGAGAAGCCCTAAGCAGACACCAGTGGTAAGGGATAATGATCATACTCACATGGTGAATCTCTCACCTATTTACTATGAATCATTTCAATTAAAATTAATGGACATTAAGCATTCTGTGCTGCGACCCTGGCACTTCGGATTGCTTCTCTGGGCTGGGGAATGTGCTCAGCAGCTGGGAAATGGAGCATCTCACATTGCTACGCAGTGATCCCTCTGGCCGACCAAGCTTTGCAAGCTGCAAAGCAAATCCTGATCAAGGCGGCTGGATTGAGCACCGCGCTGAAGTGAGGCCTTTAGCACAGGAGTTCAAAGTCTTCCAGATTATTGAAAGTCTAAAATAGACCAGTCTTGAAGGTCTTTTCTCTCTGCATTTCAGTACATTTGCTAAACTAGACTGATCACAGTTTACAAAGGCACGCATTTCTGTAACAGAGTATGGTATTAGTTTTGGTGTGTAAGTAAAAAAAAAAAAATAAAATTATTCTTGCAGCTCTAGAAAAGCCTACAACATAGCAGTTCAATGTACAAAGACTGTATCTCACATGCAAGCTCAGAGCTTCACTCCCAGCTAACAGATCTTTGAAAGGCTCACAGCAGACCTAGGTTTCA
Organism: Opisthocomus hoazin; assembly: GCF_030867145.1. Lineage (NCBI taxonomy): Eukaryota > Metazoa > Chordata > Aves > Opisthocomiformes > Opisthocomidae > Opisthocomus > Opisthocomus hoazin. Next base: position 7,749,173 of record NC_134427.1, on the reverse strand, counting down.
AGTCCTGGATTCACTGAAACGAAAACATCCTGAAATATACCATGAAGTTTGAAATATGTGAATATTGGCAAAATGTTCTTGGGGGATGCTAGTGGTTACACAAATGCCATATGGCTAACGCAATATATTTATGGGAATTGCTGACAGTGTTTGACACAATCTATGAATTACCACTTGAAATCTTCATTTAGCAGAAATGTTTATGCAGGTTTTTATTAAGCCTGGAAAGTCTGAGCAGACCTACAAAAGAAGTTTTCTTTCTCAAAATCCTACCCTGATTACTGCTGGTAAAGGATTTCTTAGCAGCCAGCCCTTTTTTGAGGTTGCCCCTCTCCTCAAGTTTGGTGAAACACAATGGTTTTAAGAAATGTCATCTCCTTTGCACCAGCAGCATCTGTCTGACACCAGAACCTCTACACATCCCATAACTATCACCAGCACAGTAAACCCGAATAACATTGGGAACACGAAGGACACAGGTGTGCAGATGCGAGGTGGGAATGTCGCAGTGGGAGAATGCAGTAAAGGGTCCCCGAGCGCTTTCCAGCACCTTGAGGTAAAGCCAGCACTGGCAGCGGGGGCTGAAGCCCTGTGTGGTTTAAGGCACGTCGCAGCAGCACTACCTGCGCGCTAGCCTGGAGAAGCAGACAGACAAACTCAGCATCATGAGCCGGAACCGATTCCTTATTTCTAATTTGCGGTTCCGCAGGTGAATTCAAGCATGCGAGGTTTTGCATGGAGTCTCTTCACAGCGCTGCTGCCAGCCAGCAGCCAGTGAGCAGAGCCACAAACTGCAGTGGCCAGCCGAGCAGTCGGAGCTGCAGCTTCACCCTGTACCCTCACCTCCTCCAGCCCTGCTGAAGTTTGCACAACTGTGTAGGCACGCACGAAGCGGGTGAATTTAGGACCTTGCAAAAAGCGACAAGGGAGAACATCATCAATTCAAGGAAAGTTATTACTCCGTGGCTTTTGTTAGGCACCTGCAGACTGAACATTTGCAGGTGGAGTGGGAAAAAAAAGGAGAAAGCATTCAGTATGTGAACTGCAGCCAGGTGCCTTGACGTCAAAACAGCTTTTTGCCCAAGGCCGCTTCTCCAGGGCTGGTGAAATGTTTGTGACAGAAAGCATGAATATGAAAGACCTGGGAGCGGTTCTTCTGCTGTTCATAGCACGAGTCAAGGAGCAAAGGTGGTCCCACACCCCTCGTGAACACAAGAACGAGAAGCACAAATCAAACCATGGCTATCGCTCGCTACTTTTTGCTGTGTAAAGTAAGAGGAAAATGCACCTCTTCACAGAGCCTGTCATCCTGCGCATTACAGCATTGCCTTTACAGCTCCTTCTGCTACTTGGTCAAGTCTTAAAATTTGAAAGGTTTTGAAGTGGAGCTGGAGCAGGAGCTCTGATGTTTGACTCTGCCAAGCTGCAGGCTGGCAGTGGCGGCTGATCTCACTCCGGCCTTTGCGGAGCTGAGAGAAAACAGTACACGAAGAGGCTGGGGAGGCAACAAATGTACGATACCAAATCTGACCCTGAAATCCAGGGGTAAACTCAGATGGACATGAAGTCCTGGAGCGATGGGAGAACTGATGTTAGAAACCTTGGGCCACCTCGGTTACAGGCAGGCAAGTGCTGTGATGAGCGTTATGTGATTGATCTGAGCCTTCCCTGGAGTCACACCAGAGTTTCAGACACAGAAAGTGAATAGAACAACAGCAGGAAAAAGAACATACAGGAATATTTGAAGGGAAACTTGCCAAGTAGAGTTCTACATTATTGCAGGCTTGCATATGCAATGATATCGTAAGATAACATTTTTTCATGCCTGACTTTTTCCTTAAGCGTGGTAAAAATTAGTCAGTGTTTGATTTTTACAAGCCTGAGAGACAGAGAGAGCAATGTAATGATTAGTTTTTCAGACCTATTTTGGGGCTCAAAGAAATCTAAAACAATAGTTATGCGTAAAGTTCAGAGTGGATTCTTAGAGGAAATAAGAAAAGACATTAAATTAGTTCAAGAAACTCATCTCAAAAGAAAGTTCTAACTGTTGCAAGAAGCCTACAGCGTGTAAGGCAAGATATTTTCTGTTAATTTGAACATGCTCTTATGCAACAAGCAGCGCTAGAATTGCATAGCCACAAAATAAGTTGCTTTCCTCTGGCATGAACCTATTACCCCTCTACTACTTTCTGTTCCTTTTCTGCACGAAATTGTCTTCCCCTTTGAAGCTCTGTGCAGCTCATTCCAGATGCCTCAGTTCTCTTTAACTCGCAGCAATTTTAAGCTGCATCTGATGGATTTTTTCTAGCATTTCCTTCATTAAGACATGAGCTAGGTGCAGCGGTCACCCAGGATCAGAAGATGAAGCTCACCTTTGCTACACTGAGCACTTAAGCACCGTTTCTCATGTTTCCTCTGGTCATGGCACTATGGCCACGCCGTGCGGCTCCGTGGCTTCCCGTTTATTTCCAGCTGAACTGAACTCATCCCTACCTCATAAACCTCTCACATGTCTTAATCAGATGGCAGCTGGTATTTCTCATGTGTCAACCAGGGTTTGATCCGAATGACATGCACAGTGCCAGGGGTGAGCGCAAGCAAAGAAAAGAGAAAGACTTTTCCCTTTTGTTTTTATAGATTTGCTTGAGTCCTTATGACCCATTAAATTCCCATAGCACGAGGTGGCTGGCAGTGACAGTGTTCTAGTAGCTAGCTTGATCTTCGGGGAGAGGCAAAGCTTTAGCTCTGAAAGTCAAGTGTTGCATGACCTACAGACTTTTTGTACAAAGCAGACTTCAGGTGACTTGGGGGATTTGGATTTGTTCAAGGCAGAGCATGTAGCTACTGCCTTTCTCTTTCAAACTGGCATCGAGTGCAGGTCCTTGCCTCGCCAGCCCGGGAGGATTCTGCCTGCTCATCCTTTGTAGAAAACCACAAACACTTCAGGAGATGTTCCCCGTTCAAAGAACTGCATTTGGAGGTCATGGCTCTGAAAGGGAAAGGATTGTAAACTGGTTTGTGTGTATTTAAAGCTTTCTAAAGCTCCATATGAACTGTGTTGACATAATTGAATTTTTTTGACTTTTTGCTCTTGCCTGATTTCAAAGCAGTAGCTAAACGGTGCATTCAGATCAGGAATGTTGTAGGCAGTAACCAGCACGCACCAACACTTGGCATTTTGGTGGAGGCAGGACTGCACCCGGGCTTGGAGCTAGTGACAGCTGTTAAATGTAGCTACAACTGGATTATTTCTTGTCATGCCGTTCTGCTTTGGCCTTGTATTGAGCCGTTGCTAGATACCGCCTTGGAACACCCCTAGGAAGCCGTGCTTTCGGGCTCAGCTCCCTGCTCCCCATTTCTCTCCTCCAAAATTATTCCTAGGTGTATTATTCCTAGGTGTATGTCCTTCCTACTTTCTGGTGACACTATGATATCTGCAGATGTATTATTTATAGCCACAAGATTTGGCTTTCTGTGCCTCCAATCTGAATGCTCCCTCAGCATCTTTTAATAGCTGTCACTATTTTGTATCCCTTTTTGTTTTTTCTCTAGAGAATATGCCAGCAGGGATGGGGCTGAAATCCTTCTGGATCAGGAGCAGAGACAAATGCTGCTCTGTTTGTAAACACTCCAAGGCTAAAATTAGCAGGAGTCAGAAGAAGAATCATTTATAAACTTCAGGCTCCCCAAGCCATCTTGAGGCACGTCACAGGCATATCGACACATCTGCTGCCGATGTAAATAGCCACGGGCGCTGCCGTCCCTCGGAGAGCCCGCGGGGAGCCGTGCCCCCCGCGCCCGCCCCACCAGCTGACGCCTCCGCACGCCGCGACCCCTCTCCTCGCTTCAGCCTCCTCGGCCTAACGACACCGCCACAAATGATCAAGGACATTTTCAGCTGGAAGAGCTATCTGGATCCTCCTTAACACCTCGCAGAAACTGGGAGAAAAGCCTTGGCCAGCCGGAATAGTGTCCCACAAAAAGGGGAGGGTGTCAGGGTCTGGTTAAACCTTGGCAGACCAGGAAAACCCTCACAGCACGAACAGTTTTTAAGCAGGCTTGTGCTGCGCAGTTTCAAGCTTGAGGGAAAATTAAGCCACATTGGGTACAGTTGGCAACTTCACATTAACGAGGACGGGTAACCCCGACATCTGTCTTGCCTTTCAGCAGTCACAAGCAATGGCATGCAAAAACGGCCTATCTGTGTCTGAAGGAAAACGCGACAGTTGAGCAGCAGTGGTCTGCTCAAACAGTGTGTTCAATAAAATCCATGCTTCTCAGAGCAGGCTGCCAACCAAATGCCAAACAACCTGAGTATATCATGCCCACAGTTCAACTCCAGTCTTCACAGATCCTAAAGTAACACCTTGGCTTTTTTGTTTTGCAAAGCACACGAATGCATACAACTATGCATCTAACCCGCTTTTATAAGGCATAGCAGAACCACGACACCTGCTTTTCTGGCCACCTATTGGCTTCATAAAATTGAAGGAGATTAAAATATATGCAAAAGAAGTAGGTGGTATATTCTAAAAACAAAGAAACAAAAAATATCGGTTACAGCCAAATAAAGCAAACGTCTTTAGAAAATGTCAGAGGCCGGAACAATACTATCTGGAGCTTTAGTCAGTGTTGGAGAATATGGTCACTTTTTTTTGAAAGTGAAAATTCATCCCCATAAGCCTAAAGTTATAGAAGGAATTAACAGAACAAGCGGATTTTATTTAAGAGCGAAAAACAACTGACCTGAAAATTATAACTCGTCTCTGCTTTGTGTTACTGGCTCGACATGGGCAGAACTGACATCTTCATCTCCACCACGGAAATGGAGAGAAGAATTCAGTGAGAAGGGATTGCACCCAGTTCCCAGGCTAGGAGATCTTATCATTGCTGGGATTTTCTTTGAGAAAAAAAGGAAAATATTAAACTAGATGTTTGTAATGAGCAGCCAGGATATTCTGGACACACCACTTCATTGCATACAGCTGCTTACTACCCCCTACCCTACTGCCTGCTCAGTGCTTTGCTCTTCAGGTGTCCAGTGACTCAGATGAGCGTTACAGACAATTTTCTTTTCTCCCCTGAGTGCAGGGGAGCTGCTCTGAGCGAAAGAGCTACGCACAGTCCTGTCTATAAGGGTTTGCACAGAAAGCACTGACTCTGACGCTTATGACTGCTGCGCATCCCTCTTCTACAGCACTTTCTCTGCAGCAGACCCCTGTAACACCGTGCGAGAGGCCACTGGTAACAGGGCCTCCGGTGTCGTTAGCGTTAGGCACTCTCCTCCTGGGACAACCCGACCGATCACTGCTTCACGCGGTGCTGCTGTTGCTGGCCATAGCTCCGCTGCACAGCCTCGTGCTGTCAGATGTGCTCAAATTAAGAAGTTTGTTTTTTTTCCTCGTTCTTGTCTAACCCTGGGCATTAAGGGCTTGTTCTAGTTTCAGCCAAATGTAATCATGGGGCGTCCCCTCCCCTGATGCGAAGCACGAAGGACCAGGGCGTGCTCTGTTTCAGCTCCTTGCTGCAGGAAGCACGGCAGGAGAGAACATCACCGTGGTGTGAGCAAGGCTGCGCAGGCAGGCAGCCGATGGCAGAAGCCATCCCTCTCTCCAAGCCACCGTCAGCAGCAGAGGTGTGGGGATGATCGGGACTGAGCTGCCTCAGGTACAGTCCTCAAGGGATGCAAAGCCCTGACTCTGTTGACCCTCTCAGTAACGGATGTGGGGACACCTGAGCTGGTGACAAAGCATGGGGTCGTCCCTTGGGCAGGCAGCAGGACACGGGGAGGGTGATGCACCCGAGACCACCCCAGGCCAACGTGGCAATAGCCCCACGGCCGCCAGCCCACCACAAGCCACAGATCCTATCAGACTGACATGCGGAGCCAGAGCTGCTGTATTTGGAAAGCAACAGCACCTCCTTAAAAGAAGAAATAAGAGTTAAAGTACGTGACTCGAGGCACTTTCGAAAGAGCCGTATCCTCTCCATTTAAAGTGTGGTGCTGGTCGGTATTTCCATTTCTCTGCCCTTGGCAAAACACGCAAACGTACAACAAGTCATGTCCACGAAATACTTGGCTGCGATTTATATCCGCAAAATCCTTACCATATGCAAAATATCCCATCCATTTAAATAGGAGGATTATAGGAGTAGGAGGAAGCTTAGCAGAAACAATAGCTGTGATCAAACCCAGCATGCACGAGTGATTTGTGGGAAGTGCAAGACATATCAAAGATGGCAGGTGCTGCTCTTGCTTGCGAGCTATTTATACTCACGGAGTCACTCTGTAAACACTTCTTACTTTAGTACACTCGTAGGATTCTTTTTCAAAGGGAGAGGAGAGGTGTGGAGTATGACTTCACGGGCCAAGCCTGTCATTTTAAAGATAACTGAATTAAGTATCGCATAAAAATCCCACTATTATATTCAAAGAGGAGTAGCCTGATATAACTAGCTTCAAAGCAGGGAATCACGAACAACCAGGAGATATGTACAGGGAAAAAAAGACACAAAAGGAGTGGAGGGGGAGCACATAAAACATTTTGCTCTTAGAAAGTACTAATCCTAGAGATCCAAGCTCTGACGGGATTTTGTCTTTATTTTTTTAACAAAGGAATCACTCTCTCCCACAGGAGGTAAATGTATTTGGTAAACAGGACTTGGCTGCTTACTTCTGAGGTTGGAGAGAGTGATGAACATGACTTCTTGCCCAAGAGATGTGTTTCGGGGGGAAGGTGGCCCAAGGAGGGACCCCTGGGCTTCGGCAGGCGCAGGGCTCATGAGGGAGCCGGGAGCGATCCTCGGAGACAGGCCAGCAGCGGGGCACGGCCCCAGGCTGCGGCAGCAGCAATCTTGCACGGGAAGCTGCTTTCGCACCTTCCCCCCATCCACTGCCCGGATCCAGTGGTGGGATGAAGGCTTTTGAATTCAACTGGAAAGAAGAGCTGAAAACCACAGAGCATGGACCACCCAGGAACATCATCAGAATCGGTCACAGCGTATCTCAGCTGGTGTGAGATGTTGTAAAACCCAGGATCAATCCCTTACACGCTCTCCTTGGACTCGGGGAGGAGCAGAGTTGTCACCATGATCCGAACTGTGCATCCGCGGTGTGAAAACACAGGGAGCTGCGATTCAGATGCCCTTTCAGCGACAACACCCCCAGCGCTGTCATCCTCACTTGTGTGTGCCTGGAAATAATGCTTTGAGAAACTGCTATTTCTGACTCACTCTTCCAGTTGTGAGCGTGTGTACGACGAAAAGGTTAGCCCCCATGTTATTTACATGTCAGCGCAGTTCAGAGGCACTAACAAAGGCTAAAGGAAGAAAGTCAAGATGAACGTGACCTATTCTTTGTAGTCGTGATCTCAGGCCGTTTAGCCTGGCAGATCTCCATTAAAATGAGCGAGAGTTTCTGTGCTAAAGCTGGAAGATTCACCAGAAATCATTCTCCTTGTGCTTTATTATTACAGCTGTGTAGATTTCAATTGCTCCTCAGACACAGCTCTTGTAGGCACGAATTTCACCATTACCAATTATTTTTTTTGAAGTGCCAAGTATCTTTGTCACTGTGCCATAACTAAGGCAATAATGCAGGTCTCAGAAGTGATTTTGGAAAAAAAAACCGAAGCTGATCAGCAAGCACCTTCTTTACAGCAAACTACCACAAGCCATTAATCATCAAAGTTTCTAATTTCAGAAATGAGTTAACTGAACTTTAATGAGACAAACAGCTTTTAAAAGCTGCCACCACAGGACCGTCTGCATTAAACCGGAGAGCGCTGCAAAATGATTGATCTCAATACCAGTTCCAGGCAGCGCTCCGCCAGAAGCAGCTTGAGGAATCTACGAAATCTCCAAATTCCTTTCCAGAATTCTACGTATTCGTGGTACTTGGTATTGCAGAACATCTGTGGTACATTTGCACGCAGAGCTGAGGTCACCACCCTGGTATGACAGCAGACACTTTTATAATTAGCGAAGCCGATTCCGTGCCACATCCAAACGGTTTCGGCTGGCGGGAGCTGCCACCCTCGCCGAGGAGCGCAGGGATGCAGCCGCCTCCCCCAGCAAGAAGGCTGCCGGAGGCAGAGGAGAGATCACGAGCACCCATCTCGTGCATGATGCAGTTGTATTCCCACCTGTCCTTTCCTCCAGCTTTCAACCCATCAACAAGAAGTTGGGAGGGAGAGGAGGGGACCAGAGGAGGGCACGGAGGGGTTGACAATGGCTGTGGCATATCCCCCGCCCCGTGCCTGAGCTCCTAAGGTCTCTTCCAGACCAATGCTTCTGTGATTAATGACTTCAGGGCATCAACATGGATGCATGCATTTAAACCTAAAACAAAAGGGAGAGAAACAGATAATTTCTGCTGAGGAACTGCTTCTTCCTGAGTGTAACATTAGAGCGGAGTCCTTGCACTGTTGGTGCAGGGAAACTTGTAGACACTGATAACTGCAGACACTTGGTAAAACAAAACAAACACTAGCATTAAGAATGTGTTAGTCACTGTGGGAAACAGTCAAAGGAGAAGCTTGATGTCATTGTCACACTTGGCCTAAGCAGAAAGTCACTCTGCATGGGTTGAAAGGTTTCCTGCGAAGCATTCAGCTATAACGTTACTGCAAATGAAGCACGCGCTCCTGGAGCAATCCTCGTTTGAAGCCTACACCCCGCCGACCTCCACGCAAGCAGATGTTCACAGGCAAGCGACCTGCTGCTGTCTTTTCACGACAAAAGCTGCAGTCACCAGGCTGCTGTGTACGGCACAGACTGGGTGCTGCTAGCAGCACCTGGCAGCGTCGCGCCCGCATGCAGAGCGCTGCCGAAGCCGTGCTCGCAGCAGCGATGCGCGCTCCGCAGGCGGCGAACTCCCTCTCCTGCTGCGCGGAGAAGGTGCTGCCTGAGGTACTCAGACACCTCCTTCTCCTGAAAAGCGTTTTCAGCCTGTTTGCCCAAACCCATGAGGTGACACAAGGACACGCTGCTAGCCAGTCGTCAGTCAGCTCTAGCAAAGCTTCCTGCACAGCCACAGGTCACAGCGTTGTCTTTACGGGGAAAAGTCAGGGGGGCACAAGGTCTGAACTGGTCTGGAAGGAGCCTCAGTTTGTGCCTGAGGAACCCATCGCTTTTGGGCAGTGAGGGGAGCACGTGCCACATACCATCTCACCCAACCAGCAGCAGCTTTGTGCCCCTGGTCTGTTTTCCTGCTGGACCCTGGATCAGTGACGGAGCCAGAGGCACCGAGCACAGCTTCGCACGGCCACCCACCAACCACCTACCTGCCTTTGCAGCAGAGATCTCAGGTTCAACACCACTGCCGGGTCCTCAGAAACCCAGTCCCTCCTGAGAGGCGAGGGAGGGGGGGACGCGGCTGCTCTGTGTCCCTGCGAGTGGCATTGCCACCGAGTGACCAGCCCCACAACCCAGCAGCCTGCTAGCCCAGGGCAGCGGCTTTGCTCCCGTAAGGATAAAATCGCCCCCCGCAGCTGCACAGCCAGGCGCTGGCTCTCGGCTCACCTGGAGCTGGTGGTCACTCTGCTGCCTGCCCTCGTGTCTCCCCTCCAATGTCCAGGCACCACAAATCCACGGGGTTTTAAACAAAAACCTTGAGCAGTTAATGCACTAATCACTAATCAAGAAACACCAAACACATCAGTAATGTGCACGGGAGGGACAGACGCTTTGTTCTGCCAGGGAGCTTGCCTCTTGCCTCACCGAACACCCAACTTGCGAAGCAAATGGAAACCAACGGTGCAAGTGACTTCATCCCACTGCATTTAAACGAATTTGACTATAAGCAGTTTAAGAGTCTTTTTGCTATGTTAATCCACACAAGATATTGTCATATTTGTTTTTCAATTAAAAGATAATTAAAGCAAACAGCAGCAGCCAATAACTTGAAAAGAGGGAACTGAGTCAACTAAAAACTCCCTTCCTTGACGAAAAAGTTCGATACAGCTGTATTTACTGACGTCTAGCACGGCAAGATAATGTTTCTCAAGAAACAATTCAGCTTCTATTCCTGACACTGAAGCAATGTTGTAAGAACAATTTCCATTAAGAATACCTAGAAGAGCTGCTTCTTCCTGAAGAAGGGATGAACTGAGAGCTCTTCACTAATGACGTCTGATTCATTTCCTCAACACCTCCGGGACCAAAGTACTGTTGCATTCACTTCCATGAGTGAAGCGCCTACTCCTTCATCTTCTGAGCTGTGCCCAGCACGTGGTTGCAGGTTTTTTCCTTTCCTGACGTAGCCAGAACTTAAAAATGCTGTTACACTATCGGGGTAGCTTTGGTCCCCGTGAAACACAGGTTATTTCCAGCAGAAATATTTGCTTTTCAAACTCACTGTTTTAACTGTGTTGCTAGGAACTCAGGAAGATCAGCAAGGACGTCAAGCCAGCAACCACCAGTAAGAAATTAAAGTTGGAAATTGCCAAAAAGTCACATGGACAAATACAAGAAAACATTTTGCAACCTGGTCTATTTTCCTGGAGCCATCCAGGAAGGAACACAGGGCCTTGCTGTACCAAGAAAGAATTTCGTGGCTTTTTCTATGGTTCTTTGTCACCCAACAGTACTGAAGTAGCTTCTTATGGTCCATAACGCTCTCAGCTGTGTGGAGGCCAGTTCCCACCTACACAATGTGCTCCCTACACTCCGGGCACAGCCGAAACTCGTTTCATGAAGCCTGTGAAATATTGTGCAGCACAACTCCAGGAACTGAGAGCACTGCCTGTGGTGTCATTACCCACAGAGGAGAGGCCGACACCTGTTCCTCCCCTCCCCAAACCATCGTTGTTTCCAAATGCTGTCAGTACATTTCTACTTGGTTGTACAGTCAGAAAAAATTATGTCAATTCTCCTGCTTTGCTAAATGTACTGAACCCAGCTTGCTACAGTATGTGGCCTTTGGTCAAACTCAGATGCATTCAGAATTAATGTGCAATGCTTTCAACAGATATATTTAAAGAATCCGCTTTCCATATCTGACCGTATGGCCTTATTTTATATGGTGTGGCCTTATTTTATATGGTGTGGCTATCTAGCTTGGACTCACCTTAAACAGGAGCTGAGAAAAGAGCTTCCCAACTTACAGAAAAAGAAGGTATGTATTTAAACCACATGAAATATGCCCCAGAAAATGACTTAACAGTATTCACAATTGCAGGACTCTATCATCACTGCTCATTAGCTGACTATAACCTGGTGATGCTGCTTCAGAGCATTACTCACAGCTAACTGCAAGATCATTGCTGCTGCCGGATAGCGCAGCTCAGCCCTCATCTCCATCAGGGGCAGGAGGGCTCCCCGGCGTCTAAGCCTCCCCTCCCACCCAGCAGCTTTGCAGTGTGGCTGGATGGAAGGAGTCCATGCTCCTTCCTTGAGGGATCACAGTACTTGGTAGTAGGCACACTTTGAATCCTCACAGACCTAACGACAAGCACTGAGGTTGTTCACAAAGAGTGTGCTGTACCTCAGAAACTAAGCCCTTCCCTTCCTCAATTAGTATTTCACAACTTATTGCCAAATACTGCCATATCGCTAAGGGCTGCAATCCCATAGCACAGAGAAACTTCTTCCTCCACCATGGCTCGGGAAAACCAGGATGAAGCTCTCCTGACTGCTGAGCCTCCATGGCCACGCTAAATTAGTAAATCATAGAATCACAGAATGGTTGGGGTTGGAAGGGACCTCTGTGGGTCTTCTACTCCAACCCCCCTGCCGAAGCAGGGTCACCCAGAGCAGGCTGCACAGGACCTTGTCCAGGCGGGTCTTGAATATCTCCAGAGAAGGAGACTCCACAACCTCCCTGGGCAGCCTGTGCCAGGGCTCCATCACCCTCAGAGAGAAGAAGTTCTTCCTCATGTTCAGACAGAACTTCCTCTGCTTCAGTTTGTGCCCATTGCCCCTTGTCCTGTCGCTGGGCATGTAGTTCTTCATATTCCATCACTTGGTTCAATCGATGTTTTGCTGGCTGCCCAACCTCCATGGGAACGTTTCTGGGCCAGTTCATCCCTGCGTTGTGATTTCTGGAAAGAGGTGCAACTACATTTGAAATGTAAATGGCTGTTTCTCTGCTTGGAACCGCAAGATTCAGGCTTGCTCTGTGGCTAGTAAAGTAGAGGCCATAAATGCCCTCGCCAGGCTGGGATTCATTTTAATTACACAATGGCTTCTGATGCTGAACGTCAGCTTCTGGAGAGCTGTTATCGTTGTATCTCATTTGTCATGCAGGATCAGAACCCTGCAGTATTTGCACAGCTGTTCCTATTGCTCCTGTACCTGTGCGTGAAGCAGCCTCGCTGCTTCAGCTCCCACCAGCTATAATTACAGGTCCAATTCTCCTGATTTAGGGGAGGGGAGGGCAGTATTACAGTGGTACTACTGCTCATTGATTACTTTCATGGCTTATCATCCAATCTAGATGTCTTCATTCTCAACTGCAGCCCTGCTATGTGCTGCTGCATACACCCAAAGAAAACAAGGTTCCATCCAAAAACTTTTGGTATTTTACAGATTCCCATTTGTCTCTTTTCTCCCTTCTGTCTCTTTTCTCCTACACTGTTAACTAGATACTAGAAAAAGCAGGGCTGGACCTGTGCTAGGTCTGAATCATATGAAGCTTTCAATTAAAAAAATCTTCAACGAACGCTGTGCAAGAAGATGCTCTAGAAGCACAGTGCCGGTGCTCATGAGACGCTGAACAGATCAGAAGAGCACTGCCTGCGCTCCCAGATGTCACAAGCGTTCAGGCCCGAGGTCTGGCCCGTCTCATCATCCTTCCCATGTTCTATTAACGATGCCTTTGTCACTATAGATTAAATAGCAATGGATCAGCTCTCACAAAAGCCTCTTGTTCTGTTCCCTGTGCCCCTTCTCGTCTTTCACCAGTAGTACATTAGCCAGTTGCAAAAGCTGGCTCGTGCTTGCTGGGCAGCAGAGCCGGGGCGCTGAGGACGCTGTCTGGAGATGAGGGAGGCTCATGCCTAGGAGCATGGAAGCCCCTAGGCCCAGTGAAGCATACGGCGTTTGGCAGCTGCACGGTGCAGAGTGCCCTTTGTTAGCTGCTTTTCAAGGTCTGGGTTGTATGAAATATTAACTATGATTCTGCAAGTTCCCAAACGTCCTTTCAACCCCAAATCAAGCTGAAGATATAAGAACTGTTGCAGAATGACACAGCAAAGCTGTCATTCAATAACAAAGGGAGCAAAGGTCTTATTCTGTCCCGCTCATGGCTGTGTTTCCTTTGATTTCCTTTGAACCCCCGTTTTGTTGGGCGGCAGAGACACGGACTCGCCTTTTGTACAAAATTGCTCGGCAAGTGTTTGTGGCAGGGACCACACTCCTCTCTCTCAGCACAGGACAGGCTGGGTCTGCACAACACTGAGGGTGGGGAAGACTCTCTAGTTTGAGATGCTCATAGCGTTACATTCACTGATTCCTGCTGTCAGCAGGAAAACCCCAATCACACCCACAAAGGCAAGAACGTCCCCACAGGGGGGAAAAGGCGATGGGGTAGGTGCTCCTGTGCTAGCTGTGGGAGAGAGGGACAGAGGCACCTGTGCTCTCTCCTCCATGAGTGCTCTCTCCTCCATCAGCAGCCACAATTAGCACCAGATGGGGTGTTTAATGGGCTAACTACCTGTCACGCACTCTGGACCTGACTTTCAGGTACCCTGATTGCAGAGACAAAAGGGGGTTTTTTGTCCATCTGTGTCTGAGGGAGTTTTGCATCCATTAGCAATTATGATAATGGATCTATATCCAGAGAATTAATGGCTCCTTTGCCCAAGTCCTAGGCAAGTTTGCTGTAAAAATTAATTACTTGGCATATACAATATGCTTAACAGTCAGGTAATAAGCTAATTTTCAGAGAATTCGTGGAGGGTCCCCAGTCTCCCAGCTTCTCAGAGGAATTTCTGAATATACGGTGAAAAGCCTGTTGTCTTCTCACAGTTCCTTTTCCCATGGTATTTGACAGCCCCAAAACACCTGACCAGGCACTTGGCAGCTCAGGACCCAGCAAACAGCCCAGGAAAGCACAGGGGTATTAAAATAAACCACAGCTGCAAAACAACCCTCCCAAACAAGCAATTTCCTCCTCCCCAAAACCCTGATGCTTTCCTGAGTGGCAGCATGCATTATGGCTAAAAACGGATGCAGATAATGCCAACGAGCAGCGGAGAATCAGAATGGATGAGACACACTGCTCTCCATTCTCAGTTCACATCTTCCTCCCAGAGAGGGCTTCACCACTTACACCAGTGGGATGTGCCAACAGGGAAGAAAAAGAGACAGCTTTATTGTCAGAAGGTCACCCAACACTAAAAACCTTCAGCTTCAGGTCCTTTTCTAGTTCAGGGTCTGGATGTTGCATCTCCCCACATCCCAGGTGAGTACCCCATCCGCTGCAGAGGTGGCTGATCCCAGAAGGCAGGCATGGATATCTGTGCTTTGTTGTCTACGAGTACCTGAGCTCCTGTCACTGTCTGTTCTGTGGGAATCTCTGCTTTCTGCCTAGCTATCTGCTTCCGTAAAACCTGGAGAAAGCCAATATTTTGCAGCCTCCGCTCTTTTCTCCAATTTTGTTGGAGCTGACTGAAGAATTCGACAGAGAAGGACAGCAGGATCGCAACAAGACTTTTTTCCTTAGGAAAGCAGACTGAAAATTTGCATAGCGTGTTTTCAAGCAACCTAATTACCTCTCCTGAACAAGCTACCACCCACCAGGTAGCCCACAGTAATTGACACCATGCACTCCTCTCACCTGCAACAAAAGCAGAGTGAAACATTTTTACTTACGTTAGCACAAAGACATTGTTTTTGACCAAGATCTGATGCTTTTCACAGAATGCCCGCAATAAACCAAGCTAAGTGCTTTCTGTGCACACATGAACACAAGAGAGTAAACCTGCTTAAGTCTGTAAAATGATCAGCCCTGTGCTTCAAAAGAACAGGGATGCTTGGCCATTTTTCTTGGAGTTTATTGCAGCTATTTGCAGTCCCTGTTTCTTTCAGTAGCTTAAATATTATGGGTTTTTTATAGCTCTCATGAACATATGTACTACTTTGCACAAAAAAAACATACAAACAGATGCTAAAGAATCGTACTTCAATAACAGAGATGACCCAACGCGCACATATAAATGAAATGAGTGGAGCATGCAGGGGGCAGGGATGCTGGGTGCTAAAGCAGGAGAGCATGGTTAGCAAGGACAGTGGCCTCCCAGGGCAGCTGCCCCCAGCAGACCTCCTCAGAGCTAGGACAGGGCTTTGGATGTTTTGTTCCTGCTCATTTAATGAGAACTCAACATCCAAATACCAGCATCGGAAGTCTCAGTCTAGTTGCTACACAGATACAGAAACTGCTTTCAAAAGTCCTGCCCAAAGCATGGAAATTCCTCCCACTCAGGAGGAAGGCAATGGCCAGTTCCCACAGGTATTGACGGGAACAGCATTAAGCTAATGTTGGGCATGTTTGGGGGAAACAAAAAGAAAACTACCTGTCTGGAAAACCAGGACCCTCCTAATAGTAGAGACTATGATTTTCAGCATAAAACTCCTTCTTTTTGGTAGTGTGTTTCATGACTGCTTTATTTGATACAGGTGTTTTTAGCAGTAAGACCATCCTCAACAAAACAGCAACCAATATAAATGTTAATATAACTCCTCTTTAGGAAATTAATTCATTTAAAAAGTACAGAACAGTCCTGGCTCAGTTATTTTCTTAACCTTCTCTGTGCCCTTGAGCGTACACAGTTCATACAAGGAAACAGCATTTTTAATTTCTCGTGGACATATGTTATACAATCTCGCAGAAGAATGCTGGAAATGATCATCTACGAAGAGCATGGGGCTTCCATCTGGCACCGTTTTGATTCGAGACTGACAAAAATATCTAGCAGAACTGCATACAAAATGCTGAGATCACTAATGGCCTGAATCTTATCTTCTAGGGGAGAAAGGGGGAAGAAAGGGAATAAAGATAATAAAAATCCAGCCATCTGCAACGGGACATTTCAAGCAGAAAAAGGGAGATTAGTGGGTTTTTTCTGTGGTGCTGTAAATGTACTGATTCCTGCTGCAGGGAGCCACACAAATCTTTTCTTCAAGTTTTATTCATGGGAGGTGGGGAAATCACAACTGCCAAAGGAAGACAGGTCGGGATTAAAAGCAAGAAATATGTTGGTTTGGTCCCAGAAAATTCAGTAGCAAAGAATCCGATCAGAAACCTGCGGTTCTGCCTGGGCTTGTGCTAAATGCAGACTGAAATCCGCATCCGCTTGACAGCAAACCGTAAACAGTGTCAGTTTAATGGAGTATAAGAAAAAATTAAACCCAAAAAAGGTAGAGACAGCGACATCACATGGGACATTACCACCGGGTCCTAGTACCCAGAGATAGCTGCTTGAACAGGATCCTGTGCCTGGAACAACTGAAAGCAAACAAATAAGTACAGACAAATTTTAAACCTCTCAGGTGAGGTTTCACACCTCTGTGATTAAAGATAGAGATGGAATTTTGGAAAAGTTTCCACAACATTCTGCCTCTTGCTCCTCTCCAGCCAGCTGCACTTTTACATGCTGGGAATTTGATGGAATGGGCTAAATATCTCACATAACAGAGAAAAAACAGTTGGCAAGGAAGAACTTCTCACAGTGAAAGCCAGCGTACAGGCTGCACCATCAAATTTTACAGACTTCCAAACAGCAGCCAGACTGGAAAGACCTTTTCCTGTAACCCAGGTTATTTATTTCTGGGGAAACTCTGAGATTTATTTCATAGCGGGCCTTTAAAAGGAAAAATGATACGCTTTCCTGGGACTCCAGAAAGCCTGTTATGGCCTATTATACCCATTCTGCGTCTGACCAGAGTGATGAGATGTTTCGTGTCATTTAAAGGGCTTGTTATTAAATTAAGACCACAGACAGCATTTGTAGATATTGCACAAGTTATGACTAACAGGGAAATATGAGAGAAGACTCTCCAGACAAAAACCACAAGGCAGAGCAAGCCTAGGGCATGACCTGGTGAGAGCAAGGACTGTACCTCTCCTCGGTCGCTGCTCCACTGGTGGTAAGATGAGGATTGGGTGATCCTTTCACCTTCCTGACACATCTGGCAGCCTCCACCACACCGTGCAGGGAAAGAAAGGAGGTCTTCACCGTCTCTTGCTCATTGCTGCTGAAATGATGTACGGTCCCAGGAACAGGGACCTCTAATTCAGGAGTGGCTGCTGCATCTGCCTCTTGCAGACCACTTGCCCTGTCTACTCTCAAGCAGGACTCAAACCTGAGCACATCGCCGGTTACTTTGATGGAAGCACCCTCCTCCCTTAGCTTAGTTTGCCTTAGCTGTGTGTTTCAGCTGCAGCATCTCTTCTGTGCATCTCCTAGAGGCATTTGTCCACTCCCCTTGTCCCTGCTCCTGCACAAACCATCACAGTCTGCACCCTGCAGGTGTCTGAATCTCTTTGGCCCTCTGCTCTCCAAAATGGACAAGCAATTTTTGGCGACAATACTAAACAAACCAGCTCATTTGAGCTTGTGTTTCCCTACCAAGGCTGCCCATCATAGTCTAGTCCTCTCCATATTCCCCTGACAGACCTGCCTGCACTCTTGACGTACACAGATTTCTGTGTTTGAGGAACATGAAACATACTTTGCAAGCCCAATTCCTGCCAGAACAAATCCCTTTAGCATCCTTTCCTTCAGCATTATTTCTAGGAATGGTACAGAAAACTATTCAGAGGGCTTTTTATTGATGCTGTTTCCATCACAAACCCTTCCAGGGCCTTTGGCCACGTTGCTATCTTATCACAGCTGCAAAGTGGGTTAGTATCTCACCAGCACAAGGGGTAAAACATGTCAAGAGTGTTGAGTGGTAAACAGCTTTATAACTTCACAGCACCGTTCTTAGAGACCTGGCTGCTCTGCCTTGGACAAGACATTTCCCAGCCTGCAGGTTTTGCTTCAGAACACCCAGAGAAATGTAGACCAGCTTTAAACAATGTGTTTAAAGGAAATATTCAGCTGTTCAATGCTTTGGCTGTCTACCTCTCTGCAGAGAAGGATGCAAATTTCTGAGTTCAGGCAGTTTCCAGAAAAAAATCAGATTTCTGCCTAGTAGTGTTACTGTTGAGTGCTAAGAAATACTTCTCTTTCTCAGAGTCATGATAAACTCAAACCATGGGAAAAAAAAATTGTCTTAAAATAAACCAATTTTTCATTTGACTCAGTTCAGAAAACAGACCCTGCACCCCTACATTTCAGCCAACTAGAAACTCTTGTTAGTAGACATGCCCATGTCACAGAAATGTGGGGAAAATGATGTATATCAGGCATGGCATTCAAGGCGATGGAGCCTCACTTGTCTCAACACTGAAAACAAGCTCTAGCCCAGCAGAAAAGCACTGAAGAGGTATTAGTATAACTACCACTCAGGTGGTGGGAAAGGGAAAAAGCAAAAAGTGCACGACACAGAGCAGTCTGGTGCCAATTTTGGCACCGGAGCACCCACCACTTCACCACCCGGCCTGGTCTCAGGCAGTCTGTGCTGCCTTTCTTTTGCCATACAGTCGTGGCAATAAAGGCAAGCAATTTTTATTTCAGGGCGTGAATCTCCTGATTTTATAGGGCTATAGATTAGATTTAGATAGACTAAAAGTTGAGAGTTCCAATATATCTCCCGATTCCTCCTCAAGGAGAACAAATGCCTTTGAGACTTCTGAATAAATACTCTTTAGGACCAAAGCTATGAGGCTGCAAAGTGCACGCTGCCTGTGCATAGCATGTTACCGAGATAAGATCTTAAAGGAAAAAAAATGCTCCAAACTGTGTGAAAACAAACTTCTTAATTGGTGAAAACCACAGTTGGGAAACATCCCAGGCAGCTGTTCTTCAGCTATCTGGAGACCCGCCAAGTCTTCTATACCAGCTTTGAGCTGAGAACAAGTGTGATAAATTCCCACCAAGAGGGTAATGTTTTTGAGTTATAAAGGCCTAAAAATAGGCATATGTAATGAAATTGCCTCCTCAGCCATAGCTGGAGTGTCACTGGTACAACAGTATAATGCACCATGTCTGCCCGAAAGCTGATGGGGTCCTGCATCCCGCTGAGTCAGAGACAGGCGCCTGCTGCTGTCGATGGGCAGGGGCATCACCAGCCCAGGGTCTCCTGCAACCCTCCACTCACCGGGCTGTCACGCAGGCTGAAAATCATCACCTCCCACTGCGTGTGCCACTCCATCCATGACTCCATCAGAAGGACCCGCTCCAGCTCCAGCCAGGGCAGCAACATTTGCAGCACCATTATTCACGTTTCCACTGGCATAGTGCAGCATGATCATTTCTAAACATTACCCTTTCAGTGCACACAGAAAGCTCAGTGTTAATCTCCTAACATTTGCAAGGAAATCTTTTTAATCAGTAATGAAAACCAAACATTATCTAGCCTTTACTGACCTGCAATAACGTAACACTACTACTACATTTCCCCCGTGCCTCTTGCACAGGTTCATTTGACTCGATCTGCGGTTGGTGTTTATTCTTAGCTCACAAAGCTCAAAGAGTTTATATTATTGATTTGCTGTATTTCAGGTTCAATCCCTTGGTGCCCCTCAACCTGAATGAATTAAGTCAGAAAGAGTGAACACCTTTACTTCCAAGACACAAATGTGGTGGTGGTTTATATAATCCACACATCAATTTTCACTCTGCCAGTGTTCAGCACATTAACCGGAAAGCGCCAAATGCTGCAGCAATTTTGATATTTGCAGCAGCAAATGTATTCACAAACAAGAGCATGCTCCCGGCAGAGGAAAAAAAAACGTATTCAGAAAAGGAGGATGAAGAGGCACAGCAGAGTAATCCAAACAGTGTGGGAACCATCCTTCCCTCGCTAAGGGCTACACCGGTGGTTTGTTGTCCTGTGTGCAGAGGCAGCCTCTGCAGCACCATGCCGAGATCATGGCTTCCGAATCCTTTTTCCCACCACTTATTTTTTTCACGTACCTCTTACAGCTGGTCAGCAAGCTAGACTGTAAGCACATGAGGGCAGGGGCTATCCTTTTATCTGGTGGTTATAAGACACTCGCTGTCTCCCTGTGCAAGAACCAAGGAGCATCAACAGAAACTAGAAGGTAAACTAGTTAAAAACCAAGAAAACTAGCAGATAAACAAGTTCAAAACCAAGAAACAGAGAGGCCATTGCCAGCACTGAGCAGTGGACCTGTGGAACGCCTTGCCCTTCAGATTTTTAGATGCTCAAAGCTTACAGGGATTTAAGAAGTCATTGGACAAATCCATGGGGGAAAACTCAACCAGGACCATCAAAACCAAAAGCCTCTGCCTCAGGAAACCCTCAAGCCACAGATGAATGGAAGCTGGGCAAGGAGCTAGGTATGTACCATTACACTTCTATCTTATTCTTATACTCTTCCCCAGAATTGCTTTTGGTCACTGTTGGAGACAGGACACAGAGCTGATGGCTCTCTGGTCTGATATAGGACAACTATTCCTCAATCACATTAAAAACCTGTGGCACCAGAGAAAACCTGGAAGTTTTGTGTCTTGCAGAAGCTAGGCATTTCTTTCTTCCCTCATTTATACCAACTGAACCAAAGAGTTCTTCATAAACAGAACAAAAACCTCCCAGGGAAGCAGACTAGGTGGCTGGAGTCTAGGTGGGAAAATATGCAAAGAATTCAGGTTTCCTTTAAAAAGCTGCTAGTGGAATTTCTTCAGTTTATGCCCCCCCAGAGACCAGCCACTAGACCACACCAGTCCTTTCTGAGATCGTTTTTTGCTTACTTTTAACCAGAGTTCAACTTTTTTACCTTTGGGTTGGCCATCATTCAAAACACACTCCTCTGCTGGTTTTGTCCTCTCCCTAGAAAAGGAGATCTGTTTGTTTTCCTGCAGAAGAAAGCTTCCTCCCAAACATTTCCATGGGGAAAGGAGCCATGACGTTCCCAGTTGCACAGGGTGCTCTGGTCTGGCATCTAAATATGCAGCTCCTCTCATAGAGCGTTTCAAGGCACATTTGGGCTCCTCTTAGGACACGACCAACTGTTGAGACTTTCTATCAACACATAACCTGGTAGGTTTAATTCCTTCCAATCCTTGGGGCTTCTCTAGCCTCAAAATGAACAACGCAACCTCCTGTACAAAGTCAACATCCTGCCTCCTGTACGGTGGAGGTGTTTCCCAGACTTGGAGCACCCTCCATTAACACCTCTAGGTGCTGGTTTGGCAGCAGGGAATGTGTGCATGTCATAGCTTTCCTAAGAGCTTTATGGGACACAGCCCGGGCCCTTGGGCTTTCTGCAATGGGTGAGCTTTTTCAAGAGCATCTGCCTCCTTTTCAGAAGTGGTTTACCCAGCGTTTATTTCCAGCTCAGAGGAATCCACAGCCACAGTAAAAGTTACACGATTTCCACATTATTTTTCTCACAATATGTTGCATCCCTGAGGACATGACAAGAGGAGCTTCAAGAAGATTTCATAAGTAGCACTGAGAGGGTAGGAACAGACCAGACCACATCCTGCTGTGCAGTAGCTATGGAAAAATTTCCCAGGCATGTCAGCTGCATGAAGATGTTATTTCTCTCACTCTTCAGAGCACCAAGCACCAGCCTGGGGCAGCCACAGGAGGACGCTGCAGTTGTAGCCCTCTGAAAACTGCACAGATCATGGCGAGGTGGGAGAGTGGATACAGAGATGCTACAGCTGCTTTTATTTTCCCTTCCTCGAGAACTTTCCCCATGAATCTGAGCTAAAAACCGCCCTTCTTGAATTTGGCTACACCAGGAACATGGGAGCAGCACCAGTCACTGCTACGCACCTTAGGTGGCAATAAGCTTCCTAACCCCATTCCCAGTGCCATGAGCCTTGATATGGGGCATTGTCATGTAAGAATACACCTTCAGAAGAAAGTACGACTGAAAAAGTGAACTATTGTACTAAAATATTGCCAGACTCTTTTCAGCGGTGCCCAGCAACAGGACGAGGGGCAACGGGCACAAAATGAAGCAGAGGAAGTTCCATGTGAACATGAGGAAGAACTTCTTCCCTCTGAGGGTGATGGAGCACTGGAACAGGCTGCCCACGGAGGTTGTGGAGTCTCCTTCTCTGGAGATATTCAAGACCTGCCTGGACGCGGTCCTGTGCAGCCTGCTGTGGGTGACCCTGCTTCGGCAGGAGGGTTGGACTGGGTGACCCACAGAGGTCCCTTCCAACCCCCACCATGCTGTGATTCTGTGAAAATATGCAGCCTGGGAATAAAAGAAACTCTGGCCAGAATGCAAACAGGAGAGCCTACAGTACTTTAATCACCATGGAATCAGTAACAGGAATCTTGAAACAGCTACTACAAAAGCTCATCTACCATTAATGTGTTATCCATTAACCCTTTTTCCATGCAGAAAACCTAAGCAGAGTGCTTCAGCGCCTGCCATGTCCATACCCATGGTCTCACCCACTGCCTGGTGCCGTGCGGCGTTTCACGGGTTCAGCTTAGCCCTTTTCCATTCATTGCAGAGCAGGTCAAGAGACGGTGGGTGCAAACACGAATAGCCAGCCTCTGCATTAATGCAGTTGCTTAGGTAAGTTTTTTTCAAATAGATTTGTGCTGGGGCTGCATGCCCAGCCACAGCAAATTTATAGTGACCACAGGATGACAGAGCACTAAAGTATTAAAGTCTTTGTATTGTGATTGTACTTGGGAATTGCTCAGTTGGCTCTGAAAAGTAGCTATGACTCTATAAATAGTAAGTACTTTATCATTTCTTGCCTACTTTAAACACACAGCTATATTTCAATCATGATTCAGAGTAAATCAAATTCCATCTGAGGTATGGTAGAAACGTTGTACGCGCCAGAGGTGCACCCTACGCTCATATAAATCAGCACAGCTCCATTGATGCCTGGAGAAAGGATGCCAATTTATGCCAGCTGAAGATCTGCAGGGCAGCTTTAGTTTCATTCTCTTAAGACTGACATAGGAGTAAGTAAACACGAACATCAAGTTATTCACTATGGTACTCACTGTCCTCCTGAGATCTACTGAAAAAAGGGCACTGTAAAAGTGCTTCTCCTTTCCTACATCATTCATTCTTACAAAAATGTTAGAAAGGTGTTGGTTAGAACTAGTTATGATTTGCCATAAATCTCTGTGCTCTGTAACAGTACATTTTGCTTAGGAATATGACCTGGAAATTAGAAACTCAGTAAGCCATTGATTTTTAAAATGCCATAGAGCCACAATTTCTTCACAACAGGATGCAAATAAACTCAAAATAAATTAGTGTTTACCAGAGGGGAAAAGGGAACAGGATCTATATCCTAGGTAACATTTCACACAAAAAGATTAATGAAACCCTCACTTGAAAACCCTAATGGCCAAGGAACTAAAAAATGTACCCGTAAAAGGCAATATTAATTGAAGAGCTATGGGGAAATACACAGCTGTTACAGCACAAATATATTTTCCTCCTCTCTGCAGCTATGCAGCTTGCTGTGCACACTGTGCTCTTCTTCTGAGTTGTGATTATAACTGTCTTTTTAATGCATAGTTTCACAGTGTCTTAGGTCAGACTCACTCATTAAATCAACCGGCCTGGCTTTCCACATAACAGAGGTCTTTGCGTTTCACCTATTTACCTCTACGCTGAACCCAGCAACTTGATGTAGGCAATATTTTTTTGCCTTGGCCTCAGACAAAAGTTCTTGGGCTCAGACCAAGCATTGCTATCTCTTCTCCAAGGATGACTACACTTGGTGTCTCAGAACAGGTGGAAACACTCCTATGTAGCTGTTTTAAAAGGACTGCGAGGTACCGAAAAGGCAGAAGCAAAGACTCGTGTTATCCCATGTTCCTGAGCCCTTGTTTTCAAAGATGTTCTGCTGGTGGCATCAAAGCATCACCGTCCTCTTCCGGTAGTGCAACAGGCACAGCCACCACACAGGATCGTCAGACAGCACACTGACACATCCACAAAAGAGTTAAAGCAGCACCACATAAAAGCAGGCAGCAGGGCTAAAAATAGACTACAGTGCAAAAAAAGAAGAAAGAAAAAAAGAAAAAACTCTCAACACATCTTAAATAAATCCATTTATTCCAGGGTTTCATAGAAACCATATAGCTGAAATTGCTACAGGATAATTCCTTATAAGCCTTATAAGAAATGTTGTTGTCCCAGAGCCCCAGTACAAATCCTGGCAAGAATATTGGAGATAACAGATTGGATGCCATGGAAACCGAGACAGACCTAATTTGAGCAGTAACCATTACTGTTATTTATTTAATTCTGATAAGCAATCTAAATGTAGAATGACTAAAGGTTACTCTGCACTAAAAATAGCAGACTTGTAATATTTTAAATCGCAAATCGCTTGTGTTTAACAATATTTTGGGCATCTGACATTAACATTTTGCATGCACTTTTGAAACCTCGAAATTAACCCCATTCTGGTTTATACTGTAAGGAGAAGAATGCCTTGTCCTCTCCTTCTTATGTTAACGTTATACATCAAGGATGCCTTCCATCAGCCCAGGCTTCTCATGGGAGAGTGGGAGCTTGGATGTCCCTGCTGCCCTCTCATCCTCCCCCAAGCTTAAAGCAAATGTTTGGAAGAAGGCGGAACTGGACCATAGGAACCGAAATCCCCTTCTTCAGTTGATACCAAGCATCTTCTGTGATTGTTTTGTTTGAACGTCTCCATAAATACAGCACCTCCTGAGGCACGTCATTTGTGAGCTGGCTGACAGCTCCCATCTGTTTTTGCACCGCTGCCTCCCTTTCCTGGGCTGGAGAAGCAAAAGCCCGCAGGTGAAAATTCACAATTTCTGGGGCTTTGGGATTTTGCAATGCTGCTGACATGCATGGAAGCAGGGGAGAAGCGAGGTTGCTGTTGGGATGTCAGTACCACCTGAAGGACCAGACTGAATGAGGTAAAAAACCATCTCTGCTAGGTTTTTCCCCCTTGTAATCTTCACGGTTTCCACAGCAGGAATAACACCTCCATTTCTTTACTGTTTTGAATTTTAACCTCAAAGTGTAAATGCAGCTGTATTCCCTGGGAGGTTGTACATACCATGTACAACAAATAAAAAAATCCTAGATGTGTTTTGTTTCTTAGAAATTCTCTCTGCTTCTTGCAGTCCTGGCTCCAAACAGATCAGCAGCAGCCGTTTCCCTGTCCTTGCACACCTGGTTCGTCACAGCAATCTTAGCATTCACTCTCCTGAGGGGAAGATCCATCAGCTGGAACACGACGTACCCACCATGCCTCAGCACACCTTGCCCTCGGAAACTTCCCCGTCCTCCTAGGCCTGCCTCAGTTTTTCATTTTACCATCTTTTGAGCTGAGAATTCAGGGTGTGGATGGCAAGGATAAAGCACCTGCTGACAGCGTTGTGCCATCCAGAGAAGCCCAAAGCATTGTCTGGGCTAATGAAGCTTCAAGGCTGGATTGACAATTGACACCAAACAGAGCTGATGACATCAGCGCAGCAGTGCCAGTCTAAATCAGCTAAGCATCCTGGCCGTGGCATTTAATGGCAGTCTGGATTTTGTACAGAAAGGAGGGAAATGACCAATATTCTTTTTCATTTTGCAATTAGCTGAGCTCTGTAACATTACCCAAGACTTTGTTGTCTGCAGCGCAGAGCCGAAGGGTGAGTTGTCAGTGTTGTTTTCTTCAACGATTCAGAAGCAGGACTGCAAGAAAGACGTTCTGGGCAAGAATCAAAATGAATAAGAATCGCTTTCAGGATCTGTCACAGTAGAGTCAGCATATATTTAGCTTCTGTTGCTCTCATTTACAAACTGGGAGCAACACTGGGATATTTATAGCCTTCAAAGACCCTTTTCAACGGATTGCAGCTCCAGGGGTCCATGCTGGGACAGATGAACAGTGATATACCGTATTAGTAGACCAGGGAACAACCATTCAATCTATAGAAGACACAATAAGACTGGAATTATTTTGAAAAAGTACAGGTTGTGATTACAGCTTTTTGCAATTTCAATGACCGTGTTCTACACGACAGTTGCCAGTTTAAGGCTTTAATGGTTAGCAATTACATTCAGGAGTGAAGGGTTCATTCATCAGTTAGGGTTTAATCTCAAGCATGATATGACTGCACAGTGAATATTCCACAACACGCTGCTCATGTTATCCGGGTAAATGAAATCCTGTTGAGCAGGCTCAAGATGAAGAATCAGATATAGCAGTTTCCTCCAAAAACCTGCACAAGGTTTCTAACAACCAGGCTTTAGCTGTTACAGAAAGAGAAACAGTTTCTAGTCCAACCTTCCAAAAAGAATAAGCTGTAGGGGGTAGAGGGCATGTGAGATCTCTCACCCTGGCTAGGTCTCTTTTCTCATTAGAGTCTGCAAAGATGCTCATCTTCTGAAGGGTATCTGACGGCTGCTTTTCATAAAGGAAACCTCTCCTGAGTTACCCAACTAACAGCAAAGAAGTACTTTCTGAAAGGATTTTTGTTCAGACAGTTTCACAGTGCGATAAAACACTGCTTATCCAAATATAATAGGAAGATGTTGAATAATTTCAAACAGAGATTTCACATAATAAAGATCAGACTGCCTATATTTAGCCATCCAAATCTATACTTAAACTCCTGTGTAAAAATGGCCAAACGGAAATCGGCCATTGGAAGTTGGTTGTTACAGGTGATATCGTTATCAAGGTGAGTTTGTTGGTACCATTTCATTTTTCCTTTCTTTTTCTAATCCTTCTCCTCTCTGCTACTAAGCTTCTTCCTCCGCACTGCCTTTCTCTGCTTTTTAATAAGGACATGTGAATACTACATTTGGCTTTGAAGGTGCTTGGACAGCAGCACCTTTGAAAATTTGGAACAAGACGTTGAACGATACCCGAAACCTTCAGAGAACTGAAAGAGATGATGTGGTGCAACCACTGCATGTCCAACTTCTTTGATCTTCTTTGGAGATCTCGTCGGCCACCCACCCATCTGTACTGAAACCCCACCAGAGAAGTGGTGACTCACTGACACCAGAGAAGAACATGGCTGGCTTATTAACCAAATCCTAGAATTATGCACAGTATTGTTTCCTAAATTTAAATAGATTAACCTGTAGCTCTGTAGACTTCAAGGGACTTGTCTCCATAAAGATTAGTGTATGTAAGATGAGAAGCTGGCCACCACCTGTATAACAGCACATTGCTCTTCAATGCCAAAACCTTTTGCCACCCCTTCACTGCTTCAAAGCCGAAGCAATTTCACTACAATAGAGGACATGCGAAGAAGCTGTTAATTCCATGTAATTCTTGAGCTACCCTTGACATTCAGCAGAAAGACATGAGTGTACTGAAACAAACGTAAATAAGGTTAACGCATCAAGAGAATTGCTCCTAAAATTGAAAAATGTAGTCATCTGCTGACAACAATCTATTCTCTCCTCACAGAGTCATAGCAGGGCCACTGTGACCATGGCTACGGTTGAGTCAGCATTTCCATTATCAACTGCCATTTTCAAGGATTTATATCTCGGCCATTAAAAAAAAAAAAAACAACAGGAGTTCTTGGCTGAAATTTCCATACAAGCTCCTTGGGCCTGATCACGCCTCTGCTCTCCACCTGGTACTATCAGCTGTTCCTGCACAGCACGAGTATGAAACACTCCGGCACTGAATCACTGGCGATCGCTTCACTTTGCACAACCAGGACCGACAACTGAAGGAGCAAGAGATCAGCGAATCCATCCCTGCAAAAATGCTGCCTTTGCTGAACACAGTATGAGAAGCCTGCCAGAGCTGCAGAGTTATTTGAGTTAGCTTCCAGAAATGAAGTCTGGCAAACAACTCCCCTACTGTGCCAGGTAGCAGCATCACAGAATCAGACATGTTATAACCCGAAATCACAACTGTTGGATTTGCAGTCAAAGTTTTTCCCTTAAAGACAGCTCTTATGGGGTTTACAGTATGTTTGGCTCCTGCTTCCAGTAGACAGGCAGGCTGACAGCTCCTTTGTGATGCAGTATTCACAAAGCTATCACCGGGTTTTAGAAGCTGTTTGTAACAAATTCTTCAGCTGCACAGGAGTTCTTCTGCAATGAAGAGATTATTCAGTGACTATCAGTTTAGCCAAGGGAAGAGGCACTTTTATCAAAGGAGGGAGCAAAAGAGCAGTTGTATGCACATCAGCTGGCTCACTACCACCCTGCAGAAGCAGAGGGAGGTTTAGCTCAAGATTTACGTTACGGTTCTCCATCTGGCACCAAGTCAGACCACAGACTCTCTGATCTACATCAGCTGGGTGAATTGTGAGAGCCACCAAACAACATGCTGGAAGTCACACCAAGGGTTCACATTAATCACGGCTTTGCACTGCCAGCCTGGCTGCTAAAGGCAACTTCTAGCCATAGAGATGCTCACAGAGATGACTGGGACTTAATTTGACAGGTTAATTTTAACCTACTAATTCACATCCTACAAGCTGGTTGTGTGTCGTAGCATGTAATAAATACAACTTTAGAGTAGCTTAAATGAAATGGTCTTCACCAGGGCCGGTTCACTGTGAATGGGTTATTTTGGTCTTCCTTGATGCTAGAAGAGTGTGACAACACGACCTACTCGTGACCAAGTCCTTCACACATGTAGGGGCTAACCCAGGATGGGGAGAGCATTTTTTTCCATAGCTGTTTCCCCCGTCTCTCCCTGCACACACCAGCTAACCGGCATCCTGGGGTATGGGGCTGCAGGAGCCTTCACAAGGTGCAACACTGCCTGCCGTACCTGCTCCTTGGGGCATCTCCACACTGGAGGACTTGTGAGTCTTCCTACCTACAGGCTCTACATAGCACAGCTACGTGGCACAGCTGACGTTTCAGCACGTGCTTGAGTAAGAAGTACTTTGTTTGGCGTTGTTTACACAAAGCCTTACTAATAAGCTTTGTGTTTTCACCCTGTTTTCTTTATGCTAGAGAAGGTTTTATCCTATCGGTTCTCATGTAGTAGCCCTGAGTTACTATCTTTTGTTCCCCTCTCTCTCGTATTCTTTCCTGCCTTATGAAGCCTTCAGAACCATGTCCATTCCTCCGTGCCGAGTGTTTCTTTTCCTCCCGTGATCCATGGTGGCTGTCACTTAGCTTCTAATGACATTCAAATGGAAGTGCCATGCTGTCAGGCTAATCAATGCTAATAATATATTTTCAATGATCGACTAGTCTTCAGAGACTGAGTTTAGTTGTTTTATACATTAAAGAATTGAAGAGAAACAAAGCTAAAAGCTGTAGACCTCAGAATGTGTTTAGGTAAATCAGGCACATGTAATTTTGACTAGAAAACACCTCACAGCAACTATTTATGTAAATTTCAAGTGTGTCTCAATGAGAAGTGTAATTTGTCTTTTCACTGGCTTTTGCTAGCTAGAACTAAATATTGCCACTGGGATATTTTTAAGTTGCACGGAAGAAAGAATTGAAGTCTCAATGGGAGGCTTCAACACGGTGAAATACTTAAGCCCTTGTGTAACTTTAAAAGGACATGAATAGTCCCACTGAAGTCAATGGGATTTAATACACATACTTTAGAGCCAGGCTGAATCACAGCCTGAACAAATGTTGGTTTCATCTTGCAGAATCGTGTGACCTGGTACCCCGCTTCCAGCTGTAGCCCAGCTCTGCTGACTGATCTCCATCGCACACAGCCTAAAAGCTAAACCCAAATCCTGTCTCACTTGCAGCTTAATAGGGCTCCATTTTTTAAAAATCACATTCCCCGGACATCTCATCTTTTTACCTCCTCTATTAGAAGTCACACTAGATATGGCTATTATAAAATGAGATTCTAGGGAAAACTATTTGCCAGTCCATTTACTTTATGCTTGTATACTTTATACTTGTCAATCATTAATGTATCATCACTGTCATGATAAGGTGGGTCCTACTCTCTGTATCTGATAGTACTCTCCTTCGGGTTTTTTCTGTCACCAGCACGTCCCTGCACAGCAGCAGGAGGCACAGCAAAGGATTAAAACGCAAACACGCCACTGTAAGGACATGAAACCTGCAGGAACTCTCGGGCCAGAAGTTGCAGTCACAAGGATTGCTATCTCCAGGGGTGGACATGGTCCTTGTCTAGCAGGGGAGGTGTCGCTGGTCATGCCAGGAGCCTGTACACCATCCTGGACGGTGCTAAGTAGAGGGAGGGTAAGGACAGGGCACCATGCCATCCGCATGGCAGTCAGGCTCCCGGCCACCGCAGTGAGACCTCCACCCAGCTCAGTGTCCATCCCTCTATCTCATCCCAGGTGGACATCAAGCAGGGTCAGGCGCTGGGGCCAAGAGAGAGGCTGCAGCACACCCACGTCCCTCATGGGGTCCCCTCCACCTCCAGCATCCTTCCTTCGACCGTATGGATGCAGAGAAGGAGCTTGGGCAGGGAGCTTGCTCCATATCGTCCACACAGGGTGGTCAAATGGACTCCAAACACTTGTTGTCCAAATCACAATTTAGCCTCATATTCTAGTGGGTTTGGGTCTGTGGGCTATAAACACCTTTAAAAATGGGGTGGAGAAGATTAACTCTCTCCCAGGCAGAGGAGAAAAGAGGTGATTTAAATATTCAACTCTCCTTGTCTTTGAAAGGGTTAGATGTGCCTGCGATAGGATTTTTTCTGTAGGCAAACTTTCTCTGTACCCTTCAAATTAGCAGCATCAGAGAGAGGTTTAACCGTGGACAACAGAATCTCACAGCTGTGTTAGACATGAAGCTTCATCCTTACTCTACATAGAAGGTTTTCCGAGCTTCTGTTACCAAAAATGGAATAGGCAAGCTGAGCAAATCTGTTTGCTTGCCAATTTAAGGATTACAATTCAGCTGAATGCTATGGCTCTGTACACCAAAGCAACTAAAATATTGACAAGGCTACTTCCAGGACTGATAGCGTTGCTAAAAAAGAACCACAGTAAATAGGGCAATTGACTGGAAGCTAAAATGGTGCATGCTTTCTGGGCTAAAAATTCCTTCAAAGATATTTATTAATTCATTATTCAGTGATGACGTGCAGAGTGCTGCTCACGCTTAAACATGAGGCACTGCTGTAACTGCTTCTTGAAATTCTGATTTACTTAAAATATTTAGTCCATTTTCATGCTAATTAAGGAGCAGTCAAGAAGGGAAGCAGTAGATCTGTGAGAGGAGAACCAGAGCTTCTCACTGAAATGAGATTTGCCCCTTTCACCCCTCCCCACAGCCAAAATCTCATATGACCTTATAAACACTCTCCTATATTTTAGCCATTTGAAGCAAACACAGCTACAGGACAGATCACAGCCAGCACAGATCAGGGGGTGAAGTAGGTCAGCCATGGTCAAGAATTAGAGGTTAAGATACAAAATGCAATGCAACAGCTGTCAAAAGCAAATCAAGCTACTTGGAGCCTGCTGTGTTCCCAAGCTAGGCTCTTTTGCTACTTCAGTAGCGATAATTGTACATCTGGCAGCAAGAATTTGAGCACAGAAGCAGCTCTCCAGTCATTTCTCAATTGCAATTGTGACTGGAGGATGCCAGAGATGGCTGACCAGCTGGGAAACAGCAGTTTTTGCCAACAGGATCAAAAGACTAATCTTTCTGAACACTGTGATATTATTGCTCTTGAGTTCCAGGTTTTGGGGGCTCAGGATTTTCAGCTCTTCATTGCATTTCTCCATCTGTTTGCCACCCCACCTGCCCTCCTCCTCAGGCAACAAATAAAGTCACGACCCAGTCGGAGAAGAACAAGGGGCTGGCAGCTGCAACCCAAATCCCAAATATTGTGATTACAATTGTTTTTGGACCCAGTCCAATAATTAAAGTAGCATTTATTTAGACAGTGCATTTCGTAGGGTTTCCAAGGCGGTTCCAGACAAATGTCCCTCCTCGGCTGACAGAAGGAGACTGACCATAGCATTGCAGCAGATCTTGCTGGAGGTTGCCAATCGTGGTGCAACATGGGAACTGCAATCTAAAGGACCGTGGTAGAGAGGAGCCAGAGTTCCCGTTTCATTGTACCCATCAGGCTGAAAGCAACTTTCAAAACATTGCCCAGTAAATGTTGCCTAGAGAAACCAGCAAAACAGGTCAAATAGAAGAGAACCAGGTTTGGAAAAGCTGCTACTGCGTTAGAGAGAAAGCTTCCCTAAGAATCTCTCTCTTTGCAATTACGTATTCCAGGATTTCACAGTTCAAGTGGAAGTGCAAGAACTACCCCAAGAGATCTTGCTGCAGTGAACTAGTACAAAGAGACTCCAGAGAAGAGACGGGTGGTTGCATCTTCCTAGATTACTGAATTCCTAGAGCAATTTGCAAAGAATATGAAATGGATCTGGGTGAGTCTTCCCACCTGCGCAAGTTTTATGAGCAAGTTCATTACTTCTTCCTGCTTTACTATTCTCATTTCATTGAGAAGCACTGGCAATGCTTTGGTGATACCTAATCCTCCACACACAAAAAAAACAGAAAGGAGTTCTCCTTCTAGAAGAAGCCCTGACTCATCCTGGTGAGTCAGGCTATCATTCATTTAAGTTTGTCTGATAACTGCATCTCCAGCTTTGGATGGCTGCACAGGGCTTTTCCTTGGCAAGTGCCAGAAGTCAACACTCTACCCACTCCTTAAAAACCATGGTGACCTCCTAAAAACAGTGTGAACCAGGAATTCTCCCTGCCTTTAGGAGCTATAACTAATTTCTGCCTTCACTGTGGTCTGTAGACAACCTTGAGCTCTGAAAGTGCATCTGTTTGCATAGGAACTCAAAAAGTACTCAATATCTATAACTGCTCATTTTAGCTCTGATTCTTCTCTCAGATCTCCAAATAAATATTGCGTGGTCCACCAAAAAGCTGCCTGACTGTCACACACCAAAACTGACCCCACTCTGAATCTGAGAAATTTCACTGCGCTGTCATTTTTCTGGTGCTGTTCTGCCAACTGAAATTTCTAGCTGCAAATCACATTTGAGAAGATGTGCAAATATTTTAGGTGCACAATCAAAATGCCATAGATGACAAATTACAAAGTAGGAAAGGAATATCTGGCCATAAAGCATGGCTTCAATGCTGAATTAAGAAGTCTAATGAAGTGACAGCTACCATCATGCAACACAGACTCACAGATTCACTCTGCCAGCGAGTGCATTATTTCAAAGAAACATTTATATGGTATTTATCTTAGCCTATTCATCAGATCCCATCGAATCAAGAGTGTCCCTACGTTACAGGTTCTCTGTTCTTAACATAAAGCTGTGAAAACTGAAAGACTAAAGAGATGAAAGTTCCATTATGGATAATGCAAAAACATACGTTAATTATCTATGTAAGGAGAACGTCCACTGCAGTTTTGAAAGCAGTGATCTGCACATACCAACCAGTGAATGACACAAGGTATGATGTGATAGGCATGTGGGGAAAGCACTTTGCAATGTTTTAATAAATATTTTCCTATTAAAGTATGATCCTGATTTTTAAAACGATCTGACTAGTACAATTAATGCTAGACGAGATGTCTGGGCTCGTCCTCCTGGTGTGCCCAGGATACCCTGACTGCTGAGCCTCAGTCGAAGCAGGCATGCTGGTGCTCAGCGTGTTGGCAGTGTGTCTACCCTAACTTACCTTCCCGTGCTCTGGAAGGGAATTGTGCTTTTGACTTGTATTCACCAAGAAGGTTGAGCTTTTCCAGAGGATACAGCACTCGGCTGCGCTTTTGCCTGGAACAGGCATTTTGTTTGTGCCGTAATGAGTCTGTTGAACTGCAAATCCAGCCAATTACCCGGGATGTTACAGCATTAAAAATACACTGCTATAAAACCTTGTGTATGAGTCTGAGTGTAGTCCCATAGTACGACGAACCTTGCACAGACAACAGCTGGAGTTATAGCAGGTCGTCTGCCTATGGCCACAGCAGCCCTTGACAGGCAGCCCTGGCACAGCTCTATACAGAATTCCAAATAAAATTTAGGGACTCATCTTTCCCAAAGCAGCAAAAAATTTGCATTTCCAAGTCTTTACCTACAGCCTCAAACCTTTCCCAATACAGGTGTATGCTAGTCCACAGCTCCAAGAGTTGCTGCTTCCTGTTCTCTGGAATAGGGAAAGGAGGAGGGAGGGGAAAGGCTAAAGGAATCCAGGATGTACACAGGTAAGGTACGCAAAGCACTGTGGGTGTGACACTTTGAGATATGGTTTAGTAGGCATGGTGGTGTTGGGCTTATGGTTGGACTTGGTGATCTTAGAGGTCTTTTGCAACCTATGATGCTATGATTCTATGAAAATTGGAGAGATTTGCCTAGAGAATTTTTCCTGATACCAGTCTACCTGTAGTAGCTGGCCCCTAAATTTATTATGCTCCTACGCATCCTCTGTTATGGACAAGAACCAGCCCAGTCAAATCTGCTGTCTTGAGGGGCTTTCCATGCATTTTCTTGATGGACATTAGATAAGCCTTGCATTTCCTTCTTCTACCTGTGGTGGCTGGTGGAGGTGAGGGCTTAGTTTGTGGCCATCACTGCATGATTTTTAGGTTTAGAAGTACTGAGGTGAGCAACTAGATTCAGAGGTGTTGAAATAAGATGCAGAGAAGTATTTGCCTTAAGAATTTGATGGAGCAAGGCATTATTCCCTTTCAAATATGAGAAAAGCAGATGGGTTTTGAAGTCTGCTCTTCTGATGGAGGAAAAGGTGCTGGAATCTGGCTGTTTTGAATCAGAGAGAATAAAACAGACAGTAAAAATGAGTGTGAATGAATGGTTGGCCCGTCTGTCTCCTACATAAAAATACCATTAGCTCATTTCATGTGCCACATGCTATTTACTGACTAGGTCGCTGAAAAGCCTGTGTTCTCCGCCCCGAACGCTGCTGCCGAATGCACAACTGGTTTTTTCCAGAGGTAGATGGAGGCAGGAGTCAGACCTCTGTTTAACCCGCAGTGGCAGCAGGCAAACAGTTTCTACCGGCACATGAAACTCTTCCCCAGACAGCCTCAGACCAAAACACTGTAGGGGTGAGCCAAAACCTTGCCCTGTTCATGTTGGAGTGGTTGCCCCACCAGCCCTAGGGGCTTTTGGCAGCCTAGGTACGAACTTGGGCAAACCTGCAAATCTCAATACTTTGCCCCTGACAGACCCCACACCGCCATCAGGAGTCAAGAAAACAGGGAGCCTAGTAGTCGTGCCAGCCATACGATCGCTTCTGAAGGTCCAAGAACAAGACCAAGAGCTGCTAGGTTCACCTGAGCTGTTTCCAACAGGTAAGCTGTGCTGTGAATGAAACCAGCACCCTGAGGTGAGGTTTCTGGTAAATCCCCTGCTCTGACAGGTAGGGTAGGAGGAATAAACAGAGAGAAATCCTGCTCAGTCCCACTGCCTGAGCCCACTTGGTGTTTAAGAGAGTGATCTGGGAAATAAAGACATACAAAGCAGTCTAGCTAGTAACTGAGCTCTCCGAGAAACCCAGGTTCTCTACGATATGACAAGCAGTGCCGCAGGTAGAGGAAAAAGATTATGTTGTAAACATCCCAGTAGACCTGAGTCTCAGTAGAACACAACATCTGTATAGTTCTCCAGTAGATGATGTCAGATGTCTGTGGGTTTTCCTATCAACCAAACGGGGACAGGATCACACCTTTTCTACCCAAGGGATGGCAGAGACAATCCCTTACCAAAGGTACATATAGCAGTTGCCATTTTGTTAGATGTGGCAGTGCTAGAAGCCTCAAACTTCATCTTTCAGAGCTGAAGATGCTCTCCCAGGGTGGGAGGGATGGAACTTCTCTGTCTCAGGACAAGGGGAGACAACACATCTCCTCAGTACATGGGGATAAGACTCTGCCTGAAAGTCCAGCCAGAACAGAGCCCAAAGCCCTTCCTCCTGCATCACAGACAAAAAAATAGGATCTGTCTCAAAAACATTATTCAGCAAATAAGACAGGCATCTGGGATTCAGTGTGAATTTCAAGATTGACTGAGGCTGGCTGAGAAGCAATGTATTTAATTATTGAGAAACCAAGACAAGGCTGATTCTGCTGCGGCCCAGTCTGGCTGTCTCCTTGCAGCCACATCTGGGCTGCCGAGGGAGGCGTGAGGGGGGGCTCAGCACTGGGTCCCGACAGAGCCTGTCTCTCCCCAGGCACGGACCCTCCAGACAGAGCTCACATGTCCTGGAGGCACCCAGAAAAGCTGGCGCTCCTGCCGACCACAGCCAAACGTCCCATAGGACAACTATTCGGGGAGAAGCAGTTTTGCATGATGGCTTCGACACCACCACATCAACATCCTCATCACAGAAACGGCTGTTGGTTTGCTCCGGCTCCCGCGTGCTCGGGCTGGGGCCAGGGCCTCCAGGCAGAAGCTGAGGATGCAAACAAGCCAGCAACAGCAGCCATCAGCACCATTTCACCAGGAGATTCACATCCTCCTCCTGGTTGTCATTTCTGATTTTGCATGCCCCTAGCCCAGACCATTTGCATCCGTTGTCTCTGCAGAGTGAGGACACAGCCAAGCTTTTCATCACAGGACTCTGCATACTCAAAAAGCAAGTTGCTTCCAATGTCTTGGTAGCACAGGAGGAAATTTAGCGGACTGTCGCCTTGCTGTTCATTACTGAAAGGCAGTGGTCACCTGGGGTCAGAGCTGACCAGCTAATTTAAGAGCATAGACAACAAGATGAGGCTTCAGGTCAGGGGCCACAGAGACACTGCTCAGTTCGATGGCTAACCTTGCCATTCAGAATCAGAGACATCTCCCCACAGAATGTAACCTGTTTCCTCTATAACCACCCAGGAGGTGTGGAGAGATGCAGAAAGCAAAGCAAATCCCATCATGTATGGGAATTTACAATGTGAAAACAAAGTCAAGCCCAACTCTGCTCTCCACCCATGTTAAGGCAGAATAGAGGTCAACCAGCAATCCAGCTTCAACCAAAGCAAGATCTCTTGGAAACAGGGCTCCTGACTCCAGTAGTACAGACATATTTATTTATAGAAACAGAAAGTTTTAGGCTTTTCAAAACATTTCTCAGTAAATAGGGCCTTGGGTTCTACTGCGTGATAAGGGAACATAAGGAATAAAAACAGGTAGAGAGCCCTCGGGGAAAGAAAGAAAAGTGAACATTAAATCTGTTTGTGAAAATGCTTTTCCTGTAAAATAATCTCTTTCAAGCACATTGGCAGCAGTTTGTTCAGCAAAAAACAGCAACCTCAGGAATGGACAATTTTCGGAAAGATAATTAAACAAGAGGTCAAAACATGTCTGGGGAAGCACGCATGGCAATTACTTAGCCTCGATGCTTAACAGTAGCTGAGAGACAAATTTATACAGCACCCTTTTGGGCAGTTTACACTTCTGTTTTGCTATTCCAGTGGCTTAACCACTTCTAAACTAGCGAGTATCTAACCTACAATGAAAAAATCTTTTCTCCTTGTAGCTAGACTAAAAAGACAACCCGAAAGGCTTCCCAACCTATAGGAAGCTGACACTCCAAAACCTACCCAGCTCTTTGACCTCCCCCGATTTTGATCCAGGCTATCTTTGGGTGATATTCTTTAGCCTGAGAGACCAGACACAGCCACCTTGATACCCACCAGATTTTCCATCTGCAGTGAGGGAAGCCAGCTAGCTGTATTGCCCTTCAATGACTTTTGGCATGGAAAAGCACAGATTTCTGTGCCCAAGCATTTTAACAGAAGCGAGACAGACGAGAGTGGAGAAACATGGAGCTGAACAAATGGAGACACCCCGAGAGCACAGGGAACAGCACTGGTTCTGGTCTCTGTAAGCAGACTCTCAGCCACTTCTAGACATCAACCACTTGCAAACTCAATGTTGACCTTGCTTTGAGCAAGAGGTCAGCTGAGATGACTTCGTCAGGTCCCTTTCCACAAGATCTCCCTCCCCTATGGTTACAAAGAGCCTACATGGCATTGCAAAAACGCCCAAAGAGGAAAAACACCAGCAGGAGGGTGCTCAGCAGCAATTTGCTGTTTGCTAACTGGAAAGTGGGAGATGGGTCAGGACCCTCAGGTCAGGTCATTACTGATTGAACTCATAGGGAGCTTCCCCCTCCAGCCCCATGAGAAGGAGCTGGCTGCTCCACCCGTGCTGCCCATCAATGGCACAGCAGCAGCATTGCAGAAGGCACGAGGGGATCTCCTGCCCATTCCTCCTGATGCAATGGACAAAGAGTTGAAGCTAGTTGAGGAGCAAAGAGGAAAACAGCAGGTGGGAAATAGAAACTAGCACAAGAGGAGAAATCTGCACTCACACTGCTTTCACGACTCATTAATTAGTCCTGCTACCCTGAGATAGCTAAACCGCTGAAATAACAGTGGGTCCTTTTGGGGCCCTATTTGGAGGCCTCAGGGCTGGTTTTTTGGCTCTTCATGGAGGCGTAATAATACACCACCTTTTTGTATGGCAGAGAGAAATCTACTTTGAATCACTCCAAGCTATCAAGCCAGAACTGAGCCTTCACATTTGCCTTATTACAAAGAAATATTCCGCTCCCCTCATCAACAGTTACATGTGTCATAGCTTTGATCTTAAGGGGAATGAGCACAAGATAGATGTTTCCCCTGATGGTTAAGAACAAAGGCTTAGGTGGGAGCACTGGGCATCAGGTAATGCTAGCTGCCAAATCAGCTGCCTCCTGTAGAGGCAGTAGACCAAAATACTTGACCTCGCCTTTCCCAAGGCACCTGCCATTAATGCTGGATGCATGGCTTGCTTTGTGTTGCCGGTCAAGAAGATAAACTCGTGAACACCAGCCTCTGCAGAGCAGCAAAGTGAAGTGGTGTTATGCCAAGAAAAGCAGGCAGGATGATTCAGAGTTGCTTTTAAATTACTGGCTTCCTTCAAAGTGGCAGCCATCTGCAATTACACAAGCTGCAAGACAAGTGCCTAGGGGAGACAACTCCGTTTCTTTACTAAATGAAGTAGAAGAGGCACCTTACTCACAGTCACCCGCTCTAATTGCTACTGTTTCCATTAATTTTTAGGTCTGAACATTGAATAAGAAACAGAGTTCCTATTTTAAAACCATCCTCTGTTCTTCACTCTGTGCAAACTCAATGGGAAAAAGAAAAAAAAAAAATCCAATATAAAGTTTTGATCCTGCAGATTCCTGGGAATGGTCACCACCTTTCACAGA
This sequence comes from Opisthocomus hoazin, assembly GCF_030867145.1. Lineage (NCBI taxonomy): Eukaryota > Metazoa > Chordata > Aves > Opisthocomiformes > Opisthocomidae > Opisthocomus > Opisthocomus hoazin. The sequence continues at coordinate 7,709,998 of NC_134427.1, read as the reverse complement.
AACCCACACGTTGGAATGGGTTTCTGTCTCCATGGTGCTGCTGAAGCCACACAATTTTCCCCAGACTGTTAGATTTCAGATGTTCAGAAAGATGCAGGCCAACCTCTGGGACTGAATTCAGCAGGCTCTTGGAGCTCCTCCGCTGGTACAGAGTGAAAAAATTGCTTTGAACCTCCAGCCTAAACTGCATAGCTGGGGCCACAAGTCTTCCTGCTACATGATTTTGGAATTCTGCATCAATGCATCAAATGCATCTAAAATTCTCCAGCAATGGTTCTTGACTGTGACCTCTGTTGTCGTTCCAGTGACTACTCACTCTTATTTTTTGTATGAAGATGCCTCTCTTCAAATTCCAGGATCTTGTTAGAGCTTTATCTGCTATATTGAAAAGGTTCTCCGTACAACCTTTTGTTCCAGATGTGGAAAGTTAAGACTTGCCTTGGTTAGCATAAAACTGTTATTCTAATAGCTAAGCAAATTGCTCAGGTTTCACACAATAAAGCATGTTAATCAATCCTTCTATTATTTTGGTAAATCTTCTTAGAAGGGACCCTGATTAACCACAAGTTTTCTTGAACTGCTGACCTAGACAGACTCTTCACATAGCAATTATATCAGCACAGAGGCAATATCCCCTTCCCAGACTATAAGTTCTCCAGAGCCACACTAACATTTTGGCTAGAGGTGAACTTATACTCAGCGTATTTCCACTGGCCATCCTTTGCACTCTGTCCCCATAGCACCGGCCCGACTTCTGAACTGGAATCTCATTGCCCGTGCCATTTCCAGCCAGCTGGTAAGCATCATGGAAATGTAGAAAAAGGTGAGTCCTAGAGAACACCCATGGTACCATCAGCTGACACTGAGCATTTTGAGCACCATTAGTTAGGCAGTTTTAAATCCATTTAATACATGCAATATTCATTTTCACGCTCTCTAGTTCCTTAATATAAAGGGCTCTGTGGTACAAAGTTATGTGTCTTGCAGAAGTCTATGTATATTCTTTTGTATCAACTCAAGTGTTTTCATCAACCAAATTTGTAATCCCATCCAAAAAACCACTACATCAAGCCCTTTGAACAAGATTATGTTTTCCTTAACCCACAGTGGTAGGAACAAAGGAAAGTTTTCCTTCTGTAATTCACTCTTCAGTTTAATTCTTTGAGTTTCCTTTTGGATAACATCAACAGTCCATAAAATTTGTGATTCTCTGCATACATTCAAGAGCCAGCTAGTTTAGTCACTGTTGTATTTGCATTTGCTTGAAGCATAAACATCAAGGACTTAAAAGCATCCTTATTTGGAGCAGGTAAAAAAAAAAAGACAGAAAATGAAAACAACAACAAAAAATAACTCCTTCTCTCCGCATCTAATATGCAAGCCTAAATTAATTTTTATTTCAAAGCACTAGCTGTTTTCTGCTATTAAATGTACCACAGAGGCTACAGGATAGAAGACTACAGAGATCTGCCATAACATCATTCTGTGTAATGTAAAAGGAAGAAATGGCTGAAGCTCCTGATGGATTCTTCACACATTTAAGCATCAGCAAAATGAAGATGCATCAAATTTGCAGGATGATAAAAATGATGGAGAGAAGCAATGCTTACTTGTGGCTCTGCACAGGCTTATTTTTCAGAAGGGCTAGTTTTAAAGTTTCCTTTTATTAGAAAGAATTCATCAACAACGAGATATGCTTAATGTTAATCATGTATGTCACATTCTACAGAATGTTTACATATCTTTGGGTCTGTGCAAAAATACTGCAGAAAAACCCCCACTGGAAGAAGTCTTTGACCAGGCTCTAATGCTGTTTCTACTCAGAGGTGAATCAGAAACGAGCTCAGCTCGCTGAGCTTTTATTTCTGCAGCTGAGGACCAAAGACCGCAAAGATAAGAAACCAGCTCCACTAAAAGATCAGAAGGACTGAGGGGCTCTGGGGTTAGCTGCAAAATCAGACATATGTTCCCATTTTGCTTCTGTTTCATTTTGCAGATCACCTTCAGGGACTTGGACCACTTCTACAACCGGCAGTGGGTCTTTCCACCCAGGAAACTCTTCCTTTAATGAGCATAGGGCAGAAGCCTAGATAAACCTTGTGCTTTGTGGTCACAGATATAGGTGTGTACCCTCTTGCCCCAGTCCCAGGTGGCCTGCTGCCCCATCCAGCTGCTTTTAACAGGTTTTGCTTTTAAGCATTTTTTTAGACACTTCTTCCCCACCTGCCCCCTATTCCCAATGCTACTGGGCAGTTCCCAAACTCTTCTCTTACTCTGAGGCAAAGAACTTGTCTCTCAGTTCCAGCTCAGATTTATTTATGACTGCTTTATACTCTTCTGGTCTTACATCACTGTCGCTTCCCTCCTGCAGCACACAAATTTAGATTAAAATACACCAAACAACAACAAAACCAAAAAAACCGACCAAGATCTTGTCTCAATCTTGTAGAGCATCTCCAGCCTGCAAGATATGTGCACACTGGCAAGATGTAGATTTGCTCTTTTCTGCAGGTATGCATTTTGTGTTTTTTAAGAGGAAAGCAGAGGGAAAAACTGATATGGACAAGAAAAATAACTCTCTGTGCCAAGCTCAGCTTGCTTAGGCTTCTACGGAGCCTGTGCTGGGAGAAAGCTTTTACTCAGATTCAACTCTGAATAAATTACCTTCCGGAAGCCCTGAACTCCTTCACAGAGCAAGCTTCGCCCTTCCCCAGGCAGGACCACTGCTCAGTGGTGATGGTTTTGCAGGCAGCCGCCTGCAGAAGGAATCCACAAGCAGACCTTTCCATGTTGGGGCACACAAGAAGAGGTCTCCTCCTGGGAAACAGGATTGCAAGCACGGGGATTGCATCTGCAGGAGTTCTCACACTGCCTAATTGGGAGCAAGTAGAAATCCCAGTTCTACATGGGTAATTGGTGTTTAAAGCTCCCAGAGGTGGGATGTGATGCATGAACTTCAGGGCTACAGCAGGTTTCCCTACAATGTACTTCGGTCCCAAATTACTTCTTTCAGTTCTGGTATGTTTTACCTTCAGTAGCACACATTGTAATTTGTTTGCCTCTGATGAGTTTGCCACTGTTTAGAGCGACGGTGAAGACACAAATGACATTTAGAACTTTCAGTAGACAGATTAGAGGCATTAATTAAAACTCATTTGATTTCAGGAGTGATAATTTGTTTTCCTTCATTCTGCCATCAACAGTTTTGGTGCCACCTTATCTCCTGCAATGAAGCCTGACTGCAGCAGCCCTTTTAGCTGAGGGCTCAGTTACCAAGAATCTATTGTCTTCTGGCACCAGAGAGAGGGAAGCTAGGCCATTTAGAAGACACTTCTAATTACATGAGACAAGACAGAGGGGATGGCTTCATGGGCTGAACTAGCAGACTTAAAAGGAAGGGTTGAACATACATTGCACAAAGCAGGTGGCTCAGCTGAAGACAAGGTGTATTACCTAGCTTATATTTGCTTATCTTTGAAATCATACACTCCTGAGAAAGTCCAACCTCGTTTAACAGACAATATTCCTTTTAGCACGCTTTTTATCGCTCCATCTCCTAGACAATTTCCTTGACAATTCAGTTATATAGGGTAGCTTTAGTGCCTGATGGGAACACACCATGCCCTGCACAGACCCTCCAAAAATGCTGTTGGTCTTATCATCATGGGGCTAACCCGAAAAAAGGATCAGGGAACTGGAGCAGCTCTCTAGAAAACCAGAGCTCTCTATGCTGGCTCTTGCACTTTTCCATTGCACCATCATGGGCAGGCTGTTGCACTGTCTCCATCTCCCCCTCCTTCCCTCTGGGGGTTCCTCTTGGTGGAGAGATTTCCTCTCCCCGTACCTTGCTACAGATGACCACTGTGAAGCCCTTATTTCCCCTGAATCCTGCATGCATTGATGGAGTGCACACACACACAAAAACATTCAGGACTTTTCCACAAGGATAAGTTCCTAAACATTCACTACTAAGTGATTAAAACAACCTAGCACGGTCCCTCCAGCTGCAGTTAACCCAACAACCTTTACAGAAGATAACCTTGCAGAGATTTACAAATGAGTCCATTTTCTACCCTGAGCTAATTTTCTTTGGGAACTCACATTTGAAATGAAGGTTTGCATCATTCCTCTCTTCCCAGGAGGTACCAGGCACCTCCCCAGGCAAAGCAACGCCAGCTCCACGTGCAGCCGCCATTCAGTGAGTTCTTTTCCAGCTGACAACTTGATGCAGATTAAATTTGAAATAATTATCAATAATTACATCTTTCTTCATCACTGTTTACTACTGTGTAGAGAATAATTTTAAAGATTTTCAGCTTTTTGTTTTTTCTTTTAAGAAAGAAAAAGTACAGGTAGTTCGTTCAGTGCATGGGGAGATGAAGTTTCCTCAGACTTCCCAAACCTCAGGTTTTCATCCTCTAAGATTACAGGCTGTTTCCTACATAGCTAAAGCAAGAGAAAAACAGAACTTAAAATAGAACAATAAGCACCCAAGGGCCCCACCTCTGCAAATGAACATGAAGCACACAAAGAACTCAATTTTGGAAGAAACTTAGTGGATCTGCCCAGAGAAATACTCTCATTGCTCTTACAGGCTCAAGCCACGAGAAAGAACCACACAATTTGTAGGGCAAAGGAGGTTTAAGGGAGGAAACAAAACCAAAACCTATTTCTAGCTGTACTAAATAGAAGACAAAAGTGCGGATCATTTTTGCAAACACTGTAATCTGAACTGAAGGCCTTCTTTAGAAATGGCATTTGCTCTTCATTTTTAATCAAATGGATTGTTTTTCTCTTTAGAACGGGGCTGAGCCTTTTAACATTGCTGCAGAGTAGAGACACTGCTAATAAATATTTAAAGACTCAAAGCTTTAAGTGAAAAGAAGGATTTGTTGGATAATATTTCACTTTCCTTAAACTATTTGTTCACCATTAAAATTGAAAATTTTAATTTTATGGTGATTGCTCAGAGAGCTGATGTTCAGACACTTCCCCAAGAAACCCGAGAGCCAGGAAGGCAGTCTATAAATAACTGCCTTGGAAATAAACTTCTGTGAATTGGACATAACCCAGATCAGATTTTCAAGCGTGTTGTAAATTACCCACAGCCAGAGCATAGGTCAGAAATATTTACTAGCATTGAGCTTCATTCCTCAGATTCGCCTCCCAGGAGTATTTCAAATCCAAAGAAGACAATACAGAGGTCCAAGGTTCAGTTCTGCTTACCCTCAGCCCTGGGTGGTCATTTATTCCTGTGCTGACACAGAAGTATTGTCTTCTAGCCTCGCACTAGTGCAAATGTCCATAACACTCAGAAGCATCATCTGAATTTTCTATTATATTAATACAGAAAGGATCACTTGTGATTAAGGAGTGCTTACGATTAAGCTGACTTGAGAAGTACTTCAACAGAAATGCAGGTGAGCAGAATTATACGGGAGGAGAGCAGGGAGAAAGGGAGGGAGGGGTCGCACCTTCACTCTCCCAAAGAGGAGACAGAGGGACCTGACACGTCTCCTCCTTAAAAGGAGCCGAGTAGTGGCTACATAGGATAACACACGCTATTTTAGGTGGCATTTTGAACTGCAGTCATTTAGCTCCAACACAGGCTGTCCCTGTCAATGGAGGGTGACCCAGCAGCACTGCCAGGGTTCTTGGGGAGGTTGACTCCAGTCACTTCTGCAAGGCACAAATAGACTCGTTGGCTTTTATGGATTAGTGCTGAACTCCCATTGAAGTCTCTGCTCTAGGAGTATGTCTCTCCATTCATTCTTTCCATGCTGCAAGCAATTGAGGTTGTTGATCCATAAAGCCCCACCTCCATGATCCCCATTTTCTGGGCCTGTTGTGAAGCTCTCCTTGGGCATACACAGTCTCTTCTCTTATGCCTGGGAAGCTCCCAGTGTGCTTCAGAGACCACAGCAAACCAACCAGAGAAAATACTAGAAGAAAAAAGAAGTGGAGACCATTCAGAGGCAGTGACCTGGCTAAATTGCTGAGAGAAGGACAGGTCCTCACAGGTTCACTGCACAAACTACCAACAGGGTTGGCGTGATGACTGTGAAGTCCTGCAGCTGGCTTGCTTACTAACCTGGTTTTATCCAAGGACTAAGACAGCCAGTGCTATCATGCCACCAGACTCCCAGTCACAGAGCTTTGCAGCAAGGTGGCCCATTAAGAGATGGCCAAACCCACAGCCCCATTGCAGTCAATCAAACTGTGCCAACATGGAGGGGTGGCAGAATTTGGCTCTAAATGTACAAGAAGATCAAGATGAGGTCAGTACTCAAGTAAGATGAATTGTGTTCCTATCCTGCGTTCCTGGAATGGTGCAATCATAGCTGGAAACCTCAAAGCCTTGAAGAGAAGAAGTACTCAGGCCCATATTCATTTATAGGAAGAGCATATGCAGCATTTACCTGTTGAATCAGGATTCATAGCTGGGAGCTGTGATGCTTTTTAGAAGGAGCACACATCACAAACTCTTCATGTTTCCATGAGTTGGACAGAGTGGTCAAGATAAAAAGCTGATGTGAAGAAGCACCTATCAAAAACCCTTGGGAGATGCTTTTTGTGATTTCTAAGATAATCCTCTGCAGGTTCAAATTATGATGGAAGCCTGAGCTGTGGTACTCATGCACTTTTTCAGGGACGAGCCTAATTTAGGAAGAGTGTGTTATATATTAGATGCTGCATCTTTTAACTGGTTTGTATTCCCACGCAAGTGACATATTTCACTTAATTTAAGAAGTTTACAATATAGTTCAACTCAAACAGTATATTCAGAATTAGTAATACAACCTAATTGCAAAGAGGGCTACCCAGACCAAGACAGAGAATTTTCCTAAGGTAGAAGAGGAATGCTGCTTTTTAAGATTACTTTGTAATAGCTTAAATACAAAACTCTCATGACATCTGCAGTAAAGTTTAAATTGGCAACTTCAACTAAAAGATCTGCCAGTGCAAATCTGGTGAAGCACCATTGCATTCTGTAGTCACCTCAAGTTCCAGCCCTCTGCAACCTACTGTCCACCCATCCTCTTACCATCAAGGCTCCCAACATCTTCTGAACAAAGCAGAGGCCTGAAACAACAACTCTACAGGCACCAAGCACGTATGGACACTGAGGTGTCATTTTCTCATTGCACTTGGAGCTTTGGTGTGTACATTCCTTGTGGAGTCAACACAGGCAGGAAGGCACTTCAAAGCCCAAACACATCTCAGGATCTGACCTTTTGGGTCTCTGAGCTTCTAGAAGCACCTCTTTCCTGCAACTATAGAGCCTGTGGTCCCAGACCTGGCAATTTGAGTTAAGAAATTAAATTCAGAAAGATGAACCCAAGCTTCTGTGCCTTCTTAGCACTGGAGACTGGAAAGCCCATCTATAAACAGTCCTGGCAGATCTTTATGTCAGCAGGTTCCTTCCTCTGTCAGGGAGGTGACTCTACTCTACACCAGTGAAAATCACCCCTCTAAAGCAATCCTTCTTGAATTTTCAAAATAGTGCCCACGTAGTGGAGAGGAGTTTGGCTACTTCTCTTGGTGAATTTGGCTGTGAATCAACCTTCATAGCAGAGTGCTGCTGGCTTTGTTAGAGCTGGCAAGTCAAAGCATCCAAACATCCATCAGTGAACGCTGTTAGCAAGAAAAGTACACCAGGGCACTAGGTCAGGGGAACAGAAGAGGAAACACAAGTAGGTCAGACCCACTAGAAATGTTAATTCAGTCTTAACTGTTCATCACATCATACACCTCTGATGGCCCTGGGATTTCAAGAGAAAAGTTGCAGTGTCTTCCTCTGGAACCAGAGTGGTGGTTTCATCTGCTGTATGTGCTGATGTGAGCAGATAGTGGAGACTGTGTGGCCCCTTTCTCTGAATATATGTCAACTATTGACTCACGCAGCAGGTCCAAGAGACATAGGGAGAGCTCTCAGCTCTTCCAGTTCACTCCCTAGGCAATCAGCTGGAAGGGGTGTTCTAAGACTACATTTACTGAGCAGAGGACAAGCTTCAAGTGCCACTGTTTCAAGTACCTATGACTCAGGGAGCTGACTGGTGGTGTCAATTAGGCATACACAGGTTAGCAATATCCTTATGCTTGCTTTGCATATTCTCCCCGTAAATTTTAACATTAATATGACAGACAGTTTGGTCCCTAAAGGGCAAGAAGGCAAATTATAAAGATAGAAAGGAAGTGAGGTAGAAGGAGAATAGGGCACAGGGATGCTCTGGTACAAGGAGAAGGTAGAAACTTCAGATAGAATGCGGTTAAGGCAAAGAAAATTAATATGGGCATAGTCACAAACATTGACATAGAAAATGGGCAAAGGGAGAACACTGAATATTATTACTTTATGCTCAGTATGGAGTTAAGTGTAAGAGCTTTGACTGTGGTGGGTTTGGATGTGCTGGATGAGACTCTTTTCGCCCCAATTTTAATTATCCAAAAAAATAGTGTCACATATAGCATAAGCTGTTAATGAAGGCTCCTTTTCTAATCAATAGAAAGGGAGAGCAAGAGGAGACACCTCCCTCCTCCAACCACAGGCATCAGAGCAAGGAGGGATGAATCTTCTCCTGTGACTGAAGAAAGGAACAAGCTCCCTCTGCTTAGCTGGATGGCTCTGGCTGGAGTTAACTTGTCTCTATTGATGGAGCCCTGGTCCAGGAGTATTTCTCTAGAACACTAGGCTACTAATGCCATCAGAAGATGGGAGCAATGGATTTGCTGGAGGAGAGAGAAACACATTCCAGAGATCTGTTTCAGAGCAACCTCCAGAACTCCAGTTCACATCAGCAAGGCTGGAGCAGGACAAGCCTCTATCCCACACACAGTGGCAAGCCAGCTTCCGAGCTTCTATTTAACTCAATTCTTGCTCTGTACGATGATGTTTGAGCTTGGTGATCTACTTGACCCATCAAAAACTGCAAGAGCTGCTGCCTTCTCTGAGCTTTGTTTCATTGGTTTATCCAGAGTTTGAAGTGGGAGATGGCAAAGTCTAAATTTAGAACAACTTCAGCAGCACGGTGTGTCTAGCCATGCTTGCACTCCGCTTTCTGAAAAGACGATGACCAAACAAAATCCAGCTTTCCTTTTAATCTGGCCTATTGAAAATCAAACTGCAAAGAAAGATGTTAAAGCTGCTCCTGTGAAACGTGCTGCTCCATGAATTAGTAATTGTGTTTACCTGCTACTTTGGGAATTTTTTGCCTGTGTTGCTGTTTCTTACTGCCACTCAACATGAGGATCTTTTATTCGAATGAGACTATTTCAAAGCACTTTTACACTCACGTAGAGTCAAGGACTTATTTACTTTCTGAAAGTTATTTACTTCATGTAAATATTTCACAGCCACAGGATCTCCCAGATGAAAGTAGAGTTTGCTCTGTGCTCCTGTTTGGGAGTCTAATTAAAATAGGAATAAAATAGGAGGGATGGAGCTGTAGTGCTAACTGCAATGGATGTGTCTGGAGGGAATTCAGCAAGGGGCACCTGTTTCTTGGCACAAGTGTTGAAGCCTCTGCACAAAAGCAGAAGAAAAATGCCCAACACAAGAAATGAAAGCCCTGAGATGGATAGGGGGAGTAGGGGAGAGGCTTTCAGAGATGGGATAGCTCTGAGCAACACTGCTATGGCACAAACCGTATGCTGCTGTCACTGAAGAGTTGGTCCTGGTTGCCATTTCCCATCACCAATGCCAGCCACCTCCTTTTTGCCTGAATACCCTCCCTCCCACAGAACAGATGTGAAGTCAGCAGCAGCATCTCCCTGCGCCTGCGATCCCACCAGGCCAGAGCCACCGCCACGGGGACAAGGTTTCTGCATCCCACCTGAGAAAGCTGAGGGCATATCCTCACCTGAGGCAGGTCACCAGTGCCACTGATGGCCAGATACACCTTCGTGTCTTCAGTGACTATGGGACTTTTTTAACAGGATTGGTACTTTCTCCAGTATGTTCATGACTATAACAGAATGATAGGCACTGCAAAGGACTCCATGGCTGTGCTGCCTCTGTATTTGGATAACTTCCCACACTCATTGCTCCAGAAAAAGCCAGGGACTTCAAAGTAATCAAATAAAGAAGGAGGAAAAAAAAAAAAAACAAGAGATCAATCATTACTTTCCCTATTTTTTCAGAAATAGCTTGTTTGCTGTTGGTTAAGGAAAGATTACTCACCATAGCTGTCTAGAGGACAAGGGCATATTGCAATTTGCTTAAGGTTTTGAGCGAGGATTTTTTGCTTAAAAGAGTGCATTTGGAGACAAGGGAGATTATGAACAATCCTTTAACAAGATCCTCAAGCCATCAGGCTGTTTAACATTATTGATCAGCGCAGCCAGAGCACATTTGAAAAAAAAAATAAAAAAAAAAAAAAATCTATCGGATTAAAATGGAAATAGCTTTCTTGTTCTGACTTCTCATAAATTTCATTTCACTTTGCAGCAGAAAGCTTCTCCAAAAGACAGGCAGTCCCCAAGCCCAAGGTGGTGGCCCTGCTGGGAACACGCTGCCCTGCACCCCTGCCTCCTCCTTTCTCCTTTGAAACACACACATGTCCAGCAGCCACATACGTGTGATGCTTCTGTTCCAACAAAAAAAGTGATATTTCAACAAAGAAGCCCCGAACCTAACACCTCAAACCAGAAGCGACACCTCCTAACAGCTCCTTGCTGCAGAAAGCCTTTCTAATAGGAAGCAACACGACTTGGGTGTGTATTTTAAAGAGACTTCTTTTGAGAACGTAGAACACTAAGTCAAAATAAACCCCAAGCCAACAGTTAATTGATGTCATCCACCTAAACAGCAAAGCTTTCATCTCCAAAGTGCCCATGGGGGGGACTGCAGTTCTGGGGATTTTGTTTGCAAAATAAATGAAAAGAAACACTTTGCTTTCAATTTACTGCCCCAGAAGTTGACAGCAACAGTAGTAAACAATAGAAATTATTTGTATAAATAGCCTTGTTTATTCTAATGATGTTGGCATTTTCTGCAAAGATTAATTAGCTATAATGTTGCGAATACTATTACAAATGAAATGCGCACCATAAACCAAAAATAATTTGACTGACCTATGTTCTAAAGTAAAATATTTACAGTAATGAGATTCTAATTATCCTTTGTTATGGCAGGCCATTCTCTGCACTCCTTTTTATTGATAGGAGATGTATTGTTTCAGCATTTTGGCTCAATTTATTTTCTTACATTTGCATTTTCTTATGCACAGAAAATGAGAGATGATCGTTACCTTCTTCACTTTGCATTCAATTTACATCAGCAGCACATTACCTCATCCTAACTCGTTTATCTACCACAGAAATTTGATAACAAAAGCTACTGTCAGTGATGAATAAAGATCATTTCAAAAGCATCAAGAAGAAACAAGATGAATTACAGGTTTCAGGACCTTTTGTTTGCTCAAAAAGGGGAAATAAAGGATTTTTTCCACCTATGCAACCGCGTTCGCACAGGGCTGTAACTCAGACACAGCGTCTCATATTTACCTGTAGCTGGTCGGTCCTTTCTGCATACAAAAAGTAACTCCAAATACCCTCCCCACCATAAACATCTCTCTCATTTGCTGCACGAAGGAACATTTTTAATTTTTTGGACTGAATGCACAGAATTTATGGTTCATAAGCTCAAGCAGACACTTAAACAACTACCCAAAGGCTATTGTAGCCTGCTAGCAACGAATAGCTCTCCAGCCTGGGAGACACGGGCACACCCAACACAGCCGAACTCCGCGTCTCACCGGACGGCGTTAGCCTGCTGGTGAGCACTCGCGGCACCGTGAAATGTGCTGTGGGATTCTCTGTAACTGACAATAGCAGAATATCCATCTTGCTTTACTGGGAACTAGTAAGACCTGCCAGCTCCTCTCTTCCAGCTCTCCTGCTTTAACAAGCCATCAGAGCCTGCTAGCCTCTCGCTGCTCTTCCCAACCATGGTGTCAGAGCGAATACCAAAAGGCAACGGCACCGACCGCACACTCAGAAATGGAGTTCTGCTTTACAGTGCCTCTGTCCGAGACCCTCTTGTTGTCGGGCAGAGTGCTGCAAGCCCCAGATGTGCACAGGTTTCTGTTCAGCCCTGTGCAAAGGAGAGTGGCAGAAACTGAGGAGCAGGCTTTGAGGAACAGCTCACTGGCAGAAGGACCACAAGCCCTCCCCAGAGCGGGATGAATGATTTTGGTCTACTTTCCCTACAGCTCCTCAAGGAAGGAGGCAGGGAGTAAAGATTTTTGACCTTTCCAGCAGTGAAAGTTTCATTTATTTTTTTTACAACATTCAGTATTTTCCCAAAAGCACTCACCTTGAAATAGCTCTTCGTATTAACGGAGAGTCAGAAGAAGGAACTAAATGGGTTTTAAAAGTTGTAAATAACCCACCATGAAATATGAATGATTTCATATGAAAACCCGCTCTTTCTCTTTTGTATGAAAAGCTGCTTTTTTTCCGATTTCATCTCACCCATCTTCCTTCCATTTCGGTCCACTCTTTGGGCAGTGTGGATCAGGAGCAGCCCATGAACCTGCCCTGGGCAAAGGCTGCCCAGCAGCCAGGAGCCTGCACACTCTCCCTGCTCCGGAGCCGGTGTTTTACCAGCACATCCCTACGCCATCCCACCATTCAAGCCACCAAGTAGCAGGTTCCAATCTGCGGCCTCAAGCACAGGACCCAGGAAACTCCATGGTGCTTCCAGGGTTTGCCCCAGCAGATCTGGATAACGGACCCACAGTCTCACATCGCTTCACGCAGGTTTTTAATCGGATTACTCGCGTGAGACTGTGTAGAGCTGGCTGATGCAGCCCTGCTCCAAAGGTGTTTGGACCCTGAGAGGAAACATCATCTGTAGGGTGGTCTTCAAGGGAGTTGTGGATGAAATGTGGGCCGTGTTGAAGCCTTTGAAAATGCTACTGTGGACTTTTATATTGCTGATAACATCACCTAGATAGGAATGGGAAATCCAGTGTTTTAAAGAGGTTCACTGAAGCAGCACTAATTTATTCCTGTTCCATGCTCAGCCCCCAAACATGGCAGCAGTATCCTACAGGGCAGAAGATAAGCCCAAGGACCGCAGCTACCTAAAAGGTTTCTTCTACATGGACACGGACCCTCCAGTAACACTCATGCTGCCATTTCAAGCTCCAGCAACGGTACATCTGGGAACCTTAAATTAAAGGGTTACCCAGAGTAAATAAACAAGCACTTGCACTTTGGAACTATTGACTGAGCTCCACCACTCGAACAATTTGTTAGCGAGAGGTTTGGGCAGTGGGAAGATGGCACATATCCCCCTTGCACTCTCCATTTGTCTTCTGGGAGCTTGTCTTCATGCCGAAAGCACAGGTGGGTTCATTGAAAACCTGGCAAGTCCTTCCCTTTTGGGGCCGGGGGCTTACTGGCGCAGGTGAAGGGACGGTTTGTCACTCGACGGTGGGACAGCTTGTGCAGTCTCATAAGAGATGAGAGCCCAGAGAGACTGCTGCGTTTCATAGCTCCTCTCTCTAAAGCTCTGGTTCTTTTCTTGGGGATGAAATAATACTTGATATGCTGATATTATGCAGAATGTGTCACAGGGATTAATTTTAAGAATGGGATTTTTCTTTAATTATTTCAGCTTTTAAGCTTCCAGAGCCTTATTCAGCCATTTTAGAATGTACGCACCCACACACAGAAGGAAAAAAAGGGGAGAGCGTTGCTGGTGGAGTAACATCCACACCTCTGCATGTGCCGCCGCTTTGTCCTGGAGTACAAAGAAGTACCCACATCCATAAAACAGTCACTGGATTTGTCGCTGCGAGAATTGTTTAAAGCCAAACCCAGCGTGACTCTAACGAAGACTGTAAGATGCAGCCAAAATTGTAGGCAAGAGAGAGTAGCTGATGGATGTGGGCAATCACACATAGTAATGCGGGCTGTCGCTTGATTTATCTGCAGCAGCAACAGTTTCAGCAGAGGCTGGTTCACATCCAGCGCGAGTACTTGTTTGGTGCAAGGCTGGCCTTGCTTCTTTCATTACAACATTGCAAGTGACAGGTTAAAAAAAGGGCCTCTTTCCAAAACGTTTGCTTAGCAGTGAAAAGTGAGCAGAACCTCATATCGGTACCACCACCCACCCAGGTGTACCTCCTAGAAAACACTATACTCAGCTGGCAGGACAGGCCTGGCCCCACAGCCCCTTGGCCCAGAGACCCATCTCACGCTCTCAGACACTGGTTCAGAAGTTGCTAAGTCGTGTGTGAGTGTATTCTTGGTGTGAGGATGGTTGCCAGCCAGGGTGAGTGGCACGCCTGTGGAGGCTGGAGCCTGCAACCTTCAGTTCAGACCAAGTTTTGCTTGTAAAGCGCCGTGTGGGATCAGTAAGCAACTGAGAAAGCCTAGAGAGATCGGAGGAAGGCAAAGCTGCATTCATGAAAATGAGTTCTCTCCATTAAATGGGTTAATTACAGCAGGTGCCTGGCACATCCCACTGGGAAGAGGTGAAGGAGTGGGTCTAATGCAGCTGCCTCGCTTCACGCAGGGCGATGTGCGGCTGTGCTCACATTGGGTTCCCCGGGCACTAAGCACATGGAGAACCCAACAGGGTTACAAAACCGGGGAAGGCTGCTCCACCTTTCTCACCTAACCATTTTCTGCCCAACTTGGGGACAAGCTGGAGGCTGCACCCCATTCCACGGGGAGAAGGCAGGTCTCCTCCAGCAAGGCTGTGCCCCCTTGGTGCCTCCACGCTCTCTGCTCCCCGCTCTGCTGGAGGGGCTTGCTTGAGGGTGTACGTTCATGTCCCACATGTAAACCACAACCCTGTAACTGGGAGCGACAGCCACCCCACAGGGGCTGCAGTGTTTGAAACAAGCCTGGCTTCTTCCGAGGTCACTGCTTTACCCATCAATATCTACTGTCAAACAATTAGGTCAAGGTCAGGATTTTAATGCATGCAATTTCATTTTTAACCAAAAACACACTAGCACGAGGAAGGCAGAGGTGCACGCTTGCTGTACAATGATTAAAAGCATTGCAAAACCAGTTAGTTTGATCTCTTGCAGAGAGATCCATAGGGGAAGGGGCTGGTTATACCGTCACTGGCATGGCGTAAGCCAGAGCAACGGACCTGGGGCTCATGAGAATTCAACAAAAGCCATCCTCTGCGCGTTCGGAGGGGCTGGGATCTGCTCTGGATCCAGAGCAAAAGTTAGCCACGAGAAGGAACGAGCGGCTGGCACTTGCCCCTCACTCTCCTCTCTGCCCGCCTGGCTGAGCTCACGCTCTCCTTCACCCTCAGAGGGGCCGGGCCCACGGGTGCCTGAACCCCTTCCACCATGGACCCGCCAGATAAGGGTCTGTGTCCAGGGTGGCCACCAGCAGCTCCAAGCAGAGCTGCTCCACCGTGCCATCTGGTGACAAACAGGGACATGGCTGCGAGTACTAAGGAAGGGTGGAGAGAGAGGAGAGGCTGAGCTTCCCCCAGGAAGTTCCTCTGGGCGAATAATGTCTTTTTTAGAGTGAAGGGATGGGAGAAAAATGCTAAGCAGAGGTGAGGGTCTCCAAGAGGTGGGTCAGGAGCAAACCCCGCCACGTGGCTGCCACAGGGAAGCTCCTGCTGCTGACCCTGCTGATGGGACGCGTGACCCTGCCAGGAGAGCATTCATGGTAACTTCATGATGGGACTGCGTGTCCTTGTGCCCTTCCTTCATCAGGCAGCCACCATGGGAAAGCTGGTGGCCACCGTGGACATCCTGCCTAGACTGGGGGTCCCTGCAGTGCAGGCATCTCTCTGTTGGTGGTTTCTGCCCAGGAGCTTGGCCACCAGGTTGAAGGTGGACACACATCACCTCACTGGCATGGCCTGGCCCGGGGAGGAGAGGGGCTCATGTCATCCCTCTTGCCGGCACAAATGGCGGTACCCAGGCATGTGGGCAAGGGCAAGGAGCAGGGAGAGAAGCTGATGGCCCATGGCTTCCAAGGGCAGCAGCTGCTGGCAGAGGTAAGCGGCCTTTCACAGACAAACCAGGTAGAGACAGCTAAAGCAGGACAATGTCTGTGTTCAAACAAGACCTCACAAGCAGCACCATGAACAAGCCTATCATTTTTCTCTCTCAAATAGCTTATTCCCATCTGTGCATCTGTAATAGGAGATACTCACACCACCTGCTTTAGTGTATTTTAAACATCAATCTTCAGTGCTCCTGATCACCCTCTAGCTGTCAGTCACGTCTGTCAGTCGACTACTTTGACTCTTGGTTCTCCAGATTTGATCCTCTGGATTGCACTTAGGCACCAAAGAAACCTCAAGCAGAGGGTAACACTCCTGAAACATCCCTGGCCTTGGGGCAACAGGGCTGTGAACGCATGGAAAGGGTTTGCTTTCCGGGAGAACAGAGCCCCGATAGCCCAGCCCGGCTGCATCACACAACGGCGCATGCTCCTCTCTAGCCCCCGTTTCTTTCCCAACTGCAGTCTTCATCGAGAACAAAGAGGCGAGCTCGGTTCTGCAGAGGCCAAGGCGAGCCAATTCCAACAGACTGGAAGAGGTTATTCCTGGGAACCTTGAGAGAGAATGCATAGAAGAAAAATGCAGCTTTGAAGAAGCTCGAGAAGTGTTTGAAAACACTGAGAAAACGGTGAGTATTGCTGCTGCTGCAAAATGGCAACACCTTGTCCCCCCCGCCCGCACCTGTATGAGCCTTTCAGGGGACGCACAGAGGGGGAAGGAGGAGGGAACAGCAAGGGGAGAGCCTGCGGGGGCCAAGGGCAGCATCTATCGCGCTTTCTTCTCACTTATGGTCCATCAGCTGGGCTGGGGAACTATTTTAAAGGTTTGTTGGTCACTATTGGGGTTATAGGGGTGGCAGTTTTCCCACAAGCCTTTTCCTTAACTTTGGATTCATCCCTTTACCACTCCAGTCAGGCAGTGCCCAGAAAATAGAAATCAAAGGAAACTTCCTTTTTTTTTTTTTTTCCTTTTGCAGATGGACTTTTGGAAAACATATATTGGTAAGAGCTGCTTTCTTCACGTTCAAAAGCATAATATTCATATCGCTGCACATAAATCACAGATGTTTATTGAAACAAATTTATTCCAGCTTTGAGAAACTGTTTTATGACAGAGCTAGTCAGAGTCACGCACCCTAAATCCTGCAGCCACCCAGCCTGGGCCTGTCCCCTTTGTATACAAACTGCAAGCCAAAAAACAAAACAAAACAAAACAAATTACTTCACATATTCTTTTTTCAAGCAGGTTTTCTTGAACATACTTCAAAAACCTCACAGAACAAAATCAGTTCACACAGACTGCTGGATCTGTTGAGCCCAGGTCACGCTCTGGGCTTCTCGTTTCAGCTGTAGAGCAGAGTAAAACTCAGCAGCAATAATTAACATGCCTTCACCAAGCAGCAAATGCTTTATTCTCAAGCAGAGGTCTGCAGATAAGGCACAGCCTCATGCAAGCACAGCGTGAATCCCAAGAAATGCCATACTAAAGCGAAGCCTCAACGTGACCATATTAAAGAGCTCTTTGCAGTTCACACCAGTGGTCCCAAACCCTTGCTTCTCCACCATTTTCTTTTTACCATCTAGTTTTTCCCTTTCAGCTTCCATACCCAAGGACTCCTCAGTCCCTTACCAAAAAGATTTCAATGCCCACTAAAATATCTGAAACTAATTTTAAGGATATTTCAATAAATGAACTGTTTTGTAGTTTGGCGAAGCGCCCAGAACATCTCACTAAAAAGCCTTAAATAATTCAGACTATTCAGTCCAGACTATAAGATAAAAAATTTACATTGGCATTGTAAGACTGTCCTCTGAAAAACCAGCTGATGAAACTCAACACTGCATTTGTTTCCCTGCCACTGTAACCAATTAGCTCTTCAAAAATAATGAATGCCATCTATTCCCCTATCAACCAAAGGGCCTGGTTCACTGTTCATCTTACAAGTTGCTATTTCCAACACGTGCAGCCCACAGGAGTGCAGTCCTTGCACAGCTCCCAGGTGGTACCAAGCCCTGATTGCCCTCACCAGGCAGCAACAACAGCCACGATCCGCACCTTGTGTGCAAACCCTGATGCCCTGACTTAGACAAGACAGAACCATTTTGTCTGCGTTTGCCAGCTGCCTTCTGCATTTCAGCCTGCTCCTGGAAGCACCATCAACAGCCACGCTTCCTGGCAGGACATTCCCCCTCCTGCTTGCCTTTGCATTACCATTCCAAAGTGCATTTCCCTGTAAATTAACATCACGGACTTACTGTTCCAAAGTGTTAGATCACTAATTTTGCAATACTGGGAATTTTTATTAAAGCCTCAGCTTCTCGGCTGTAGGCAACTGTGAAAATAAAAACCCTGCCGTGTAAAGAAAAATCTAGACCAGCTAACAGTAGTACAAGACTTAGAAAGAAAAAGCAATGACGGAGGCTTTTAATCATAATACACAGAGAGGTCTGCAAACCCAAGTGGACAGGCCCAAACCTACAGAGAACAAAGGCAGCAGTGTTGAAATAATTCAGATTAGGAAATCCTAACCACTTTCAATGAAGCAAACCTTCTAACTTCATCAGTCTAACTTAGCCAAGACATGAGGTCCCGTTGAGATGTTGCATGAGTGCAACTGAAGAGTTCTGCTGGAATGGGCAGAATTAACCCACATGGGACAGCTTAGTTAGGACTCTGGGTTAAGCACTGCTGCTGATGTTACCCCAGGGCTGACAGTGTCTGTTGTGCATTTGGGTGCCAGGATCTGACTTATTTTCCACTACAAAGATGGAAGGTGTGCAGTCACTTGCTTGTCTTTAACAGGAGGCTTGCACAGAGCAAGGCTCCAGCACTTGGTTGGCACCAGCCATGGTGGACTCTCATGTTTGTTAATTCTCCTGTCTTCTCTCCAAGATGGAGATCAGTGCGACCCCAATCCCTGCAAAAACAGAGCCGTCTGCAAGGATGAAGTAAGTTCCTACGTGTGCTATTGCCTAGCTGGCTACGAAGGCAGAAACTGTGAGATAGGTACGTACCAAGGGCTTGACCTGTGGTTGTTCTGCCCTGCTTGAAATCCCATTGTGGGGAATTTTGCGGTCACGCTGTCCGCTGTTGTGGACACAATTTGCCTTGTTGTGAGGCACTGTATGAATGTGCAAATTCAGCCTGTCAGCAATGGGATTACAGGGAAACATGGTTGGGGCCATTGGAGCAGATGTCTCTGTCCTCTCCTGTCCTTGGTGGAGCCCCAGCTCCACCTCCACTGAGCACTGAGATGCCTGCTCTTACGCAGGGTTCAACAGAGACTCAGGCTCAAGGTCTTTTGCTCAGCACACTGCGGCTGCCAGCGCAAATGTTGACACAGAGACCTTTCTTTATCTCCCCAGCATAAGCCCTTCCAGGGCTGCTCGTCAATCAGGAATGATGTGCTCACCTGCTGAAGGCAACAGCTTTCCACCGACCCCAATGGGGCCCCCAAGCTCTCTCTCCTCCTCTCCATTTCTCCATTTTCTGCTGGACAGCAGGTGCTGAGCAGGGCAGGATTACTGCAACTTCCTCTCAACCGCACTCTGCTAAATCCATAATTATAATTATCACCAGCAACCTTGATTCTGAAGGCAAACAAAAAGCAAATATTTTCCTGATGGGTTGAGGAGTTTATGAAAACCAAACAGCTGATAATTTAAGCAAGAGGGATATTCAGCTCTTATATTTATAATATAATCAGGGGCTGTGCGACTCGCATAATGTGCTAGACTCACTGCACTAATAAAAGATTCTCTTTCTAGTTGTGCTTCTGCTCTGGCAAGAGAGGAGCGTACGTTAAAAAGAGCATTTCAAAGCTGCATCAAATTTAAATAGTCTCATTGCAGATTTCCCGTGGAAGTGAGACAGGAACAAAAATAGCGCTAGAAGTGAGGCGTGAAAAGGAGCTCTGTAAAAATAGTAAATGATGGCATTAAAATGGCTACAGGAAGGGAGGTGTCCTTGGGGAGGTAGGACTGGAGTTAATCTGCCGCGAAGTTGTTTGAAAACTCACTGAGAATTAAAAGGGCATCTGTGGATTAGTGGTTTCCCACCTCCAAGAGATGGCGTTCCCACCACAGAGGAGTGCGAGGTGGGGTGGGAGAAGACACGCGCAAGCCACGGGAATCTCGCCATGTCTCAGGTTGGGATTCTTCTCATCAAACATCCTGCTGAAATGGGTCATCCACGTCAGGCTGTGATGATTTATTGGCATGTCAGGAAGAACACATGGCTTTGCTTGAGGTTTTAAATTCGGAGCCCAGTGATAATCCCAGGACAAAGCTCTTCTTGGGTTCAGAGTTTGCTCCCATTTGACGCATGGCATTCTCTGCTAGCATCCACACCAGGGCTGGATTGCCGTAAGCACGGGGGGGAGGAGAGCAGCACAACGGTGGAGAAATCACGTGGCTCATAACCAAATATTTGCAGCAGCCCTTACGGTCAGGCTGCCAAATTTCAGGCAGCACACAGTTGTTGGAGGCGGGACTCGGCAGGACCTCGTAGGGCCCTGTGGACATATCCTCAACCTGCCTCCTCGAAGATGAGCAGGGATGCGATTTGGAAGGAGGACACTCTCCTTGCAAACAAACATCCATCCTCCATGGTCTGGAACAACCGGAGTGGGTTACTGGTCGAGTCCAAAGGCCCAAGTCCCAGCAAATCTCTGATCGCTTGTATTTCAAAAGAGCTTTCACAGTTTCATTTTGATTTTTTTCAGACCTCACTTGTGCTATTAAAAATGGAGGCTGCAAGCACTTTTGCAGGCACGACCCACCGCAGAAAGTTGTGTGTTCCTGCGCTGCTGGCTATAAACTTCATGAAGATGGAAAGTCCTGCGAACCTACAGGTTAAATTTTAAAGTGTTTATAAAATATTTGGGTGAAAGTTTCCAAGGTCTTCTCCTGGATTTAGACACCTGAATCTCAGAAATGCAATATCCTGTTGGAAACCAACCTTGTTTTCCTGCTTAGAAAATGTAAAGAGCCTGACCCTGCACTTTTCCAACAGCAGATGTGGGGTCAGGCTAGGAGGATGCAATTTAAACACCCTTTTTTTTAGCCTAGGTGGGTAGAGCAGAAGGGGTAGGGGTCCTGGAACTTCTGCACAAGGCAAATGCTCATTTCAGATGGCTGCTCACACAGGTACCTCTCCCGCTTGCACCCATCTTATATTTCTAGATATAGATCCTTATATTTCTAGATGTGGATCAGTAGTTTTCTTCCCCCTAAGGTGTGGAGGGGAAAGGCATTGCTTGAAGTTGCAGCTTCAAAAAGAGCTAAAGAATAGCTGGTTCTTGTTCTATTCCCCAACTTTACCGGGCTCCCAGGCTGTTACAGTAGCTACACAGACACGTGCAATCCCAACCCACCGCAATGCAGCAAGTTAATTGGGCACGAGCATCTCAGAAGCACATCTGGCAGAGGAAGGAGGAGACTGAGCAGAGAAAAGAATTGCCATCTAAGCTCAATTGAACATGTGATGCTATCCTATTTCTAATACCCGAGAGTAACAGATTTGCACACCTAAGCTACCATGCAGGCACCCGCACAGGTGAGTTGGTTTCTGAAGGTCTGATAGCTACAGCCAGGAACACTTTGAGCTACTGAAAGTGCTGATTTTCAGCAGTCGGTGTAGGAAGTGTCTTAGTCTGGGAGTCCTTCAGCTCACGGAGGTCATTAAGAGCCCAGGCCTGTGTTGCCCAACATGCTGTATCACTTTCACTGGAGCAGAAAGTTTTACTGTTAGCAATAAGATCATCTTTCAGGTTGGGTAATTGCCCTTCCTGCAAAAGCTTAGCTTTTGTTGTCTCTGAAACCTTCATTTCCTAGCCTAACCTCACAGGTAGCACTTTCCATCACTCAACACTTATTTGAGCCCTATTGCTAACGCAGACTGTTTAAAAAAGAATGTGGAGTCTCAGTAGGCCACACTTACATCTGATTTTACACTAAAGTTTATTTGCACAGCACTGTCAAAAGCTTTTCAGATGAAAGACAATGCCTGATGCTATTTACTATTTTGACTGCCACTATCAGCAGGAATTCGACACTCAGTGCGTAGGAGAGAAACGGGAAGAGCTCCTCTGATATGAGCCTACAGATGAGCTCTTCATTAACAGAGAAAATGTACAACTCTGGAAAGAGTTTATTAATGTTTTCCTCACCTTGGTGCCAAGCAGGATTATCTGTACAATTGGCAGATATGATTTCCTGCCCTCTCCCAGCTGGGTTTTTATTGTACTGGAGCCGCTCGCTGTAGAAATGTCAGCCAAAAGCAAGGCTCCCAGTCACACACCTCAGGATCGCGGGAAATGCAGGCGCAGCTGCACCGTCCTGTCAGACCTGCCTTCTCCCTCACAACCTTTCTTCTTTTTCAAAGCTGTTCAGGATTCATTTCTAAAGCCCAGAAACAACTTATGCTTTTGCTACTCTTACACGTCACCTGCACTGCTGCTCAAAGGCACGGGCATCTGTTTGCGTGGAGAACGCACGAGTGGCCCACGGCCCCGCGTCTCCTGTGCCGGTCCCGAAACAGGGTGCCGAGACAAGGCAGCTTTTGTCTCCTCGCCTACTCCTTCGATTGCTGGAACTCTCAGCGTGATGCACAGCCAGCCGTAACCGTAACTGTTTCTCTCCCAGTGCCGTATCCCTGCGGAAGGATCACGGCTCCCGAAGCGAAGAGCAAGCTCACCCGAGCCATAAACACCTTTGAGCACTGGAACATCACCGCCGATGACCAAGACGATGCTCACGACGAGGTGCTCGACAACGTCACGGAAACCAGCACCACCACCACGAAAATCACGCCGATCATTAAGACGGGGACGCGGGTTGTCGGTGGATCAGACAGCATGAGAGGCGAGGTGCCTTGGCAGGTACCGGCTGTTCCTGCAGCTCTCCTGTAACCCCAGCAATCACTCCGTCCATTCATCCCCTTCTGAATGCAGGATCAGCTTACTTCTACATCCCCAAACCTCATCTCTGAGGTTAGTTTAGCAATAGATCTCAAGTCTAACACAAGTTCTTTCTGTACACAGTCTTATGCCACAGCAACAAAACTTGCCTGGCTGCGGGTTGGCAAATAATCTCTAAGTCAGAGTCACAGCTGCTTTATCCGGTGAGGCACAAAGGATCAAGTTTTAAACTCTAGCAACAGATTCCCCAGCAGTCCATGAATTTACCAAGACCAAGCCAAAAGATGAGGGAGGGGAGCTTTGCAAGGAACACCGCAGCTCCTTTTTTTGGCTCCATCAGTTTCAACAGATCCATGATAATTTATACCAACAAAGGACCTGTCCTTGTATGACATTTACAAAATCCAGCTGCTCTTTCTCCACCCAGCCCCATCCTATTTGCGACATCCTAGTCATCTCTACCTCACCAGCAGTGACATCACCGGCGAAGGGCGGCTGCAAAGACACCTCCTCCAACCCGCCGCTCTGCAAATGCTTTTAAATTGTTGTCAGAAGGAAAGTTAGCTCCTAGCTTGGATCTTTTTCAAAGTCATCTACTGCCCTTAAATGCTACTCTGGCTTCAGTGAGCACGGAAATCTCAGTGACTGAGAGTGCAAAATCATAAATTCAGATGAGGTTTTAGGAAAGGCAGATCTCTGCATTGCCAGCCCTGGCACAGACTGACACTGGTGATGCCTATGACAAGTTGCCCGCACAGGGACGTACATGCCCATTCACACCAACCCGTCGGTCCCTCTACGTCTGCTGAGGGAGCGAAGCAGCGAGCAGGGTGCATGCAGCCAGGTCAGGAGCAGGCGTCTGCCCTCCATTTCAGAGCTACCAAAGCCAGTAAGGTGCTGGGGACATACAGGGCCCACAGCAGCAGCAGCAGGAGGTTTGTTGGGAGGGCTTTTTTTGTGCCTGAAAGGAAGAGGCCGAACGGCTGCCTCAGCCTCTCAGAGTCTTCTGGCACAGCCTTTGGTGGGACAAACCGCAGGCAATGCTGGCAGCCACCACACGTTCACAGAGAGTCCAGAGGAGAAACAGAAAGTTAAATAGAAGAAATCAGTACCCATAAAGGAAGTAAATTCACATGCTACAAACCCACAAAGTCTGGCTAGTTAGCTGTGCTCACGGAGACCTTTACTTCACCTCTGAAAAATATCTCGGTTGCCCTTTTGCAGCCAGCAGCTGAGGATGCTGGGCCTGCTGGGGCTCCAGCCCGGGTGGGATGGGTGACCCTGGGCTTGGGGTGGCTGCGGGGCTCGGATCCCAGTGAAGGGGCAGCGGGTGGGCGTGGGGTACCGGTGTGGGGAGGGCTGCAGGCACTCCAGTGCATCACTGTGGATGAGCTTTGTCCGCCTCGTTACGGGCACAGAGCTCCCTAGAACACAGCCAGCTCTGCCTAACGAGGCACTGAATGAGTAAATGTGTGGGAAGTACGAGGTGGACAGACAGTGACGAGTCATGTCGCTGGAAGGAACAAAATGGGTGAATTCTAAAGAAACCCTGCTTTTAAACACAGTCCACGGATTGAGCTGATCAATCAAAATAGAAGTTTTAGCAGAAGGGATGTCCTGCCTTATGCCCCAGAAGTACCGAGGCAGTTAGATGCCCAGATGAAATGGGTAGTTAAGATTTTGTCCCTAGTTAAGCTAGTCACTGGCAAAACACTTATAGGAGGTGCCTGTGGAAGTGCTTGACTTTTAGATGCTCCCAGCTTTACACCGAGGTTTATGACCGCCCGGCCCAGCAGCAAGGGGAGGAGAAGTGCAACGGGGCACCGACACGTGCGTGGGCAGTGCTGGCCACCTCTGCGGCAGAGCAGGGGACGGAGGGGCAGGGGGTCCCCGCGGAGCAGCCGCTCTGGGTCTGCACAGCCTAAGCACAGCCTGTCCTGCAGCCAGACAAAACCCTCGCATCCCACCCTTCTTCCCCACCGATTTATGCAGACCCACGGGCGTGATTTCCTTCCGCTCCCACAGGTCCATCTGGTGAACAGCCACGGCGTGGGCTTCTGCGGTGCGTCCATCATCAATGAGAAATGGGTAGTGACAGCGGCACACTGCCTGAAGCCAGGTGACAACTTCTCTGCCGTGGCAGGTGAGCACCTCAGGTGGCGCTGGGCCAGCGCGGGCAAGGGACATGGACAGGGCTCGCACCGGCCAGGTGTCGCGCAGACCCTGGAAGCCACACCACCAACAACCAACGCGGCACGAGTCGCTTTAGGGCACCGAGGCCCCGGTTGCGTTCTGCAGGGTGCAGCGCTTCGGCAACCCGGTCTCTGCAGGTACCGCCACCTCCAGCCGGAGCAGTGAGCAGGGTCTGGCCTCAGTCCCAAAGCCACGGAGCTGCTGGACCCCGTTGCAAACCCAGCTCGACCTGACCGCAGACGATCTCACCAGAGCCAGCGGGAAGCCCAGGCTGCTTAAAAGCACGGTGGACTTCAGTTACGCTGCTGCTTCATGAGCTGGTGTGATGGATATTTCTCTATTCTGGCCACGTAGGACCTCTCTAGGGATTTCTGCTCTTCTTGGGGGTCACACTAAGTTTTCACACAACTCTCAGAGAATGGATTTGTGTGGCTGGTGCAAGAGGGGCTCCAGCAACCGGACTAACTCCTTGCAAGAAGATAACTACTTTTGCTCCTAACTTCTTTAGAAGTAAATAGAATTTATGACTTGAAGTAGAGAAACTGAGCTGCTAGGTGGGAAAGTGTGCTTTTACAGCAGGGTCTCTGGGGAGTTAGGCAGGGGCAGCGTGGCCAGGCTCCACACAGCAAGCAATGAGGCTAATTTACAAAACAAAAGTATCCCTGCTTGAAAAACGTTGTTTCCCCCTGACCCAGCTGCTACAGCGTGCCTGCTAGGCAGCCTGCTGATACCTCAGCGCAGGGCCTTGGCACACGTCGTGGTGCCACGTCTCACAGCTGTGGCAGAATCAGCTTCCCCAAATTGTTTGTTTCTCCCCTAACCTGGTACAGGAGGGTTATGCTGATGGGTACGGGAGGGGACAGGGTTAGTGACTGCTGCGAGCAGCCCTGAGGAGGCAGGAAAGGATCATGCTTGCTGTTTAAACACTATGAAATGTAGTGGTGACAAAAAGGACATTCTAGCTGAGCTTTAAAACACCGAGTTTATATCTACAGAAACAAGCTCATCAGGAGGACTCCAGCTGCATCTTCATCTTCCACGTTAGCACAGCTGAGCTCCTGGGTGTCCCTGGCCAGACCCTGGAGACTGAGCACCATGGGGCTGGGCACTACCCAGCTCATAGCTCACACACAGCGGTTTTTGCTATCTACTTGCAGGCAGTTTTTCTTGAGAGCCCAGCACAAACCCCAGCCTTGAACCCGCTAACATGAGACAATACAAAATGCCCAGGGCAAAAAAAGTGTTCCCTCAGAAGAGCACATTTCCACCTGGACAGAGGTTTCGCGTTTGCTGCGTCTGCATGCAAAGTGCCTCTCCTTTCAGGCTCTCTCCTGCACATCACCCCCCCCCCGCCTCGATTTAGGGCAGATCATCAGTCAGCTCCCCTCATGCTCCTTGCACATTGCCCTGCACCACCGCTGGCTTTTCAGGGCAAGATACTGGACAGGCAGCAAGTCAAGACAGCAAAACACGATTTTGCAGGTCTTCAGGGACCTGTGCACCATGTACAGTGCATGGGCCTCACCTGATTCCTTCACATCCATTCATGCTAAACGTTCAACTTTGTATATAGCATCCTAGGAGACCTAGGAATTGATAGCAGGGGGTGGAAGCAGCATTCTCTTCCCCTGTCCTTCTCTGCCTCTCCACTTTTATCCCTGAAGCACATTTTCAGGTCCCCAGCAACAGTAAGCAGCTGAAGCAGAAGAAAAACCTTCTGAAAGTCTCCCCCCCTGCATCAGACTTGCATTTACACTGTAGAAACACAGCCTGCGAGGAAGCTGACACACTCTGCTGCAGAAAACCCCTCGCAGAGCACACCAGCAGCCCCGGCCACCAAACCCGCTTTCGTCAGGCGCCAGCGCTAACGGGAACACGGAAAGCCGCCTCACCTCTCGCCGGGCTCCGTGCCGCTCCTCGCAGGCAGACGCAGACACAGGACAGTGCCAGGGCCGGCAGCGCCGCAGGTTGTGTTTAGAGGAGGTTGTATATTCCAGAGATCACAGCGAAGCAGGTAGAAACACTGCAGCCAGGGTTAAACGCACCCTGCGCCTCTTGGGCTGTAAGCAAGCCAGCGGGAAAAGCCATCCTGCTCCAGAGCCTCCAGCACAGCCAGTCCACGGGCAGGGGAGGGGGTTCGGCCACGGACAGACCCAGGCGCTGCCCGTTTTGCCGACCCAAGACCTCAGCAGGTTCTCCCTTCGATCTACCTGTTAGCGGAGCCGGGAGGGGAGGCGGCAGCAGCCAGCAGCTCAGCTGCCGGCATCACCCTGCAACCGCGGGCAGCTGAGCCCGGGGCGGGCAGCAGGGACCAGGGGCACCTGTGGGCTTTGGGGAGGGGGTGGTGAGTAGACCCCGGCACCCTGTTCTGCCCCACAGGTGGGGAGTTTTGGAAAAGGGAAGGTCGGGGTTCTTTTCATTAATCAATGATCTATTTTAAATGAAGATTTTTAATTCTAGAGGCTTTCATCCCTGTGATGCGAGGGCAACATCCCCTTGTCTATCTGTGAGGGTGCTAAATCCCAGGAACAACCACATTGCCGCCAACCTTGCTAAAAGGATCCGGGACTTTGGCAAGTGATCGGTGCCCGGTGCATGCCCGGTGTCACATCTCGGGGTTCAGGTCCTGCCCGCTGCAGGGACCAAGGAGGTGCTGCCACGGGGGGACCTCCAGCGCCCTTTGACAAGGAGTGAGCAGCCATGCTGGCCCCAGGCTCGGAGCAGCCCGAGGGCTGGGGGGTGCAGTGTTCATCCCTTTGCAGCCACCCAGCTGGGGTGGCATCGCATCAGCCCCTGGTTGCCAAGAAGGCCAATGGGATCCTGGGGTGCATTAGGAGGAGTGTGGCCAGCAGGTCGAGGGAGGTTCTCCTTCCCCTCTGCACTGCCCTGGTGAGGCCCCATCTGGAGTACCGAGTCCAGTGCTGGGCTCCCCACTTCAAGAAAGATGAGGAGCTACTGGAGAGAGTCCAGCGGAGGGCTACGAGGGTGATGAGGGGACTGGAGCATCTCTTCTGTGAGGAAAGGCTGAGGGAGCTGGGCTTGTTCAGCCTGAAGAAGAGAAGGCTGAGAGGGGACCTTAGAAATGCTTATAAATATCTGCAGGGGCAGGTGTCAGGAGGACGGGGACAGACTCTTTTCAGTGGTGCCCAGCGACAGGACAAGGGGCAATGGGCACAAACTGAAGCAGAGGAAGTTCCGTCTGAACATGAGGAAGAACTTCTTCCCTCTGAGGGTGACGGAGCCCTGGAACAGGCTGCCCAGGGAGGTTGTGGAGTCTCCTTCTCTGGAGATATTCAAGACCCGCCTGGACGCGGTGCTGTGCAGCCTGCTCTGGGTGACCCTGCTTCGGCAGAGGGGTTGGACTGGGTGACCCACAGAGGTCCCTTCCCACCCCGACCATTCTGTGATTCTGTGACTCTGTGGGACGGCGTCGCCAGGGCATGGTTACTGGTCCGTCCACAGAGCCCAAGCCACGCTTGTCTCTGCAGGTGAGTACAACACCAACGAGGAGGACAACACGGAGCAGTGGCGTAAGGTGGTGAAAATCCTTCCCCATCCCACGTACAACGCCACGATCAACAAGCACCACAACGACATCGCCCTCCTGGAGCTGGACCAGCCGCTCAGCTTCAACAGCTACGTCACCCCCATCTGCATCGGTAACCGGGAGTTCACCAACGCCCTGCTGAAGCACGGGACGGGGACGGTGAGCGGCTGGGGCAGCACGCTCTTCCGTGGCCGGCCGGCCACCATCCTCCAGATCCTCAAGGTGCCCTTCGTCGACCGGCCGACCTGCCTCAAAAGCACCTCCACCACCATCCTGCAGAACATGTTCTGCGCGGGCTTCCCAGCCGGGGGCAGTGACACCTGCGGTGGGGACAGCGGAGGCCCCTACACCACCGAGATCGAGGGCACCTGGTTTCTCACGGGCATCACCAGCTGGGGCGAGGAATGTGCCAAGCCAGGTAAATACGGCGTCTACACCAGGGTCTCCAAGTACCTGAAGTGGATAAAGGAAATCACGAGGCTTAGCTAACCCACGGGAGGTTACACCATGCTGGGAGATGGACTGGTTCGTTGAAGAGAGACCATAGCAATCTACACGTTTTTCAGAAATCACTGTGTTTTAATAAATTTCTGCTCTTGGAAGGCCAAAGTTGAGAGAATGCAGTGGAAATGTGGAAATAAGGAAATAAAAAAGCCTTTTTAATTACCCATGAGTGCTTTCCTGAATGCACAGGCACTGCTGAGATGGTGTAAGCCCCCAAATCCCAAGCGCAGAGGCCGGTGTGAGTGGGTGAGCGGGGTCCATGGCTCACACGTGCCCCGGGCCAGCGTGCCACCGCCATGCCCACGGCTGCCACGCAGCGCCGCAGGCGAGGGGAGCCCAGCAGGCACAGCTCTCCCTGGGTTTCCACGGGATGCAGCCCAGGCACCGGCACCCAGCACCATCCCAGAGCAGGAGCCCGCGCCGGAGGTGAACACACAGAGCATCGCACCCCCGCGCTCCCGGCCAGACGTTTCCGCGTGAGCCAGGCTGAGGTGGATCATGGGCAGCAGGAGATGCTCCTCCTGCCTTAGGATGGCATAAAATTGGCTCTATAAATGACCTGAAAGCTGTATAAAACTCATCTAAATGTAGTGGCAGGCTTTATGCTAATGATTTCTGCTGAGCCTTGTTAGGATTATGAAGAGAACTGCTTAGTGCTCATTACGTGGCCTGGTCTCTGTGTTCATCATGCTAAATTCGAAGCTGTGGCCAAGGGTGCTGCTGGTGGTGATGGAGACAGAGTATTGCCCTCCTGAAATGAGCCTGGAGGATGTCCCCCTGACTCAAACAGGCTTAATTCAGTTCCCAACTTCCAGGGAAGGAAATAACCCCAGAGGAAGGGAGGTTTACCGCTGGCCAGGGCTGGTTTGTCTTGTATCTCCTTCCATGGAAAGCTCCAGGGGCGCACAGGGAAACAGCGTGGCCTTCGGGAACTGCACCCCGCGATGCCTGGCACGGGCAGCTCACGCGCAGGTTTCACCACGCTGCAGGGACCATGGCACGTCCCCAGTGGCAGAACCCCAGTGACGAGGGTCTCCTCCCTCCCGGCGTGGTGAGACGTGTCCCCGAGCCCACCTCTCCCCCCACACCACTCGCAAAGGGGCTGTTGATGCCCACACAGTCCCAGGCGTCCAGCCCAGAGGTCCCTCCCGGCAGCGCTGCCCGGTGCTGGGTGGCTGGTGAAGAAGACACCCCGAGCTGGGCAGCATTCCAATAGCTGCTATTCCAGACAGCAGGACGAGCCCTGCGGTGCCTCGCGCAATTTCACTGCCACTGCATCCAGCAAGAAGCGAATCGGATCATCTGCCACTGCTTATTTTAAAATCAAAATGCATGTGAGAAGGTTCTGTTTCTTCCAAAGAAATTAAATAAAACCAGCACTGAGAGAATTATTTTTTTTTTCCTCTAGAATTGCAGCAGAGGTGTCTGTGAACAGAACTGTGTATTCGCATATGAATTTATTTAACAAGTTTTTAATCTTTAAATATAGATTTAACACATTTTTTTACAGGTACATATACAATATAGTTCATTTAAACTTGCAGAGAAAATTCTCTACTGTAATTTATAATAACTTATACATGAAGAGCCTAGTTCAACTGCATACTTCAGGTAACATACCACGTCGTGTGCAAAGTTTCAAATGTTAAAAATCTCAGACTGTACATTCAGATTTGCAGAACTTATCAACCTCATAAATTAATAAAAGCTTAGATTTGAAACTATGGAAGACAAAAAAGATTAAAACCAGTTAATATGCAATGTGTGCTATGGTTGAGACAAATATTTACAGCTGTACCTCAAAATGTGTACTGTTACCACAATTGTTACCACTACAAACAGTCCCAACTAACTTAAGTGACTTTTCCACCTAGCAAGTGCATTGTGACCAATGTAAAAGTAGACGGAAAGAAACTTCCGTGACTTCAAACCTCTCTGCGATGGTTGCCCGTGGCTGAAGAATACTGGGATCTTTCTAGGTCTTGTAGCATTGCCCAGTTCAGACTCAGCCGGTCACAGTTTTGCGGGTGCACGGGGGTTACCCGCTATGCTGGCCACCCGAAGCGGAGAAAAGCCCACCGCTGCATGGCAGCGTGGCGGGGAACCCCCCAGGCAACCACAGCCGTCACGAAGCTCGGCAGTTCCCCCGCACAAAAACGATCACCAAATAAAAAAGCCCAGTACGCTTTAACTCAACAGCTTGGGACTGCGTCTAAGAATTCATGGTTCACAAAGCAAAGTCAGATCATAAAGGTCCCCCTTCAGTCCACGGTATAAAACGTTTCGTTTTGACAGGACAGAGCAAATTCACTACCGCATGCACACCGTTAACCCTGCTCTCAACGCAGTCAGGTGCTCTTCGCACACACCTGCTTCAAAGTCAAACCACCTGTACCTATGTCCTACAAAAGCAGAACTAGACAAAGAAACACAAAATTAAATTATGAGTGTTCAGTGTTCTCTTTCCTTTCTCAAAAATTCAATAGATACATTATCGTTAAAGATGCTGAAAAGTACAGTCTTATCACAAGAACATCCGTAGTGCAAACATGGACATTTAACTTCTATTTATGGCACGTGTTCCAAAAGTACATACATTTAATGTAAACTTCAACACTTGCTAGATACAGGTTTCGGCCTTGGGACACTTTGGGACCCTAAGTGATTGGCGACAACCCTGAGTTGTCCGTTTGACCTGACCCAAACCTCACTGAGATCAGTGGGACTGACCGCAACGGGCTGGAGTCAGACCCTAAGTGCAAAAAGAGGATCTTTAGCGTTATTGCATCTTCGCATGTGAGTCAGCCAGCTGATGCTCCTACAGAACATTACATTCACACAGCTGAAGGAGATATTTTAGAAAAATCCATCCATAAAATCAATTAAGCAGGACACACAGCTTCTTTGTTGGGTGTTTTTTTTTGGTGGGTTTTTTTTTGGTTTATCAAAACTCAACTCTTTTATTTGCAACTTCAACAGTTGTCAGCTAATAAGCAGGTAAAGCCTTCAACCTGTAGAGGAAATTTCAAGCATCTAAACAAAGTGTCAGGCAACTGTAGTGTACTTCTCTGATGAAACGTGATGGATGTCATGGAAAAACAGCAGGTAAAAACAATAAAATACTGTACTTTCCTTAGAAGCAAAAAAAGAAAGAGCAGAGAATGGCTTCCTTTATGGCTATGAGAAGCTGCTTAGGACGCCAGTCCCGTTCAGCGCAGATGAAGCTGTGGAGGTCTGTGAATGTGATGAATAGTACAGGACAACTCCAACTATTGTGCTATTTCTCTGTAACACTTAGTTGAAAGCTTCCAAAGAGCATCGAAAATAGGATGCTGCTAGTTCACCCTTAATTCAAGGGGAACTAAACTTTCTCGTGTTACACAGGGCAGCATCTATAAAGTAATGAAGAATGATGTTAATATTAAAGCATCTTATTCCCAGAAATACATTGTTCCCTGTAATCATGTAACATTTGTATAACATAAAAAAAATAAGTGCACTCCTGCAGTTCTCCCTAAAAGCTCAACTCCCACTAGCTTCAGCGAGAGCCTTGCCTAAGGCAGGACCACAGGGTTTGACTCATTTCCATCATCCACCACTCGATTACCACGGCACGGCCAGCTGATCTCTTCGCTGGACCCCTCATTTTGTCCGGCTCAAAGAGGTTTTCTACAGCGTCACCAAATAGCTGTTCTGTGACACTGGCTGGCGTTGTGGGTTGTACAAGGAGACCCTGCTCTATGTTTCAAAGGCCAAAAACAAAAGAAAAATCTATGCTGCCTTTAACAGACCCTGCATAAATACTAAAGCCTGTGGCTGCAATCATTAAAGTGCATGAGTAATAGTGCAAAGAGCGGTGCTGCATCTGCAGAGCTACCGGTGGCATTTTAAACTTCGACAAAACGTGCGCGTTTCAGCCCACAGGCTCATGCCCACCTGCAAGAGCTCAGCCGCGTACCATCCTCTTACCGGGCAAACGGAAGCCACGTGGCTAGGGAGCCACGCAAAGGGCTGCCTGGAGCTCGCCATGGTCGCGAGGACGATCCCCACCGCCCTGGCCAGCAGGAGCAGAGGACACGCACGCTCGGTCCTTTGGGTGCTACCAGAGAGGGAAACTTCTGCTCAGCTTTACTGCATGAAGAGCACACCCAGAGGATCCCCTTCAGGCTTGGAAGGGATAACTTGGGAAGTGGGGTGTTAAAACAACCTAGGAGAGGTTCTGGCGTGTAGAACAGGAGCCTGCGTCCTCCCTAAACCGAGCGGGAGCGTGCGCCTGCCCCGGCACGGAGCATCCTTCCACGCCTGCTCCGAATGCTCCCTGCCTTTGGGCTCACGACAAATTCTGCCACATAAGTTTTTTGCTGTTTAAAAGAACTTCAAAGTTGTAGCAATATGTCTTTTATATATAAAATAAGTAAAGGCATTTATCACTGCTTCCATTTTTCATTTGAATCCCTTTTTTTTATTCAGGCTACTCTATTTCACGCTCCCTCTAAAAGAAATCAGTCTCACGCAACCTCCACGCAGCAAGTGGAGATGGGACACTCGCCCTTCTCTCTGCCCAGCTTTTAAAGGTCAGGTGAAAAAAGCTGAAAATGCTTTGTCCCCATTTCACTCTGATGGGAACACTTGGGAGGGAACACCATGTTTCCTTCTGCTTGCATCCGTTTACCACTGCTGAGAGAAAAGAAGAGCAGGGACAGAGCTCACCCTCGACGAGAGGGGAGGCTGCGGTGCTGCTGGACACCAGCACCGTGCCACCGCACTGAAAACCAGTCACGCCTCTGCTTCGGGTTACGGCAAGGACCTCATTTCTGCCGCCCCCGCTCGCCGTTTGCCAGGACGTGGGTGCTGCGGGGTGGCTGAGAGGCGAGACGCCTTCTCCTTCACCGACACGGACGCTGCCAGTGCCGTCGGTCACGATCTTTGGCACGCCGGGAGCCAGGGGACTCGCAGAAATGTTTTGTCTCCTGGCCTGCTGTGGAAGAGGAGTTGGGACTGCAGCGCTGCAGCCCTCGCCTTCCCCGAGACGTGCGTCTTGCACCGGAGAAATGAAGAGATCATCTCGCATCTCCTTGCTAATTCATGCAAAAGCCAAGTCAGTTGACCAGGCAATGCCTGACCGCTTTAGCAAGGCAGCTTAAACTAGCAACACACGAGTAAATCTCAGCACAAACTATTTTCTGACTATTGCTTTTTCTGAGCAGAATTCTCTCAAAATCTTTTCCGTTTTGAGATCTGCACGTTATCACCTGCAACACAAAACTATTCCTACAGCACACATTAAAAAATCCACCATGGGTTTGCACAGGAGACAGAATAAATCTATTCAGAAGATAGCAGCAAGGACTAATCTCAGAAAACACGGCTAGAGGCACACCAGAAGGAAAACTGGTTTTCAAAACAACCTCCAAGCCAGCCATCTTCCTCCCAGCAATCCTCCTGGCTTACATCCAGGCCCAGATTTACAATAAGTTTAATACGGTATCCCCTACACACACCTTTGCAAAAGAAAATTTGGACCAAAATAGTTGCTTTATCAAGTTACATGGCATTGCCAATAGTAAGCTGCCATCTGTAAGGAAAATTACCTATGCAACCTCGTGAGGAAAAGGAGAAGAATGATCTGCAGATTCGTTTGGGTGTTGCATGTTCAGCTTCACCCATCAGCTGTCCCTCGGCAGGCCGGTTGCAGGAGGACGGTGGATTTGCAAAGTTGGCAATGGTAGGGGAACGGGGCATTGACCAAACACGCATCTGACAACTTAAAATGAGCAGTGAAAAAGTTCCCTGTAACTTCATTGTGATTTGTACAGGCTCAAAACTGGAATGATCACCAGCAGCGGAGAGGAACAGCTCGCCAGCGTGCAGGTATCAGCCACCCTGCGGTGGGAGGGTTTTGTTAGGGCAACAGTATAGCCCAAAGAGGGCAGATTTAGATTAGATACAAGAAATAAATTCTTTACTCTGAGGGTGGTGAGGCCCTGGCCCAGGTTGCCCAGAGAAGCTGTGGCTGCCCCCTCCCTGGCAGTGTTCAAGGCCAGGTTGGATGGAGCTCTGAGCACCCTGGGCTGGTGGAAGGTGTCCCTGCTCATGGCAGGGGGGTTGGAACCAGATGATCTTTAAGGTCCCTTCCAAACCATTCTGTGATTCTACGATTCTAAGAAAAAATGTTAAGGTAAGGGAACTGTTTCATCTATGCAGCTAAAGGGTTTGCACTGAAAAAATCCCAGATCTCAGATTTGTATGAATTCTGGTTATGAAACTGTGATTGGAGATACATTTTTATTTACTGTGGGGACCTGGAGCTGAGCAGTAACAGAGGCACTACCCCCCGCGAAGGGCAAGGACTGCCTCTCCCCCAGCTCTGAAGCGACTCCAGCACGCCCTAAGCTCTTGGGGACCCCACCACATGCTAACTAAGTTTACCCCGCTTACATGCAAAACAGCATCTCGGCACAAGCAGCCAGCAGTATGCGAGGGTTACGGTGCTCCCTCCTGCCCCTGCTTTGCTCTACAAGCTTGGCCGCCTCTTTCTCCATCTGCTAGACTGGAGCAAGAGCTCCATCTTCCGAAGAAGCAGAAAAGAGCCCAATCCAGACTGCATCCCCGAGCAGCCCGTGGTACAAAGTCACTTGCAGTATAAAATGACCTGTCCACAGAGGAAAGGGAATTGCTAAATGCAAAGGTATTGTTTGAAAACCAGTTTTCAGAGTGCAAGTACATTATGGCTGTAAGGACAAATCACTGAAAAGTTCCAGGAGTAGCAAGAAAGCGCTCTAGGAATAGCTCTAGGAAATAGCAAGAAAACATCCTACATCATCCTACAACACTGCCTGGAGTGCACGTAAAATTAGAATCACGTCTAGAGACTGCAGACACGATCAGCGATTGGGAGAGAGAACAGCGTTAGTCTGAACAGGGAAAAATGGAGCCTCAGTGCTGCGGCTGGACCCCGGCAACACGGCTGCAAAGCGCCTGGGCAGCGGTGTGAGACTTGCAGGAGGAGCTTTCCCTGGTTCCACCTTGTGAAATTCTCCTTAGTTTGTACTCAGCAACTGTGTAAAGCAGCCTGGAGCTGTGAGTCTCTAGGCGCTGAGGGATGTGACCACCGACAAAGCAAACCAGTGTTCAAAGCTTGCCGGCACCTTGTTTTTGAGATGCTGGAGAAACATCCTGCACAGGCTGTGGTCCAGGGCCTGGTGAGATGTGATAACCAGGCTTGCTGAGAGGACAAGACAAGGTGCTCCAGGGTGGGAGCACGCCAAGGGGAACCCCCTCCACTGTGCTGCTAGCCCACTACAAGCTACCCCTCACGTAAAGTCAGAAAACCTCCAACATGTCAGATTTGACTGCTCTGAAACAAAGGAGACAAAAAAATACCTTCCTGTATAGCAAGGATTTCAGTGCAATACACTGGAAAAACCAAGAGCTGACTGTAACTTTAAGCCTTTCAGAAGACTTCCTTCATATACATCAAAACAACAGATTTTGACAAAAAGGAAGTATTGAAAAAGAAACCTACTCGCAAAATTTGTTTCATATGGCCATAACTGGTGGATTCTTTTTTTATTTTCAATAGACTAAATCTACGTGTGTTTCCTGAGCTGCTCCCATCGCAAACCCTGGTCTCCCGTTTCCAGCGGACAGCACGGTGATGAGGCAACAGACGGAGCGGTGATGCTGCATACACGGCAAGGGTGACAGGCTGCTCTTAAGGCATTTTCTTGTGTCATCTGTTAGGTTTTCCTATCTATTTCTATGTGCATTTATGGCTAGAAAATGAAAAATGCTATTTTTGAGACTAGAAGCCTTCAGCTGAAACCTGGTAACCTGGTTATAAACTTTAATCTAATGATGGATTAACAAGCAGGCAGCAACGAGGGCAAGAGGGAGGCTGCAGAAATGAAGTTTTGCCTTGAGAGTGCTGGGGGTCAGGCCACGACGTCTTTGGCAGCAGGAGGAGATTCTGCCTAGGTACCTCCTATTCACAAGGGGTTTCAGCTACAGCAGTGCGCAGGCAAAAGTCACAGGAATCCCTGATCAGACTCCGTCTCTTCTCCCCGATCTTCTACCCAGTGCGCTCGCAAAGAAATCTACGTACTTAAATGCTTGGTTTTAGTTTACTGCTGCCTAAAGTCACAGAAATGTCTTAAGGCGTTAAGAAACAAAAAAAAGCTTAACTGACTACTTTTGCAGGCTTTTTGGAGTAGCTGCTTTCTTTTTTTTTTCCTGCAGAGGCATATGCAGCCAGATTTAGTACATCAAGTGTAATGCAAATGGCTTAAAAGACCTGATTGGAGTTATGGGATATTTCTGCTAGGCGTGCTATATGATACCTGCGACTTTGACATTCCGAAATCTGCAGTCACCAACTACTATCTGCAGACTGTGGACAGGAATCCAGCCTTCTTTTCTTCTGTTTAGGTTTTTCACCAACCTTTGAATGACAACGGTATTAGTACAAGAAACAAGCCAACCCAGGAGCAGTTTGGTACAGGCACACTCTACACAACCGCTGGTGCAACCAACAATTCGTTCAAACCAGGGAAGCGTTTTAACAGGAGCTGGGCATGCATTTAAAGTATTATTCCCACCTAAATTTAGGAACTTATTCAGAAAACCCAAACTGGGAGCACCATTTCCTTGGGTCCCTCTCTAGTCAATGGGGAGGAACAGGACTCTCCAGAGCACGAGTTATCCTGCCTGAGACCGGCATCGCTCTCCAGAGGTGCCAGTCTCCCTCCACTGACTACCGAAGAAGCCAAGGGCAATCACTTTCCTCAATCCTCTGCTACTAAGCTGGACTGGTAGGATGAATTTAGTCAAGGCACTACAAGTCAATTTAAGCCAAGATGTAGGCAGCTGGAAATACTCATGCTCATAAATGACTTTTCTCCATCTCCCTCATGCAGTGAAATCTGCTTTAACACAAAAGTTTGGTGTGAGAAATCTTTGCCTGACACTGGCCGAAACCGCTGTGAGAGGTGGTGAGCATTCAGCAAAGCTGAGATGCTTTACATCTTGCTTTTGCTAACAAACTGAATTTCCCTTGAAATGCAAGGGCTGTAGATGTCAGCCGGAATCCTCCATGGGGCATTTGTGTCTGCGCATTTAGGGGCCAGCGCCTGCACAAAACTGATTCAGGTTCCTGCCGATATCCCCCTGCCCACATCCCGAACAAGGCTTCAGCGTGCTGTGCTCTCTCCTACTGAGACCCCGGGCTGGCTGATGAGAGCGAGCCAGAAATCAACCTGGAATGGAAAGACAGCCAGAAATCTCACCCAAATTGCTGCAAAAATCAGAAGAGGGCACGCTGCCCTCCCAGCCTACGAGACTAATGGCTCAACAGGCAGGAGGCTGGGTATGGTGATTTCCCAGGCGTTGCTCCCAGCCATAAGGAAAGAACCAGCTGTGAAGTGTTATCTTGTGAGCCACAGCTTTAAATACGACAGAAAGCTGCTCCACAGCCATTAACCAGTTCCCACTCGTACAGCTGTTTGAGGGAGGAAAATGTCTCGCAGTTACTCAATATTGCTATTAATAAGCCCAGAGGAACAAAGCCAACAGCTGAGCCGGGGTGGGCAAAGAGCTCTCACTTCAAGCATCATCTGAAGCGGGAAGAGCATGGCAAGAGGGGCTGTGAAGATGTTGGTAAAACACAGCTTGCCCAGACACCCGTGGTAAGGGAAGTCCTGATATGTCTTCCCAGGCCAAGCCAGTGTGTATGGCCTCTGGTCTTGGCAAGTGAATGAATTCTCCAGCTTTCTGGAACAGTCTAAAGCTTAATCAGAAGCTGCAATGAGCGTATCACCAGGCAAGCGGGGCTGCAGGGGACTGCCTTGCAGGCTCTGAGAGATAAGCAAAGTAATCCTAAAATACCTACCACTGTCCCTCACCGTCTTCATGCAAAAGCTGAATTTCATCTCCATTTTTCACCAGCAGGTCCTCTGATCCTCTCCTCTTGCAGTCTGCAAGGGCTTTATACTTTCCTGGAGACTGTGGTAGTAAGAAAAAAATTATCTTGTTCAGCTACATTTCACATCATGCAGCTGTTATTTCTGACTGCCACAAGGAATGTGACAGAGCTCTATCAGCTACCTTAATAAAAATTATTTTAAAAAACTGTGGCTGAGACTTCTCCTTATTCCCCAAAATTGAGATACGGAAAATCTGTGAGACATGGACAAGATACAGCCGTTATCCAGTGGAGAAAAACAAAGCGAGATGGCCAAAACCAGCAGCACCCCGAGCTTTGGGACTATCGAATCTCTGTACTAACCAGCTGGTTCCCGTCCTCCTCCTCGGTGTCCGAGCAGTTGGAGAGGTACTGGTTACCCGACCACTCCTCCAGCCCCTCGCAGATTTCCAGGGACTGTGACATTCCTGGCCAGCCTGCAAGACAGGGTGCAGCTCAGGTTAGGGGTACCCCAGCACCCACAAAGCACGCCCCGAGGGAAGGGGAAGGGTCCGTACTTCTGTGGGGCTTGTTCTGAGGGGACAGGAGCCCACTCTCCAGCATCACCGGGCTGGTGCGCTCCGAGTCGTTCTCTTCTGAGCTTATGGAGGCTCTCTGCTGCTTTCTGAATGATTAAAAAAAGAGAAATCAATCTTAGTTTTACTTTATGAATGAAAGTAAGCTCCACGAAGTTTTGTAAAACAGGGTCAGAAATAATAAGGGGACTTTTTAATGTATGTTTCTATAGAAGGACTTGGTGACTGGTTTGAATCTTTGGGGGTAGGGGAAATAGAATTGCTACAGTATCGTCTCTGAATTTGAGCACTGTCTTTGTCTCCATTTGAAGAGGAGCTGCTCGAGGGTGCCCCTTACAGACCCTGTCCCCAGACCACCACCACCAAAGGACCAGCTGCAGCACAGCCCTCCTGTCCCCGCGGCGGGGCATCCCCCCTGCCCAGAGGTCCCAGGCAGAAGCAGGGTGGGGGAAATCACACCGAGCCAGGATACGCCCAGAAGGCACTGGGTGCCCAGCGATGGGAGGGTACCGGCGATGGGAGGGTGCCCGGTGAGAGCCCCCAGTCTGGCTCCTGGGACTCACCCATCACTCCGCTGGGAGGAGAGCGGGAGCTGGTCCGTGCACGAGCTGGGCTGCTGCTTCTCCACTGCGGGGAGGTCAAACACCAGCTTAAAATCCATTTTTTTATTAGTGACCATCACACTTGAAGCATTATTTCAAAAGTTAGACTTATTGCACCATCCTAATGATTTCTGTTCAGAGAAAAGCAAACCTAGCGACTCTTGCAAAGCACAGACTTAGTTCTGATTAAGATGATACGTTAGCACAAACCCAATAATCAGCATGCCACTGAAGACTATAACATGCTTAAAACCATGCATCTGCGATGTATCTTGTTGAATTAAGCCTATGATAAAAAACATGAAATAATCCCCAAGGTAATGACAAAAGAAAAGAAGAAAGTACTGTAGTTCATTTTCACATAAGTGCCTGGCCTTCACTGCTCCAGGTTATTTCCCTGTACTGCAAGACCTCACTCCAGTATTTTGCTGCAAGGTTTCTTCTGAAAAATCAATTCCCTGGTGAGAATTAGTGGATTTGAAGCTTAGCAATGTGAAAACAGGAAAGGTTCTGCCGCAGAGTGAATGCCACAGAGAAACTGGGCAAATGTACCTTTTATAAGTTCCTGCTGCTTGAACAAAATTTTTCTGATTTCATTCAACCATGCCATCTTCAGATCTACTGTTTGGGCCTGGAAGAAGAGAAAAACTGTCTGAACTTTGACATAAGAATCATCCATTACAGTGTATGAATACAATCTTACTTTTCTATGCTGTAATTATCTGAAATCCCCTTTTATCCAAAGCCACCACTAAATTTAAAACATTCTTGACCTTTTAAAATTGACGATCCCCACTACATCCAGGCAAAACACAACAGAAATTGCAGAGCCATCACGACAACGCAGGGAGCGCAGGCAAAAGCACGCGTGTGCATGCATCTTAGCTCTCTTACAAAATACCTAAAGGGCCAAATCTGCCTTTTGAAAATATGTGTACTTGACTACGTACATCTGCTTTATGAATTTATATTGGTTACTGTGTTGTAACATGGAGGAAAAAAAGCTAGGCAGAAGACTAACTAACAAAAAATAAATCAATCAGTGTTTTCACAATGGGTTTTCCTGTGAACATCTCATTAGGCAAACATTTCACCTCCATAAATTTCTACTCAAAATGCTACGAAAAGGAAAAGAAAAAAAATCAGGAAGAAATCAGGTCGATTGGGCTACTGTTTTGGAGATGACTCTAACGACTGCTGGGAATAGCACCGTGGAGGCGAAGTCTTGGCTCTGGGAGCAGTTCTGGCGTCTCATTGTAGAGGAGCACATGTGCCCCGTGCCCATTAAAGCAGGAGGCCCATTTCCCAGCTCAATTCACATCAGCTATTAAGCACAGTAAAGTCTTTTTTTTCAGCTAGAGGTCTATTTGCAATTTCATCTGGAATAAAAGACTTTATTGCCAAGGGGCAATTTGGTCTCCACTTTAAGATGATTTTTACAGTTCTGGACTGGACACCAAGGACCAGCCACTGGGACAGCTCTGTGAACGCTGACATGGGCAAAGAGGAAGAAGAAATGCAAGTTAAACGTCTGATAATCCCACAAAGATCAATGGGAGACATTTCCTTAACACTGTTACGAGGACATACAAATATCTCGATTTTCGAAGCTACAAACCTGCACAACATAGACCTCTTCTCGCCCACTATACCAGATTTCAAATTTCCGATGATCTCCTTTCACATTCTCAGTTATTCCAACTGCATTCATCTGCAAAAGAAACAAAAAATTAAACATACTACAAATCTCTCCCTCTTCCCTATGACTCCAGACATCTTGCAGCATGTTAAACAAACCTGTTTTCGCTCAATTTAACACATTTCATCAACTCTAATTTCAGTAGCAACTGAAAGTCATTATCTAACTTCTCCCCCATGACTTTCCACCAGCTTGCTATATTTGCAAAAGCTTTCTGAAACCAATCAATGGACCTTGGGGGAGTTTTCATCTGGGAGTCAGTGGAACTAACTGAAAAGTCATCTCATACCTTTTTCAGCATGAAATTTCTCAAATGAGACGTATGAAACTTTATAAATGCATGGCACGTTGTTTTTCTACATAATCATCTCTGCCATACGATTCTTTACTTACTCGCTGCATTCTGCGTTTCATTCTTTCAGCAATCTTTTAAACCCATCTCTGAAGCCCTCAGCTCCTTTTGGAATTTCAGTTCAATGCCTTTTGGTCCCTGATCATCCCTGTACCTGAGACATTGTCCCAGGGTTTCTGAAAATGGGTTAATATTTGGATATACAGCCTGAGCTGCCATAAACCTGGCTTTCAGGAAGCACACAGACTTCAGGCTAGACGTGTCTGAATGCTGCTGTGCCTAGGTACCCGTTATCACAGATGGCTTTCCATGAGCTGGATGGAAACGCCAACGGCCCAAATAGTTACAGATCTGCACAACACAACCCAGTTGAATCAGTAGATCAA
The DNA here is from genome assembly GCF_030867145.1 of Opisthocomus hoazin. NCBI lineage: Eukaryota > Metazoa > Chordata > Aves > Opisthocomiformes > Opisthocomidae > Opisthocomus > Opisthocomus hoazin. Next base: position 7,667,305 of record NC_134427.1, on the reverse strand, counting down.
ACCATGACTAGAGACCAAGAAACTCTACAGCAACAGGAGACCTCTGGCCCTCAGGCTGAACACGCCAGAAAGCTGAAAAATGCTTGAACGCCTGATAGGGCATAAACCATCTTCTCACTTACAGCAGTTTGCCAGCAATTTATCGCTGATTAACGGATGGTCAAAAATAGCTAAAATATCCCACTTCCATGTTTTGGAACAGATTAATAATAACGGTATCATCTATCACCAATTATTGACACAGACTGCGTTAGACAAATCAGTATAAATACAAATAAGGCCTTAGAAAGAACATCTGTTCAGCACTGCTGTTCCTCTTTGTGTACGTGCATCCCCAGAGCTTTTGGTCTGAATGACCACGAGGATTTACAGATTAGGTCAGCTGGGCAAACTTTCTGTTCCTAGTTACTTTTTCAAACGTTGGCACCCATTTTCAGTGACTATGAACAGCCTCAGGAAATAGGAAGCAAGCTGCTAATTAGCTTTCCCCATTTCCTCACTGGCATCAACAGCAAAGCTCTTCTTAACTTCTGAGAAAGTGTTTGCCTCCAGATGCAAGAAAGGCCCATCACTGAACGGCAGTCAGTACTTTCTAATTTTATTTTAAAAATTTTAAAATACTTTTTTTTATTATTATTTTCTCCTGCGCAGTATAGTGCCATAAAGCCCTAGAAAGACAGATCAGGCTCCATTCTGATTTTATGGAATCTTAAAATCTTACAACAACCCCAAATGGATGTTGAAAGGGCAGCCTAGAGAGTGAGTGCCTTTTCCATATCCTGCAATATCCAGTTCTGTGCATCTCCTCCGGCACTTCAATTTACACAGAGGCTCCTACAAAACCGCCCAGGCATCAAGTTATTAGAAATTGTAGATGATCTCCTCTGAGGACGTGAAGAAAAGCGCCAGAAATAGACATATTTAAGCTCTGTTCATTCATATTAGTAAATTTTGACACTCTACGTCCTCCCCCTGGCCAGGATTTAGTGTCCCCCAGCTGCCGGTTCCCTGCAATGCAGACTGAGGTGGGTTAGGCTGGCGCTCTGGATCGCCTTCCGCAGCGGCACGAGGCCGGCTGATTTACTCGGCACTGCAGTGAGTGATGAACCTGCATCCCCCAAGTTACCGACTCTCAGCTGAAGAGCTATTTACTACAAGACTTTACATAGTAAAAAAACCATGGTCCTGAAGGGTTCTTCTGTTTGTTTTACAGCTGGCCACTCACACAGCTCCTACCCAACAGCTTGGTTTAATTCTGAATCCTCAGAAATTCTTCTCGCAAAGAAAAACAATTTCCTGATACTATCATGAATCAAGCAAATGCCAAGCCCCAGAAACATGATTTCACCCTCAGGACAGCAATTCCAAAAACGGACGTAATCCTGCGGCTCCGACAGATCCTCTAACCCCAACCTCCCAGTCTGGCAACGCAAACAACTGGAAAACGAGCCCTCTCGAGGCAAAGCAAAACCCCGGCCACATTGCCTGGACTCCAGAGCGCAGGATTTTCTCCTCCCAGCAGGCTTTCCCCAAACCACCTCTTCAGTTCTTTCAAAGCACGTATGGTAAAACAAGTACTACAGGGAAAACAAGCTCTCCAGAAAGAAAATGATGCTGTTTGGGAAAAACATTGAAGTACCTAAACATATGGCCTGGGATTTGCTTTTAATACACAATTTGTAACGTGCCCCAGAGCTGAACAGACTTCCCTACTATTACATGGCTTCCTGACTACTCCTGGCATCTCCCCCCCAGGACCCTGCTGAGACCACGGACCTGCAGCATCTGGGTCTGAAGGCTCTGCCTCCAAATGCCCATTTTTTTCCATTCTAAGATACAGCAATATTTGGGTTTTATTTATCGAGAAAAACAAGGCAGAGTACCGAGACAAAATGCTGATGCTAGAAGTGCTCATCCCACGCAGTATGCCAGAAGGTCTCTCTTAGAGAGGCAGTTTGGGATTTTTATTGATAATAGTTAGCATTTATAGGCTTGGGAGAGTTGTTTATATCCCTCATATTTTGCCACAGGCTACTCTCTTCATCTGATACTTGTACTTCTAGCTGCAGGTAGAGCCTCCCAAAGGAGAACGGCAACGAGACAAGAAGAGCTCTCTTTGCATCCTCCTGGCTGGGAAACAGGGCTCAGGAGCAGCTGGGCAGAGGCTGGGGAAGATGCAAAGGGACCCCCAGTTTCATGCCCTCGCCTCTGCTCCTGGAAAGTGGACTAGGGGAGGGGGAAAGGCACATTCTCATCCCTGGGACTTGCCCGCAGCTCTGCTTCCATGGCAGATGCCATCACATATGTGACTCCGAGTCTGTGGGCTCTCCCAGCTGCTGCTTCAGCTGCGGGGGCCCTCACAGATTATTACAACCAACAGTCTGTCATGGGCATGGCACTTTCACACCATAGAATCGAGGCATTACAGGCCTTAATAGCAGAAAACAAGCCACTATCTCAGAGGAAAAACACTCTGTGGGTCTGCAGAATTACTGGTTTACAATACACATGGCAATGGCCCCAACTAAAAAGTCCTTACTTTCAAAAAATGCTTAAAACTGTAAGATGAGGTTTTGTCATATCCATCTCCATGCTCCTCTCGCTTCTTGCAGAAGACCAAGGCTTTCTCGTACAGGAACAGATGCCTCTGCATTGGCTTGAACCTGGCAAGATCCTTCATTTTTGTCGGACCTTTTCGGTGTCCTGTCCAAACACTGAAAGATCCTTGCATCAGCACTTTCCCCAGTTCGCTCAGGTCACCCTGGTGAGAGTACGACAAATAAAAACAGAAAGAAAAAGACGTCAATTAAAATGTAAGGGGACTGTCCAAACAATGACTGGTGACAGGGCCAGCTCTGTTCCAAGGCATGTCCCTCTAAGAATAGGTCTTCCTGGAAGGATCAAATGATCTTTTGGGAGTGATGCCATGGTGCCAGGAGGGAAGCACAGGTCTCTGATACAGCACTGCAGCTAGTCAGTAACTAACACTGCAGTTCCAGTCAGTAACTGGAAGAACTGGGAAGACAGAAAAACTCTCCAGCTCCAGTGGAAATCCAGGTCAAGGGCTCTGGCTACTTCAGTGGGACAGGGCAGATGAGACTTGAGCCTGAACTGAGGTCTCCGAGGATGGGCTTCTCAAGGAGGCCAGGAACTGGGACCAGCAGCTTAGAAAGCCATCCCTTCACCGTTCCCAGCAGCCCCAGGAGTGAGAACCACCTCAACTAGCAAGGACCAAAATCAGCCTCGGAGAGTATTTAGTTAAATGTTGAATGAGAAATGTGATGAAGACACCCCAGGTAAATTAGAAGGTGAGCCGTGAGAGACCTAAGGTGCATGCTGGAAAAACTACTGTCGAGAACCACAAGGTGGCAAGTGTGGGCACCATGCGACTTCTTCGGATACGTCCTTTGGATGCGGATATTTTACAAAACCCTGAAAACAGATGGAAGATTGTCTCCTGTAAGAGCTTCCTGATCCCATTCACTTTGTAGCTGTTCTAGTATAGTTTTTAGCTCACACATTCTGGGACACTATCCATCCCCAACGCATCATCCGGCCTTGTGTAAGGTCTCTCATCACCCAAATCTACTCACATCATATCCTGTTATTGAAATCTGATGCATGGAGTCATTGACTGACTTTAGCAAATCCAACATTGCAACCAGGGCTTCTTGAAGTTCCTGAACTCCATCGCAGCTCGTGCTGTACTTTAGCAACTCCTGAAAATAGAAATGGAAGAGCACATGTTCGCACTTGAACAAAGCAGACTTTTCCATCTCACCCAAAGTTTCCAATGCCCAAGAGCAACCTACACTGCCTGAGTTTCTTTTTTCATGTGTCACTGGAAAAACGACTCACTCTAAACCACAGTCAGTATGAGGTGTGGAACAGATCACTGAAGCATGGACCATTTTTTCTGGCTTTCCTTAAGGATGGTGTCAGGTTATAGAGCGGCATCACACTCAGATGAGTTCTTTGTGTTGTGTTTTCCTGCTTGGCAAGAAATGGGAAATAAGGTTCAGGTTTGCCAATATGTCATATATGCCTTCAAATGAGGTTGCGGCAGTTGATTGTCTTCAGACTGGCAGACACAATGAACAGAATTTTAAACTTCCACAGCCTTCAAGTCAATAAGTGGAAGACAGATTAGAGAATTATACCTTTGATATAAAATTACTTTTATTTCAGATCTCCTGTGCCCACTTACAGCTTCATGTGTACTCATGTCTCATCCAAGAGACTAGAAGGTAGGCTGCAAGACGCCACCACCCCAGCGTTATTCCCACTTTACAGAGTGGGAATAACAGCACTGCCCTGCCTCAGACAGAGAAAACAAGAATAAATGCATTAAAGACTACAGGCACTATAGCAACCTGAGGAGAAGAGATGCATAAATAGAATATATTTCATTCATCATACTCTTATGATCATCTCTGGTTCAGTTTTCTTGGAAGTGCTTCTGCCATTTTGCATCTCTGAACAGATTCAAACCATCTTTCTCTCCTTAAAAAATGGCTTGTTAAAAGCACTCGTTCCTTTTCCACGTATGTGAATTTTCATCTTCACTGAAAGTCACTACGGGGGGCCAAGCTAAGCAATACGCAATCTAAGGCTCGGTGCTGATTTACAGGTAACCTTTAATTGAAAAAATAAAATAAACTGGAAAACAAATCTATCTCCTGATGTCCTTTCAAAGCAGAATATGAAATACCTTCAGAAGCAACTGGTATTTTGTCAGGCGCTGCACCGGTTTCAGCAAATAGGAATCCAGCCCGAGTTTGTGCTCTAATTTTCTTTGGCATTCCTGGAACAAAGAATTCAGATTAAGTAAGTTCTGCACCAACTACAAGTAGTTATGCCAACAGCATGACTAGTACAGTTTGATGACTACGAAGATTTCACGTAATAATATCATATGGTGCCTATAACTAAAGAAATGTTATAAAAACATATAATATAATCAATGAATCTGCCTTAAACTCCTTGCGTACAAGAAACTCCAACTGCTATTTTTGTGAGGCTTCTGTGCAATGGTAAACAGAATGTGCTGCCAAATCAGCAGGGCACTGAGGAGGGCGTTTAGGACAAGCGAGTGTCCCAGGACGATGCCTGCCTCGGCAGGAACGACCAGCTCACCTGGAAAAAGGTGCTCTCGGAGCACTGCCTCCACAGGGACTCCGACCGGGGCTTGTTCTGGCAGTACTTCTCATACATCTGGAAATCCTCTCGCTGCAAGGGAAGCCGAAAGGCAAGTCACACGCGCGCACGCAAATCTGCTGGGCAGCCCAATAAGGTGAACACCCAAACCATCAGTTTGCTTATACCTCTGATGCTAACCGTAATATCTAAAAGTCATTGAGTCTGGGACAAGAACCACTGCTGGGACTCACAGCAGACTATGGTGTAGTCACGACTGCTGCTCTCCCCTGTCGGCTGCTGGCCACACACCTACACTCTCTGCCTCGCTGTTGGTATTGTGTATCAGAAGCACCTTGCTCCACTGGCATAACTGAGATGTTGCAGGGTGCGACAAACCAGGAGCAACATTGGCCTTCAAGTCTGCTTTGTATGTGAAAACGAGCCACCCACCCTGTCTAGGAAACAAAATCCCACTCTCTCGGGTGCTCCCAGGCAGCTTTCCAGACTGTGCAGGAAAATTCTGCAAGAGATGGGAGAAGAGACAAAATGCAGCAGTGAGCAATGTATGGCTTGCGTATTTAATCCTTACAGGAAATAGGTCTGGTAAAAAGGGGAATAGAGGCATCATCGTACTTGTTGTGGAAGTCGTATATCTCGGGCATGTTTCCGAAGAGGACGTCCTTCCTGTTCCTCAGCACGGGAGGCATGAGGATGAGCATGGCGGGGTTATCCATCTCCGCTCTGTAGCCCTGCGGGATGCAAAAGGGGCTCATCACTCAGCTGGTATGACATCTCCTCGAACGCAGATGAAAAGGGGATGTGAACAGAGTTTCAATACAATCTGCTTGGTTTCAAAGTGCAACATCCCTTTTATTTCCTTATTTTTGTCTCTAAACCCCTGTCTTCCAGTCCCTGGGCATGTGGGATTGTGGCCTGGCAGAGGATGGCGCAGGGCGGCTCCGTTAGGGCTGGCCACCACTGTGGAGATGCTCTCTACTCACCAAAGGCAAATGGCAGCCACCTTCTCCTCGCTATGGCCTGACTGCGGGAGAGGTCTCAGAGGAAAACTTGGCTGGGTTGAACACATCTGCTGCTACGACCGTGGGACACAGCAGTGACAACTTGTTTGTTTGGCGTATGCAGTTACACACCACCTCACGAGAACGAGTACCCGAGGTGACTTGTTACTAAGCAGAGACAGCGTGAGATCAAACAGCAAAATCAACGGGCTTGCTGTTCTTGTACAAGACCCGCTGAGCACTAGGGACTCGCACTCCTCGATGCCTCAGGATTTCTGGCCTCTGCCTCTCCTCCACCAGCGCACCACAAACTGTTGGGTGGAACTGGGAAACCATGCAAAGCTCCCCTCAGCAGCGTCACGTCATTGCACCAACAGACACAGATTCACCAGATGTGGTAAACATCCCAAGGGGAGGGGAGGGTGAAGGCATGGCCAGAGCTCAGGACCGTCGCCGCAGAGATGACCTGAAGAAGGCCATCAGCCACAGCTCACGCTGGCCACGCTAGTCACCAAGCACTGCACAGAACAGAGGCCCTTTCAACATGAGTAGCAAAAACGTTTGCAAAAATGTATTCAGCATGTACAGTGTATCTTCTTTCCAAATTAATCTCTCACACTCACTAGGGCTGGAATTAGTATTCCTTACACTAAGCAGGCACTTTGTAGTTGATTGAGGATTCAGTAGAAGATAAGTACCTGGAAAATTAGTCATTTATATTTAACCACTGCAAGCAGGGTTCCCTCTTTAAAGGAAATACTATTTTCAGAAAAATTCAGTCTATCTGTCCATTTTTCTCTATCTAGACTAGATATGCAAAGTAATAAATCTGTGTATCTGCCAAGGGATTTATCACATAGAGAGTGGTTTAACAAAAAAAAAAAAAAACAACCCAATCAGTGCAGGGCAATTACGTGTAACTACCTGCAGTCCGACAGATTTATATCCTGCTTGCTCCTGGGTGAGACAAATGCAAGGGGGGAGAGCTATTTAACAGGCAACTTGTTTTGGCCATCAGCAAGAGTTATTTTGGATTAAAGCAGAAGTGTCTAAGATGGCAGTATGAGAAATTATGATCTGGTGTGTAAAGAAACGTGCTTTATATGTTCGCAAACTTCACAGTATTGAGACAGAATCCTCCCAAGGATTAGACACAAGCTTATCTCCAAAAGGTAAAAGAAATTAGGGAATGGCTGAAAATAACAGCTTTTTGTACTTTTTCCCAGGCACTGATAAAACTAATTACCAGTGCTTTTGTGTACAAACAGAAGGCTTCTCCCTCATTCTAGATGGAAAGCTCATCCTGACACCAACTGTTCCTGCAGATGCCTCCAACAAAGAAAAAAGCTAGGGAGAAAACTTGAAAATTTATGACTAGCTTAGGATCTGACAGTTCAGTAGAAACTTACTGGATCACATTTTTGCTTAGCTTGACAGAGTGGCAGGTGCCCTTTTGTACAAGTCACCAGGGAACAGTAATGAGCAACCTGAAGAAGTCACTCACCGTCAAAACAGTGAAGAGCTCCTCTACGTACACTCTCTCAGTTTCTATTAGCTCGTTTATGACATGGCTAAAATAAAGGAAAAAAAAAAAAGTATTATTTTTACGTCTGTAAAAAAACCATAGGTAACCAGTGCAGTTCAACAAGCCCAAAACACAGTGATCTCATGGACAACCACCATAGGGATCACAAAACAGGTAAAAGCGCAAGAGATGACACCCAGGTCACGTTGGAGGAACACACAGATTGGGCAAGGACTGGTCAGAAATAACCATCATTCCGAGTGATGCAGACAGGGTGAAAGCTTACCCTTTTAGTATATCTAGGTTGTCATCACTGTCTGAAACAAAAGACTGCAAGGAATTCCGTTTTTCCTGATAGTCGTGCATCACCTCGATCTGGAAGAGAAATGGGATGCACTGGGAAGGGGTGCAGGGAGGTCACCGCAGAGGCAGGGCGAGCCCAGCCCCTCATGTCGGCACAGGAACTCCTTGGGGAAGGACGAAATCCTTTGTGACACCAAACTTTCCAACGGCATCACGTATAATGGGTAGCCAAACATTCCCAGAAATTCCTCTGCTACACAAAATCCGAAAATACCGGTAACATCATTCACTAGCGCAGAGACCAGCGAACGGTCTCCACAGGGGAAATGGCTGCGGCTGGGGAGTCGCCCTAACAGACATCACTGTTACGCAAAGAGCAAGTTCAGGGAACAGCACGTAGAAAATCGATATCTGTGACTTGGAAAAAAAATCCAAGATAGACCTCAGGTGCTGGACTAATTAAACTAAAGTACTGGGAGATGAAAGGGGTTTTTTTTTAAAAAAAAGAAGAAAAAAAAATAGCATCTTCAAATCCAAAGTCTAAGCACGATCAATTTTTAGAAGGGTTTCGGTTTTTCAGTGTATAAAACTTGTTCAGATTTCATGAATAATTTTTACCTTGCGAGAACTTGGAGTCTTTCTTGATGTTTTCTTCCCAGGGAGAGAGAGATCAAATGAAAATTTCAAACTAGAATTAAAATCTACACCTTGGGTAGAAAAAAAACCATAATTACATAATGTATACCTGCAGTGAAGGAGATGGTTCAGACAGAAACCAGTAAGTCACAAAGAAAAATGGGATACATTTTAACAATTAATCATTAATTAGTTAATACTACAAGCAAACTGACAAAATAAAGGGCATCTCAAACAACAGTACTGAATACCAAATAACACAAGTCACATTGTTGGTCATAAAGGCCATAAAGTAAAAAGTAACCAGAAAAAACACAACATCCATTACGTGAACACTGTAACCAAAACCTAAGAAAGTCTGTGAGCCTGTGCAAATGACAGAAAACAATAAAATCAAATAAACTACTAAAAGGAACATCACCTACTGGGATACTATTTAAAATCCTTTTACGAACACAGGGCAAAATGCTCAGCTGATATAAACTGTTTCTCCACCTTGGAAGAATTTTTTGATAATGTCAGTAAATATTTACAAGTTGTAATACTTTGAGTTACAGAGGTAAACTGGAAGCTTAAAAATAAAACATCAGTCTCCCCAGCGAGTTATATGGCATCTTTCAAATGCTTCTTACTCCTGCATAGTCAGTATAACAGTTCTTCACCAAAAGGGTCTTTTTCCCCAGCACGAATGGCAGTAATGAATTTCTCCAGCATCGCACCGGCTCCAGCCTCGGCGACAGCTCCACGGGCCAGGCTGCAGCCCCAGCGGCTGCACTCAGTTCTCAGACGGACCAAAAATAAACAAACACCTTCTGATGTGCAACATTCACCTTCTTTACAAATAGAAAAAGAGAGGCTAGCAAAGAAAAAAAAAAAAAAAAAAAAAAAAAATCAACAAATTAACTGGACTAATGAACTGCCTTTCCGTTAGGGTGAAAAATATATCACGGCACATATGGATGCTTGAGCAGCTGTGTCTAGATCAAAGGTTTGAACAGTGCCGACACCCAAGAGCCACCTCTTGTGAAGCAGAAGAACTAGGGAGGAAAATGGATGCAGCGGAACGCAAACCCAGGCGGAGAGCGGGCGGCCCGTCTGCAGATGGGGCTGCTGTCAGATGAAGCTATGACGTCCTGTCACTCAACGGGGCCTTAAACCTCCACGTGTAAAAACGCCGAGCAAGGAAGGAGGGGGATCTGGACGCTGGGGAGCAGACCGGAGGCGTGCGTGGGGTGTGCCCCATCCCAGGCAGGAAGACCCAAAAGCAGGGAGGACTTTCCAGTGGTCCCACTGGGTGACTCCCACTGGGAGGAAGGGAACATGGACACCATGTTAGATGGGAGATGGTCACCAGCTGCAGGTCTGTGTTTGGCTGCAAGAGTGACTTTACTCCAGGACTCCGGCTCCGCCGCAGCCTGCCATACGGCTTCTGCACATCTCACTACGATTTATGGCTCAGGGCAGGACAGGTTCACTCTATTTCCCCCCCAGAAAAGTGGTTTCAAAATTAGAACCACATTTATCAGGCAGGCTTCAAATCCAGGGCAAAGATGAAAGAGGAAGCGGCTGTCCTCAGAAAAAGAAAGAGGGGGGGGGAGAACAAAAGAAAGAAAGAAAGAAGAGGACAAAAGTAATGTGCTCGGAGGTGGTGTGGTTTCAATCCACGCCACAAAACCCATCCACCTCAAAGCGCTCCCCAGCATGCGCCTTTGACACCACGCATCGCGCCAGCAGGCCTGCAGCATTTTGATGTTTTGTATCAAACAGAGGCCTTATTAAAAAACTCTCTTGGCACGATCTATCCAAAGAGGAGCCTTTTGTCTTTCCCCGCTTGCTGGCTACGCTGGTTTCATCACGCTTGATCATCTGAAGAGGATTAATGGGGGATGCCTGTGCTTTGCAGGCAACTGGGGCCTTTGCTAGAAAAACCTGCGTTCCATAAAGGCATGAAATAAGCCCAGCTGACTGATGATGGTCTCACAACGCCCCACAGAGGTGGCCACCCATCTACCACTACTCTTTAAGTCAATAATTCCTCCTTAACGCTTTCCTGTTTCTAGAAAGCCAGAAAAGCTACACTAGGTAAAATGGGCAATGCTCTAGTTTCAAGACTTGGAGCTTTTTTCTGGATTGAGGAAAGCAATTCAGAGGGCAGTGGGGTCTAGTGAAGGTGGCATCAGCCTGGGAAGGGGAAATCTGGAACTTCTTTGCTGTACCAGCCTGCATCTTGAGCGGCTCAATGCCCCTTACTGCACCTAGCTTCACTCCCCCCCCTCCACTACTAGCTTGGCCGTTTGCATGAGGCACTCTCTGAATTGGAGCCTCTTATACTGTTTGTGTCACACCTGCTCCAATTCACCATAACCAATATTCATTAATTCCTCATAAAAATTTTGTGTTAGAACAGAAATGTTTATTTGCTTTATGCAGTCAGATCACTGAATTTAATATTCCTGTTTTAAAACACATGGATGTTACTTCAGAATACTTTTTAAATCTGATACCTATAGGGCTGCCAAGGATGAGAGTTTTAACGTTACCATTTAAAGCTAACATTGTGCCACATCCCATTACCAAAATCAAGGCAGAACCTTCAGTGACCTCAGTTCAACCAGAATTTGTACCTTTACGGGCACTAATTATTCCACAATTGGGATTTAAGGAAGACATCCTCAAGCAATCAAGGGGAGTTCAGCATCCAGCTTCACGTTTCTCCATGAGATTTGAGCTCCTCATTTCTCCAAGCTCCTTTGCAAACACCAGTCCAACTTTATGTCAGTTCCAGCTCAAGACAGTTATGGAGACTGCTACAGAGAATAAGTATGCTAATAAATTTAGAAATCTTGCCCTTTTTTCCCCTGTAGTACTGATTCACCAGTTTTCAATCAAGTAGGATGCTAGTAAAGCAGAACTGGAAGTATGTGCCGTTTACAGCACTTTTTTTTTCACTGACTAGGAAGTGAAAATCAATACCAAGCAACCAACCCCATTCGTCACACAGGTATGGGAAGCTAGATACAAAAACTGGAAAGATAATAAATCATCTCACACACATTTAGCATTATACAACAACTCTGTATCAGCCAGAATGGTTTAGCTGGTTTCTCAAGACCATCCTTAGCCTCACTCTTCCTGTCTCAAAGGAAAATTGGCATCTGAAAATACCATAAACTTAAAGTATTTTACCATGTTTAGGAGAGAATAACGGTGATTTTGATCTTGGCGGATTTTCTGGCCGAGGGGCTACTAACTGGACGGGCCGCACTTGTTTATCCAACAGCTTCTTGAAACAAGACTGTCGATTCTCAAACATGCTTCGAACGTTTTCAAGCTTGACATGCACCGACTGTATCTGGCACTGTAGAGAGTGAAAAAGACTCCCATGATCAAACAACGACCGTTATTTTGCACTGTGACCCAAACCAGAGGACTACAAAGCTGACAACGCCACGACACGGTCCGATCTTGCTTTTTACTTGTGTAGCAAGGAACTGGAGGGGCCGCTTACCTTCAGTTCAGACGTCAAGACTGACTCAAAATCATAGTGTAGGGCTTGGGGATCATAGTTTAAGTAGGCTGAAGAGCTTTCAAGAAACCTTTCTATGTCCTGAAGAGCTTTTTGAGCACCTTCTTTAGACTGGCACTTGTCCATCTGCTGGTTGGCGAGCAGGTAGGCGCCTTCGTCGCAGCACTGCAGAGCCTGGCAGTGGGGCAGACACAGTGAGCGAGGCTGTTAGCGGCACCCCTACTAAATCAAGCTTCCCACGAGGAATATCATTTGCTGGTCCTGTATTTTCACCATGGAGCTGATCAGCACTCCTAAAGAGCTCAGCAGCTACTGGATTTTGGTTAGAAAGTAGAAAGGCCACATTTTTTCTGGAGGGTGACTGCAGTCCTCAACACACCCAGCCAAGTTGTGCTCCCACTTGTACCTGGATAAAACCAGTTGTATAACTGACACTGAAGCACTGTGTTTAGTGCATCATGGAACCAACCGATAAGCAAATCTTCATTTACCCAAGCTAGAAAGCTGAAGGTGGCACTGCAGAGTTTACGACGAGGCAGGCAGGTTTCCTGAGATAAATGCCTGACTCAGACCTGAACCGCAAGGAACGATCAAAGTAATTGCATTCACATTTAAAAAAAAAAAACAAGGATTTTAAAATGCAGGTTGAAGGTTGACACTGAACATGCACAGGTACTAGGTGAATGCCAGGCTGGGGTTCAGCCGGCACTCACATGCTGTGGTGTGCATGGGAGTGAGAAGATGCTGCACCCAAGAGCGACAGAGGACCTCTAGTGCTGTGATTGGGAAGGGAGATTGTGGAAAGCAGGACCACGGTGTGCTCCAGCCAGACCACCAGCACCGACCAGGGCTGCAAGGAGCCCAGGAGAGGGAGGACACTGCCCTGCAGCCAAGAGGCTGCTGACAAATCCCCCATCCGTGCAGATTAATGCAATGTTAAGTAGAGCACACAGAGAAAAAAAAAAAAGTTCCCTAGTCCCCTGAAACAGTGAAATGAAATGGGGTCAAACTTCTCTTCATGGCCTCAAGCATATTACAGCCGTGTGCCTTCTGGCCTAATTAGCGTAAATTTCCCTAAATGAATTTTTGATGCTGATTAAGATATCAAAGAGCGTTGGAGCCACATGACTCCACTTCCATGCTAGCACACAGCAGCTGCACCTATCTACCAATCTGCCACCTTATTTTACAGTCAGCTATGTTCATTCTTAATAATTCGCTCAGAAAAAAGGGCTGGAGTTTATCTGAAAGCACTACCTCTACTGCACCGGGTATGAAACCCTCGAAAGGCAATTAAGACATGGATGCAGCATGAAAGCATGACCCTCAGCAGCAGCAGAGCCTTGGTGTTCTCAATTGCGCTCTGGAGATGCCCACCTCTTTCTCCTGACTATCCACAACACCAGCAGGTATTTGTTTGCTAACTTCACCAGCTAAGCAAGGGGTGAAGCACTCCTCCAGCCTCCGGGGTCCACTTCCCTACCACAAACAGCTGAAGCAAAGCTGCAAATTTCAGATGCTTCCAGCTAACAAGTGGAGAGGCTAACCCCATGGAGAAGCTAACCATCTACCTCCCAGGGCACCGTGTCTCTGAACTCTACCTGCTGAAGGCGGGAATGAAGATCCAAGGTCTTCTGCAGCCGCGTCTGCTTCCTTTTGATCTCGTCAGACAAGACATCGGAATGGTGCCGCAGCTCGTTGCATTGCTGGCAGATCAGGTTGAGCGCGTAGTGATGATTTGCTGCTAGCTGGTGTCCGTGTAGTATCACCACCTGAGCCTTCCCTATCAGATCCTTCAGCAAAAGGAAGGGAACGGATTGCACGCTTACTGAAATAATGCCAAAATATCTACATATAACAACATGCACTGTCTCGTCTTACCAGGTTTCAGGTACACATGGAGATGACTGCCATTAGGAGTAGCCAGAATGGGTGGCTTACGCGGGATAAAATGGCACCCATCATCTGGGAAAAAAAACTTTTGCTATCCAAAAGGAGGATGAAGCAGAAAACAGTATTTCACCAAACTAGCAACGCTGTGAATGGTGCCGGCAACGTACTGCTGCGGTCTCCAGGAACCGTACTCTCAAAAACACGCAGCTGATGTCCAGTTTAGGCACACTATGCTCATAAGCATGAAAGGGAATTCGAGCAGTTAAGGTTTACGGTGAAAATAAACCAGGCTCTTTGCAGCAAAGCTTGATGCAAAGAACATGCTATCCTGTTTGCACATCCTGGTCAGTGTAACGGTTAAGCCTTCTCCAGGGCTGGCTTTCTGCTGGGACTGCTTCCCTGTTCCACCCTGTCTGCTCGGCCTTTTGTTCCTCCTCCGTCTCTCCACAAACATTTCTTTGAAATGGCCAAAAAGCCTTAGATCTTTCCCCTAGGACTCTTACTTTCAAAGAAACCTCTGGGGGTTGTGTCCAGATCCCTCAGGACTTCTCTACTGACGCTGGCCCACTTGCCAAGCACGTTCCTTTACAGAAGTCACATCCCCAGTTGGGCTCCTGCAAATCATCTCTCTTCACTCAGCTTTTCCCTACATCTCTCATTCTTCATCCATATGTTATGTTCAAACCACAGACACGTCGAGATAGCAACTTTTTTGCCTCTCCATGTGCCTGGTAACAAGTCTCTGCCTATTAGCACTGTTAAAGCGCTTAACATATAAATAATTCTTCTTCCAGCTCATTAACTCCCACGCCCCCCCTATGTTCAGACATTTATCCGTTCTGGATTTTCTTGGCGGCTCAGCAATTTATTTTAACTATGATAATTAAATACCCTGTTCCTGGCTTTCAGAGTGATCACAGCATTGCTGCACAGAGCAGAGAGACATGAAATCAATCCTTTTGTGCAGCCACTTTCCAATGAATTAAACCAGAATCAGATAATTTCAGAAAACACCTCCTGCCCCAAATACAGAACGCTCCTCTTTCTGTGAAAGATTATCTCACCTGAGCCGTACCATCGAAATGTCCCAAGTCCTTGAGCCTCTGTTTTACTTGGGGGACGCTGTCGCCCGTGTCGGGCAGCTCTGCCTGCTGACCCATTAAAAATTCAATGGCATTCTTGACCTAGACACAAAGAAGAAGACTGCTGCAAAAGGATATGAAGCACAGGCAGAAAATCATTCTCAGAGAAAAATTAATCACACTTTAGCTAAGGCTGCTAAATCTAATAATAAAATTAGCGTCCAAGAACTAATTTCTAAATTCAAAGATGCTTCTATCAGCAAAATCTATGCGACTGCAGGGCAGTGCTACCTAAATTAGCTCTGACTGAGGAAGCACAGTGGTCTCCCCAAGCTAGCCCTGCCAGAGCCAAGGAACAGCAGCATAAATTAAACGCTCGCAAAATAAAAAGCGTAAAACCCTCTCTCCTCTCCCCTCCTTTCCATCTCCGACTCTTCCTTCTGCCAACAGAAGTACATCTGATCATACCTCTTGAAAACTTTGCTCAAACTTCAATAGCTGTAAATATTGCTCCATTTTTAACTGATGTTTTTCCCAGAAGCCATCAAAAGCAGTCTCCATCTCACGCAGCTGACCAAGTAACCTTGAGCGCAGAAAAAGGACAGGATTGGAACGATTCGCAAACAGAGGACAAGCAGAGACGGACAAGCCCTAGAGATCACCTGTTCAGGTCCTCTGGACCCGAGCTCTCAGGAGAAGTCAAGAGACATGTATATACGACTTATGAAGATCTCAGACAGAATTTTAATGAAGACATCACTGCAGATGACAGCACCTGTGTGAAGCACTTGTCACTATCTCCATTTATCTGAATGACATCCAAGAGCGTGGCATGAGAGAACCTTGCAGCTGCTCCACAGCCCCATCATCTCAGTGCGGGGAAAAAATCAAAGCAGGTAGAACTCATTTGAGAGAAGTCACCCAGTAATTTGATGGGTCTGGAGCAAAACTCTGGTATATTTGTCTTTACCTGTTTGATAGGTGACCTCAGCAACACATCTATGCTTAAATAACTCAAGTGTTTCCATTCTGAAATCAGGGAAATTTGGAACGCAGTGCACTCACCGATTCACAGTCTCCCAGTCCCCAGGCCTCTCGCGGTGCTGGTCCTGACTGCATTCCCCAGAGTCAGGCTCTTCAAAACTGCTCAAAAGCAAGTTTCCCTCTTTTGTGACTGCTGTAATATCTTCCTGTGTAATGCAAAACATTTCTAATTCAGGCTATGTTTTGTGAGGTGAGGATAAGTCCTTCCACGTTCCTCCTGCCTTAGCTTCCCTGTGTGAAATGAAGCACCAATACCCATCAGACCGAAGGGCTCCCAGCAGATGTTTCAGACCCCTCAACCCTGGCTTAGCCCTTGCAGCTGGAAGAGGCCAGGAGCCATTGACTGGTGGAAACTGGCACGCGTGAAAACCTCAGGCCACAAAATGATTCAGGAGGTAGGAGGACAGCAATACCACAGGTCTCTCCTGGTGAGCAGGTGGGTTTGTGTTAGATATCTATTTACACGTTCATGTATTCAAGCAAGTACTGCTGCAGCTTGGAGGCTGCGCTTCTCCACCAAGGTCATCACAGGAGGCTGTAGGAAGAGCATCCCATAGTGGGACCAAAGCTGGGACTGAAACCTCATGGCACCACTTAGCAGAGCCTCTACCTATAGAGGGAAGTCAGCACTTTCAATGTAACCTCCACTCTGGGAAAATCTGAACCCTTGGTGTGTTCATTAGCATCAGCTGAGGGGTGTTGTGCTGGGCTGGGCTCAGCCCCAAAGCAAACAGGTGCATTTAGTCAATCAGTTTCAGAGAAAAGAGACCAAACACAGAGGTGAGAAGGAAGGAGAAAATAGATGTGGCTGATGAACCGAGTTGGAAGAAACTCTGAAGGAGAGACCTGTGCGTGGCTCCACTGGAGAGCCAACTCCTGGAGGAGTAAGAGCCCACCCTAGGAGATGGCCAGATTTCTACTGCAAGAGAAGCAATGGCAAAACCACTTTAGGGAGCAGATTCAGAAAGCACATAATTGCTTAAAAGTCTGCCTGCCCGAGCTGGCTCACAGCAACCTAAACATAACAGCATCTTCAGGGCAGCAGCCCAGGAGCAGGAGGACACGGCCACAGGAGCTTCCCCTCTCCCACACACAAAGTGCCCGCTGCCCGTTTGCATCCCTGTCGCTAAAGCATCACGGAAGATGACCGCAAGGCAAAAACCCCGTCCGCTTTTGATAGTACCACATCCAGGGGACTCAAAAGGGAAGGGGAATTCTGCCGCACACTTCAGACCGCAGGTGGCTGTTATTTCATCCTCTTAGACCTCACCCTCCCGAGCCCTGCGTTCCCCTTTTGATTCAAAGCCTTTCATTATACGTACGACAAAGTAGCCCGGCTGTCAAACAGGTGTCAGCTCGATTTTTTCCCATTCACTATATCAAAGAGGTTAATTTCTTAGTTACTCTGTTTAATTAATTTCTGTCATTTTTTAAATTGTGTTTGCAACCAGCTTCTGTTCAGTATCACAGCTACGTAAATTATTCTGATCCACTCATTATCTGAATTCAGGAATCAGCTGTACAAATCTTGGGGCTGTCATGAGAGAGACAAGGATCCCATGTCTTGCTGTCACCACAATCTGTGCACAGTTTCTCATCGGCTTTCATCTTTCATGGTCTTAGAAGGAACAAAAGAAAAAAGCCAACAGACTTCATTTCAGTCAAAAGCCAACGAGTGGTTTTGATATTTGAAATTAACAGACGAGGCATTACAAGCAACAGATGCCTTGTACCGAGTGCTGCTGTGCTTTATACGCAAATGAAAACTTATGGTGTGTTTAATTTCTCCACAGAGGAAAGTGTACATTACTGACTGGTTTATATACAGGAATACATTGTGCAGACAGTATTTGCCCCCTACGCTTTGGCTATAGTCCTAAGCGTGATGTTGAACTCAGTCAGAGCAGCTACGCGTACTGTGGTGTTTTATACAGCAGCTCTCCGCCGTTCCAAAGAAGAAACACAGGACTATTGGCACTATCTATAATGACACTTTCCATACATACGCACATACATTTATGCCTACACACAGCACATTTTGGATGTCATTTTGAATATTTCTTACAGGCTGCCTTCTGGGAACTCACTGTCATGTGAATGACAAACGATTATAAACGAAAATAGAGACACTTCTTTGACTTATGCAAACGAACCCTGTCATACAGCACAGGAGCTCATTCTTCAGCCGCACAGCACGGCTATCAGCACGGGAATCGTTTCGGGAGTGAGGGTTTAGGGACGGGCCTCTGCTGTCCCCAGAACGATGCAGGAGCAGCAAAGACAACAGCTTGATATCACAGTAGCTGGCTGCACTAAAGCTTCCACTAAAGCCTGTAATAACTGTACTCACAAACACAGATAGCTGAAAAAAAATAATCTTAAAATATTAAAGATGCAAATGTTGTTTAAGACGATACACAAAGGATCGCATGAAGACAGGGATCTCCTCATGGATGGAAACCTTCTAAATGCCTATAAAATCTGAAGGGTGGGTGTCAGGAGGATGGGGCCAAGCTCTTTTCAGTGGTGCCCAGCGACAGGACAAGGGGCAATGGGCATAAACTGAAGCAGAGGAAGTTCCGTCTGAACATGAGGAAGAACTTCTTCCCTCTGAGGGTGATGGAGCCCTGGAACAGGCTGCCCAGGGAGTTTGTGGAGTCTCCTTCTCTGGAGATATTCAAGACCCGCCTGGACATGGTCCTGTGCAGCCTGTTGTGGGTGACCCTGCTTCAGCAGGAGGGTTGGACTGGGTGACCCACAGAGGTCCCTTCCAACCCCCACCATTCTGTGACTCTGTGATGCTCTGCACCATGCGCTCACATGAAATCCCTGGATGCTCTCCAGCACAGTTCCCTTCAGTCCCCGCGGGGAAGCTGCATCAGGCGGAGGGACCCGGGGACAACCCACCCCTCCAGACCCGCTGAAGTTCTGTGCGTGCACCTTCCTCCAGCCATGGGGAGGAAGCAGAGGGAATCCCACCGGGGGCCCAAGCCCACAGGTGATGAAGCCCTCCTGCCAGCGAGACATGCCAAGCCCACCCTACAGACACCAACTCCTGCAGCCAGCCAGGAGGCGGCAGCTGAGACAGTTTGCTGGATGCTGGCAGGGTAATTTGCTTGAGTGGATGGCAAATGTAAGGGTAACATACAGAAATAGTCACGCTGTGTTTTATTTTGTCTGTCAACACGTACACACGCATGGGAGGGAAGGAGGAGTGGGCACCAAACAAACAAGGCAGTCAGCCCCAGAAATCCCATCTTACTGCACAAACGGAGGCTGGAAACACGCCGCAGAGCTGCTGCGGAGACATACCTTGAGCTGGTAGTACTTCTCCGTGCGCAGGGCCAGGATGCGCTCGATGGAATACACGTCGTCCGGCAGCTCAGTCTCCGCCAGCTCCGTGCCAAAGGACTGTAACATCTGTGCAATTTCCTTCACGGTTAGTGCAAAACTCTCTATTGCCTGGTGGGAGACGATAAGCGCAATCAGCTTGGGATTCAGGATATTCCTACAGCTCGTTAAGAGTATGCGAAGAGCCAAGGCTGAGACCTGCGGGGCAACCCAACAGCTTGCTCCGAGAGAGGTGGGTGGGATGTCCACTGCAGACGGAGCCGACGTGTGCTGCGGTGCATTAGCTGGTGGCCACCAAAACGTGGCCAGGCAGCTTTTAGTGCAGCTTGAATCCACAACAGGGACTGAAATAAGAATAGTAGTGGGCAGAGATACCTTTGTTTTCTGCTGCCTGTTCTTGTGCACTCTGAGATTCATTTCCTAACACATATTGGGGATCTATAGCAGAAGCCACCATAGGATCCATCTCACATATTTCTGTAATTCCTCTTCTATCTTCCTTCTCCGCTGGTTAAGCCACACCAGGAACCACCTCCAGGCAGTAAGTGTTTGGAGATGTGTCTGGCTTCTTGGTGACAGATATTTCCAGCTTTGCAAGCCCCGATGGCAGGTTACCAGGCAGCCTGGCATCATGGCCACGTCATCCGCAGCTTCACCAAGAGGACAAAGGGACTAATCAACGTGCTGGAGACAAAGTGGAGACAGTGGGCTGGCAACGAGTGATGTCGGTACCTCCCCAGCACATCCCAGACAGCCACTGGGATCTCTGGACACCAAGCAGCTCCCACACCATGGGGCGAGGTGGGGCTCTCCCAGTCCCACTCACAGCTCCAGGTCTGCCTTTGAGAACAGGGTAATGAAGTCAAATGTAACTGGTTGCATTTCTGTTTTCTTCAAACAGCACGTATTTTCCACGGAAATTTCAGGAAATGTTCTATGAGCACACTCCAAGGGAATTTTGAGAGAGGTTTTTCTTATGGACGCTTATCTACCATATGCAGCTATGGACCAGAAACTTTTCTTAGATTAACATTTTTTGTCATTCATTTTGTCATTTTTGTCTCCAAGTGTGAGAGCTATGCCATATCGCTTTAACACATCATGCAAAAGAACAAAAGTAAGAGCCAAAAATTGAAAAAATTCATTAATTTGGCAGTGCATCAGTGTAAACTGGCACAAAGTTGATGGCACGAGCAACGGTTTGAGTTATTCCAGCTGTAACGTCTCGTGCTTTTGTCTTTGTACTGAGTTCCGCATCTGCTGGTGTGGGTGATGTTGGAGGACAAGGGGCACTAGGATGTCTGGTACATTTTTCATTAGTGTTTTGGTTTGTTGGAAAGGTAACTGAGAATCCAAGCTGCTATTAATCTGGGAGACAAAGTCCCAGTGAAAACTAACGGTGTACAGGAAGCACAGAAGCACACAGCAAGGCACAGCTCAGGGAATTAAATGCCTGATTCCTGGCAATATTAAAGGAAAATTCTTGCAATGACAAAAAAAAAAAAAGGCAATTTTCGGGATTCTCTGCATTCAGTCAATATACAGAAAGCAGACTCATTGCCCTGGTTCCCAAACACATTTGTGATATTCATTACACGAAGCCACCATTATTAAAAAAAAAAAGCCTATGCTGTATCTACCATTAAGGGAATTTTAATAAAGACTTCAGAAAACAGATCTTTCGGGATCAGTTTCAAAGAGAGCCTGAAGGAGTTAATCATCCAATTCCCTTATAAACCCACCAAGTGCCTAAAACCACCTGACTCCTTTGCAAACCTGATCGAAGAAACGTAGCTGGCTTCAGGGGTTACGTTCAGCTACCCGCTGCTCGTTGCCTTACAGCAAGCCTTCCTCAACCGACCCCCAACACCCGAGAGCCCAGCGCTCAGCCCCGGTACGTACAGTCCTGAAGACGACCCACTCGCTGTGGCAGTACTCCAGGGTGCCCCCAAACTCCGGCGTTAATTGCTGTTCATCGATGTACGTCAGCAGGTCGCTAACCGAGCTCAGCATAACAACCTACAAACACGGCAACACTGTTAGCTGGTCGATCACGACTTCTACCCAAGTCATACACAGATCAAGCCCACAAATCTTTTATGGATCTAAAAACTGGGTCTGCTCTATAATATTGTCCTACAGCACGGCTTGCTTCATATGCTTATGGCTTAATATGGCTTTTATTTGATGTATTTGACCATTTTTGTAAGCCAACCCTGTTCTCCCAGGTGCTTTCTTCCTTAAATGCAAAGCACAGGGAGATGCTGCAGTATCTGACTGCAGAACAGAGCTGAAAGCTCTGGTAACACAGGTTATTGTGAGGGATGACCAGTAATCCAGGAAAACACACACATTTTAACACATCATGAAGCACTGGCCAATTTCACATCAATATATACTCATGAGTTTCTGTGTCTTGATCTGCCCTGGAATAAGTCACGAATTTTCAAAACGGTGCAAACACCAATCACTTTAGAATGAAAAATGCAGAGTCTGAAAATCATATTATTCTCTCAAGGAAAATATTGGTTTGTTTTGTGGGTTTGTAATTGTCTTAATTCCATGAATGTACCTTTCTTCTCTTAATTATTCTCATTATGTCCTATAATCAAGGTGGCTTTAGAAGTCTTGGAAACTTTGACTTGAGAATATAAAACCATTTCAGTTGTTATTTTAGAAACAAATACCAACATGCTGTTGGTATGGAGTTTACACTGAGATGAATATGGAGATTACGGTGGAATTCGTAGCAAAAGCTTCACTAGACACATCTTTTGGCTCTTCAGACATTAAAGAAATTCCTGAGCATGGTTTCTTCCTCCACAGAGGCACGTAGCCTGCACAGGGGATGAGGACAGGCCGAGAAACCCACCACCCACTACCACGGGCATGCTTTATAGAGCAAACTGTGCACAAGGGAGCTGAAAAATGCTACAAGAGAGCACTGGTGGAGGAAGATTTGGTGGAAACGGGGCATTACAGGCAGAGACACCCCAGTTACTCTTCACATAGGTGCCTGCAGAGTGGGACACTGCCACCGTCCAACCCAAAGTGCGTGGGCAGCCTGCGGTCACACACAGACACAACAATCCCGCAGCCTCGTACCGGTAACTTGAGTAGAAAATCCTCCTGACTGAACCGAAACCCAATGTCAGTGAAGGTGCGCTGGAAAAACCCCGTGGGACGAAGAACCATCACTAAGTGCAGATTCCCTGGGAAAGACGCCTGCAAGGAAACAGAGACGACATTCAACTTGGGGCTGCGGCAGCTCCAACCACGGCTTTCAAATGCCTTGAAAAGAAAAGAAATCATTCAGAGCTTTGTCTTTTTTTTCGATTGCCCTGATAGCCTTTTCTTATTTTCCAAACAGGAGGGAGACACTGCAAGGAGTTTAGAGATACAGGACATAACTGCCAGAGGATTGTCCAGTCCCACTGCCCTTTGGGACAGGCAGGAGTTCAGCCATGCACCTTGGAGGGCCACTTTTATAAACCTTAATAATATATATTGTGTTCAGCATTATAACTTGGGGAGTAAAATTACGACTTGGCAGGGAACAGAGGCTTGGAACATCAAGGGGAATGACAGACACATTGGGGAAGCAAAATTTATTGCCAAACTCGCTAATCATCCCCTAACTGCACCAGGCAGACTCTTCTTGTCCCTGGTAATTACCAGACAACATTTCATTTGTGGCAAGAATTTGGAATTTCCTGTCTACGCTGCTGGAGCCTTTTACAAGCATATGGTTGGCAGGTGCGTTTTTAAATAGATCTGTGAAAAGGGTTCTTGAGAATGAAAAAGCATTTTTAAGAAAGCAGGAGTCATATCATTAAATTATGCATAAGTGCATGATGCAAAGAATTGAGTTAATTAAGACACAGGATTTTCTCTGAGATCCTGCCAGGCCAGGTTACATATCTCCACATATTCCTTCTTATATTATTCTCCTTCATTACCCTCCAAGAAAGATAATACCAAGGGTGAGAGTAATGAAGGTGTTCAGGTATTTTGCACTGCAGGGCACTGAATCTGTGCCTTCGAAACAAAAATCACTTCCATAACCACGCATTAGTGTTGTTCAGAAAAGCCACGATTTACATTTGAGATCTGACATCCATGAACTGCACTGCAACTCATTTGCGGTGTTTTCTTGCGTAGGAAAGGTCAGGTTCCATTGCCCACAACTCCACTTGGAAATGGACAGTGATTTTCAGGATCAAATAAGCCACATAAATTCGATATATTGATCTACTGTTATTTTAAGTAGGAGCAGAAAAAAAAAAATACATGAATGTGAATGAAGTGCCAAATTCATACCCTGTGGAAGTCAACAAGAATGGTGCCAGGGACAAAGATCTGGCGTTAGAAACAAGAGCAAACCATTAAATAACGGCGACGTTTGTGCTGGCTCCAGGCCCCGGGCGCTGTACCTCTGTCACACGGCACCTGGTCAGCACGCAACGTCTCTGCAACGGCTGCCAGCCTCGGGCGCACAGCGATGGCTCCAGCCGCGCCAGATCCAAGGAACCAACTTCCAACCCCATCAAACCTGCAGACGGGCCAAAGGTCTAAACTTGGCCATGGAGTCACCAGACCTTCCCAGCTCTGAGGCAGGTCTTGCCCAAGAAAGTGTGGGTGAGAGGCTGCAGGAGACCCAGACTCAGCTCCCTGCTTCAAAGCCTGTTTAATTAGCTCCACAAGGAAGATCGGCTCTCCTG
This sequence comes from Opisthocomus hoazin, assembly GCF_030867145.1. Lineage (NCBI taxonomy): Eukaryota > Metazoa > Chordata > Aves > Opisthocomiformes > Opisthocomidae > Opisthocomus > Opisthocomus hoazin. The sequence goes on along the minus strand of NC_134427.1, from coordinate 7,643,066 downwards.
CAAGACAACCACAGGCAGGCCATCCAACAGCCCAGCTACTAGACACAGCTCTGAAGAGAAGCGCATCTCAAGACCTCACTCAGCTCAGGATTTTTAACTTTAGCTTCCCATATTACTAGAAATAAAATCATTCACAGGCTGCTGGATATCTCCAAGCAGTTGGAGTGGTTCCTCACTTGAGATTGAGAAGATTCTGCCTAGGAAGCAGAGAAGCTTCACTGAGGAAACATCACCAGAACTGGCACAGGCTTGTTGACATTTTGAATGAACTGAAAATTCACAGCACTAATATTTCACCGGAAAGTCTCTGGCAAGCTCAACACTCATCCTCCAGCGCATTCCAGAGAAGCCGGCTGCCTCTCCCACCTCACCACGCGGGCTCTCCGTTGGACCCAGTAAACGCTGCTATTGCTCTTTCCAGGCCTGCTGGTTGACCTGGCTGGTTCTTGACACTCTTTGTGCTCCAGCACGTGCCACGGCACTAGGACATTGCAGGAAGAGAGCTGTCAGTCTGTGTTCATGACAATGTCATGCCCATGTCTGCAGAGCTGTGAGCCCATCATGCGCCATTCCCTCACACCCATCCTCACATCTGCGTTGGTTTCATTTTACACCCTGGTCATTTCCCAGTGGGCATTTCTCTGCAGATAGGACAGCAGTAGCATCCCCCAGCCACGTTTCAGAGACATCACCAAGAAGCCACTATGAGCTGCAAACCTCACAGGACAGGATGTTTTTCTTCCAAGACAGCCCCTGTACCCCTGGCGTTAATGGCTCAAACTGACTTGAACCAAAGCCTTGTGAGGCCAATGGTCTTACAGTGCTTTAAAGGAGCCTGAAGGATGCAATTTTAGGTCCTTCTGCATGGTTATGAGTCCATTGTAGGTGAGTCCAGTGGTGAAATCCCACAGAGTTTGGCGAAAGTGATCATTTCCAGCTCCAAAACACAACAGTGCTTTCAGGTCTTTGGACTTTAGGGTCCTACCATGACCCCCTCCTGAAAAATGCATGAGCAATATCTTTGAGAAGAACAACCAGCCAGAGATGCATCTCCCTTGTCTTATCTCATTATCCCACTCCATCACCAGTCCCCTTTAACCCTGTTTGGCACTCCGAGCAGAGCTGAGTCTGCTTTGCCCTCTCTCTCCTTCAAGCCCTTTTTGACGTGCACCCTTTGTGCACAGACTCCCGAGAGGAAGGGTCTGTGTCTCCAAACCACACTGCCGATGGGAAGCTGCAGAGTCTGAACTTCACCTCCTGCAGGCCCTCGGGCAGGAAACCCCCGGCTCCAGAGGATGGATCGGCGGGAAGCAAGCAAAGCTGCCTGCCAAAGCCACACCGCCACAGCAACGAGGTGTGAAACGCTTCTCCGAGAGCAAGGGTGCCTTTGGACACCTTCGGTTTCATCAGTGCAGCATGCCAACGTGTTCCACACAACATGCCAGGAGAGACCACAACCTGGCACTGCCACCCTTCTGCCACAGTCACCACCAGGACAAACCCTTCTTTGACACAACTTTATGCCCCCCCACCCACAGCCGTATCCCTTTTGCTCCCTGATGTGTTTCACCGCAGAGGTAGCTGGGTTTCCAGGACAGGTGATTTGATTTCCGTTCAGTTTAGAAAGCATTCGGGGATTTTTCAGCTGATCTTATCCATACAAGATCAAGGTCAGCTCTTATGAGTAGCTAAAAAACCATGAAAGACAGCTTTGCAAAGGATACCCAATACATTTCAGTTGGGGAAAAAACAAGCCAAAAAGTAGGTTTGCAGAAAGACAGCCACCAATCCAACTATGTCCTGTGCCCTCTTACAGACTACAGAGAAAGGATGAAATGTTAAAAAACCATCTATCTCTCTCTCCAAGGATAGATCAATAATGCCTCAGGGATAACGTTCCTGAAGGGACTATATCTTTTTAAACCCCTACTACAATTCTAATTCTTCTAAGGGCTGCAGTGTAGAGAAGTTACCTGCAAAGTGAACTCCAATGATACTGAAGGTACTGCCCTTCCCCAGAACATATTCGAGAAAGCAAAGACAAAAGGGTGCTTAATCTTGCCTTATGTTTTATCTAATTATTTCTAACACCATAAAGCATCTCACGCATTTGAACAACTGGTTTTACGTAACAAAACACCTAAAAGGACGCTCCAAAGCCTTTGCCCTCTGCCATTCCTCTGCAGCACGTCAGGAAAGGCAGAAACCTGCCGGCGCAGCTCCGCTCGCTCAAGCAGCCGGCAACATCTCACTGCTGTTCACGACCTGGCTGCGCTCCGAACATCCCCCCGTTCTGGGGACACGAACCTGCACACTTCGTGGCCCCAGTCCAGCACCCGGGCTGAGTGCAGGCTCAGCTACAGCCAGGCAGGGAGCCCTGACACAACCGGGACGGACGAACCGGGCTGATAAAGCACAGGGAAGGGCACGCGTTGAGAGCGTCATCGCTGTCAGCTCCTTAGCGAGTATATCCTCCTGCTGCATTTAATGGGAGTTTTTTCCTAATTTTAGGAAATCAGTTTTCAGAGAATATTCTTCACTGGGATATCCATAAGGCTGGAAATCAATAAATGTAAGGAAAGAGCAGTGGCTGCCAGTAAGTTTGTCTGCGAGCAATGGGGACTGAGGCCAGTGGTCCCCGCACAGGTGCTGGCCCTAACGACTTTCTGCTGTCCCTTAAAGCGCACGGCACACACCAAAGCGCCAGGGACCGCCAGTTTGTGCCTCCGCGACCCCCACGGCCGGAGCGACCCCCCCAGCCGCCCTACGGCCTGTTCCACCCGCCTGCATCGCCCGCCCCCGCAGATGCTGCTCGCATCGCCCCGCACAAACCCTACCCCCCCGCCACCCCCGCCCCGCAGACAGCATCCGCAACGGCCCCCAGCTAAACGGTTCCACTCCGCAGCCCCGCTCCCCCGCACGGCGAGGCCCCGGCCGCCCGCATCGTCACCCCCCCCCCCCCGCCCCCGCCCGCCGCATCGCCGGGCCCGCAGCCTTACCGCATCCCCGCCGGCCCGCCGCCCGCCCCGCCGCCGGCTCGCCTCGGCCATCGCCCCGGGCCCCGGCGGGCAGCGGGCACCGGGCAGCGGGCAGCCGGCTCCCGCAGCAGCCCCGCTCGCCTTCCCAGCGCCGGGCTCGCTGTTAAGGTGGAACGCCGAAAATCCTCCCGCAGCCGGGGCCGGCTCCTTCCTTCGAGGACGGGGCTCTCGGCTCGGAGCTTTCACCCTTCCCCCCCGCCGTTACCCCGCAGGAACGCTTTCAAGTCCTTCAGGATTTTTTTTCTTAGGGGGGGAGGTAAGGAGAGATGCTCCTGCCAAAACCCGAGGCTTGGCCCTGGCAGCAGGGCCTCGCTCCCCGAAGCACGGGGCGCCTGGTTTGCCGTGTATTTAAGCACAAAGAGTTAAACCTAAATCCGTACAGTCTGATAGGAATTTTTTTCTGGATCAGATGCACAAGCGCAGAGCTGCAATTGCATATACATATGCTGAAAAAATAGGGCACTGTGTATTTTAAATGCAGATTATTTGCACTTCCAAAGATTAGATAGAAAAAAAAAGATTTTTTTTTTATTGCAGCATGATTACGGTTTATGATTGGAAAGAAATCAAGATTTAATCTTTTATGTTAGCTGCACAAAGGCAAGTCCAGTCAAACGCCTCCTGGACACACAGACAGCCCTAAAGGGCCAGACCCTGTTTTTAAGGCAAGACTCCAAGCCTCAAGATGTAGCGGACACAGGTCTCCCGCTTCTCCTCCCTCTTCGCACAGAGCACCTGCACGTTATTTGCACGGACCGCCCTGAGGCTACAGGCAAAGTCACTTCTCTACGTGGGCACACACAGCGCATACAGGTACACAAATAGGGAGTATGCTCAAAGGTCACATAATAATTAAATCTTCTCATTAAACACAAAATGAATGACCCTTCCATAGAAGCTACAAGTTAGGAGAGGATTTTTTCATATTTGAAACTTCCAAACTATGCAAAGCAACTACACCATGCTTAAAGGATGCTCTTAGTACTAGCACCGGTTCAAACGCTGGCAGCAGAACTGCATTTTGATGGTCGCTTTAAAGAACTACTTTTGAAATGCTGCTGCTTCTCTAATGGCATGGAAATCGTACTCAAAAATTCAGTTTATAACATTCAGGGAAGTCAGAACCCAAATTATTGATTGCGGTTTCTTGTGCACACTGCAGAAAGGTAGCCCTCTCTTCCTTCCATGGGATGCCTATCAGCAAGGTGCCATCAAAGCCAGACATCTTCAATGCCAAGTCCAGCTGTATCAGTATTAATTACTTAAAACAGCGTAAGATCTAAGTTTATCAGATCTAACCAGACTCAGGTAAGAGCTTGCTTTCCCAGTGCACGCAATTACTTCGTTCTCTATCAGAAGGATCGATGCCTTTAACTGTTCAATGATTATAAGCTGAAACAAAGGCAATAATTACACACCCAGAACATTTAAATGGACTTACCCACATGGCGTGGTCTGGCTGGGAAAGCATTTATCAGCTAGCTCCTGCCTATCCATGCATCTAGTAACACGACTTTTCCACACCTGCAGGCACTACTGTGGTACCATGCTCCGATGTCCTAAGACCTACTGCGTTGCCGAGTTGCAAACAGCTTACTTTTGAGCTATGTTCAGAATCTAACCATGGGTAGCACATAAACATGTGTAATAAATATCTGAAATCCATGAATGCATACATACAAGTTTGAAATCGACTTTTCCACCCGTGTCCACATACAAATGCTTGCGAAGCCTGTTTCAAGAACCTACGCTTCCCATCACTGACAATTAGGCAAAATACAGTCTCACTAACAACCAGTGTCTAGAAAGAACGTATATGAAGCCGAATTCTCCACACATCAAAAGCATAGAATACGGCACAAAACACATTTGAACCACTACGAAGAAGTACAAAGGCAAGCAAATGAATCAGTTAATACACAGCACATTTATGCACTCTAATTGGGCACAGAGCTATGACTGAATTCATTACAGGGCCATAAAACAAAACACTACCTAGAGAGAACGCATGAGCATCGTTGCTCCTGGTTCCTAGGATTTTCTGAAAGCAACACATAATTCGCATGATGCCGCAGTATATTAAAAGAAATTAACATTAAAGAGGACTTACTGCTATTTTTTGGAGAGTCATTTTGACCGATGTCCACGTGTCCAGTCGTCTGTCCAGGATTAGGATAAATTTGGTGTCAGACTCATGTTGACTACAAGACAAGAAAATAACCAATAACCAGGTAACATCTTGAGGCAATGTGACTCTGCTCCCCAAAAAAACCCAAACGTAAGAAGACAGAATGCAAACCACGTTTTGAATTCTCCGCAGCTTCCAAAATTCCATTTGAAAATATTTCCCTAAGCAGACTCCAGCAAGAAATTTCGGAAGCCCCCCTTACGCTTCGCCCAGGGTTGTGCATCACCTCCGAAATGGGCATTGCGTAGGAGCTGGAGACAACAGATCCTCACGCTGGGCTTGAGCAGGGCTTTGCAGAGGCTGCGTTGGGCTTGAGCAGGGCTTTGCAGGGGTCGGAGCCAGCGCAGCTCCTGCCGAGCAGCTCGGGGATGACCAGCAGCCTCCGGCACTGCTGTCCCAAGATGCGCACCCCTGTCCTCCCCCCGAGCTCCTGCTACCCTCTTGCCCAGGTTGCAGCAACCAAGCGCTGATTTTGGCAGAGGTGACACCAAGCCTGGGACGGGCGACGCCAGCTGGCACCTCCCAAGGCCCTGCTGGCGAGGCAGCGATCGCTAGCAGGCAATTTCCAACACGCTCCAGTCCCCTTTGCAAGCGCAGGCTTCGTGACGTCGCTTTTGACACCCAAAGCCTTGATGTTGCTTTCAAATCCCCAGTCTCACCATGCGAGCCAGCAGTACCGGGGATGCCCGGCCTGGCGGGTGACCCAACGGGCGGGTGAGCTCCCATCTGTAATTCAAATATTGCCTTCCCAGCCTAGCTGGGTACAGCTCAGCCAGGCTCAATCCGTGACCACACCCACTCCAGGGCAGTCTGAATTACCAACTGGAATCACGTTCGCACACAGGTAAGGGTACGCCAGCTTGTAACCAAGTCCTCTGATGTGAGTGTATTTACAGGATACCTAGGTACTACTTGCAGTATTTATTTTGCGGGTGCTGAAACAGGATAGCCACGTCCCACACCACCCTGCCCGGCTGTCTCAGCGCTGCCCAGAGGCTCCCAGTACACATGCTGGCTCCCCAGAGCCGGGTCAGGTATCCGCACTGGGCATGGCCCCGTGCAGGCAGCCTACCGCAAGCACCGTCTTCGGTGACGCTCGTGTTTGGCAAGCAAAAACACGTGGTGGACTGCTCAGAGTATCACATGGCAGCCAATACTTGGCAACTTCACCACAGGAAAAAAACAAAGATGACACTAGAAGCCAGTGCAGGAGCTTTCATTCAATCACAGAATGTTCGCGGTTGGAAGGGACCTCTGTGGGTCACCCAGTCCAACCCCCCTGCCGAAGCAGCGTCACCCAGAGCAGGCTGCACAGGACCTTGTCCAGGTGGGTCCTGAGTATCTCCAGAGAAGGAGAATTCAATGCACATCTTGCTGCTCTGGTCCGTGCCAGCCACACCTTTGATAAATATATTTAAAATGAATTAGAAGTTGTGCTGAGAGAAAAAAAAAAAATTCCCTTTGGCTCATAGTAACAACTTACTCGCAAGCTGTCCTGCAACTACCTCTTACGGACCTCTAACATCTCACCCAGAGCGCAAGGGTTTAGTGCATATTTACACCTTGCCATTGAGGCGTCCCAGAAAAGAGCAGAGCAAATGAGCAGCGGATTCTACACACGGGTCGCACACAGAACTTCTGCACGTCACGAAGTCCAGGGTTACTGACTGTGATCTGGATCAGGCATGCCTTCTCAGACAAACCCTTTTTCAGCTAAAATAGTTTTGGCAACACAAGATGATTTTGCGGGTTTCTGTCACCTCTGTTCACCCCCACCACGAGTTAAAAAACCCAGGCGGGTGGGAGCGGGGCAAAAGGATCCATCTGAGGTAAAAACAAAACCCTTTGGCTTTTCAGCACATCCTATAACTTTAACAGGCAGGTCTCTGTCCAACAAGAAACAACTCCCCAACTCCCCACATTATTTCCCAACAGGCTGTAATCGGAAAAAATGCTGTCATTGTCACAAAACCTGAAGAAAAACCCCAGAATCCAAATAATTCAGAAAAGACAGCCAGACTGTAGCGCACTGCCAGCTACTCGGGACAAGGTTATAGTCAGAGAGTAGCCTCTCAGTATGCTAACTGACTTCTATCAGTTCCCTCACAGACACAAAGAAGAAAGTTTCCAGCTGTCCAAAAGCCTTGAAACCTGCTGTGGGAAATTTTTAATTTATTCTGGGGCTAGCGGAGCAAGTCAGTGACTATTTGCAAGCCAGGCCTTTCAGGCTGATCAGATTTCCAGTCCTGCGATGTAGCTTTTAGACTGACAATAAAAATAAATCAATGCTTCCTCACGAAGGCTGCAAGGGGCGAGCTCCTTTGCATCCAGCAGCAGAAAGATGGAGACAGATATCCGGATCGAGGATTATTTCTCTCTGGGTGCTTCCCGTCACTTTTTTTCCTTACCCTTCATTTTGTAGGTGTTACAGGATGCACCAGACTAAAAATAAAGACTTGGGATGTTTTGCAGGACGACTTGAAATCGGATCCCGGAGTCCGCAGTTGCGAGATTTATCACAGGACTGAAAGATTCCTTGCGGCTGGTGGGATCAGAGCACGCCGTCAGGACCCGCTGCCTAGTATTTAAATTCAGAGGTATTTATAGCCAACAGCACCCTTCACTGCGTCATTACTCCGTGTTACCAGCCCCGGCTCTGAAACACTTTGTACTTCGCTTCCTGATCTAAGTGAAACATGCAGAGCTTGTCTAAGCACCAAAGAGCTAGATAGTCAAACAACATAGGATAGGATAGGATAGGATAGGATAGGATAGGATAGGATAGGATAGGATAGGATAGGATAGGATAGGATAGGATATTACAGTCAGAAGGGACCTTCAGTGATCACCTAGTCCAACTGCCTGACCAGTTCAGGGCTGACCAAAAGTTACATCAGGTTATTAAGGGCATTGTCCAAATGCTTCTTCAACACAGGCAGGCTTGGGGCATCCACCACCCCTCTAGGCAGCCTGTTCCAGTGTTTGACCACCCTCTCGGTACAGAAATGCCCCCCAACTTCCAGCCCGAACCTCCCCTGGCGCAGCTTTGAGCCATTCCCACGCATCCAAACGCCGGATCCCAGGGAGAAGAGCCCAGCACCTCCTTCCCCACGTCTCCTCCTCGGGAAGCTGCAGAGAGCCAGGAGGTCGCCTCTCAGCCTCCTCTTCTCCAAGCGAGACAAACCTGGAGTCCTCAGCCGCTCCTCCCAGGACATACCTGCCAGCCCTGTCACCAGCTTTGTTCGCCTCCTCTGCACGTGTTCAAGGACCTTCACATCCTTCTCCAGCCTTGGGGCCCAGAGCTGCACACAGCGCTCAAGGCGAGGCCCCAGCAACACTGTATACAGCGGGATGTTTTTAGTTTTCAAAGACAGCATTATTTTTCTTTTACTTTATTTTAATTGTAATTGGGACAGTGCTTTGTAATAACAATCTTACATATACCACAATGGACTTCAATTGATGGTTTTTTTCTTTCCTTACAGCTTCTACTGAAATCCTGACTTACTTTAGAAGCAATAAACTCTTTTAGGGTACAAAAGATCAGTACTTGTTGCAAAGTGTACGCTGCAGCAGCCTTCAAGCCTGGATAAAATGCTGCTTTATCACTCCCAGGGTCTCCTTTCCACCATCACCGGGCTCCGCCACGCTCCCCTGTGCCTCTCCACCCAGCGCACCATCGCGCAGTGCTGCTCAACAAAGGCAGCCGGCAGGCAGGCAGGCAGCCCGCCCGCCGCACGCAGTTCGGGTTGGATGTGCGGGGTGTGGAAGGTGGGACCTGCTGCTTACTCTTCTGTACTGCTGTTCCACACAAGCCCTTCCTGCAGCTGCCTCCTGCCCGCAGCACAGTTCCTGGGAATCCCAAGATAAAATGAACTTGCCTACAAGACTCATCTTCCTCCCAGCTCTGTTATCAACATGCTCACCTCGCTGAGGGAAGAGTAGCTTACAACATCCATCTCCTTGATCTACAAATCATTTCCAGGAGAAAAATGCTGCCTGAAATTCCGCTTCCCCAAAATACAACAAACCTGACATCCCACGAGGTGTCCTCAGACCAGCAGCAGCAGGACGAGATGTCGCGCTTGCTGCTGACTGCGCAGTGAAGGCACTCTGCGTGTGGTTTGACACGCCCGTACCCAGCCACCGTAAGTGGCAAGGACGTGTCGGCGTATCCACAGCTAACTCCGACACACAGGTCAAGTATTTATCTCTTTTTGGGACTTTCTGGCAGAAAATCTGAGCTCTGATCCCATGATGTGATGATGCCGAGGGATGCGTAGCAGGGGTACCACAGCTGACACTTGCCTTCCTAGTGATGCTTCTCCTTGCTCCCTGACACCACAGCCTTTTCAACTCCCAAGTGTCGAACAGCCCTCGTTTTTGAGCTGGTCAGGCATTGAGGCAGGCCGTTCTGGTGGTAGCTGCGGAGGAGCTTGATTAAAGTGGTTTTACAAATAACATGCTAAACACGTTTGAATCACCAGCAAGCTCACAGCTCTCATTAGTCTCTTGATTGAGCTGGTCCCATTACGGGCCAGCAAGACTACTCATCGTGCTAATGCCAGGGCGTTCAGCCACATGAAGTACGAAGCCCTGGAGAAACGGGGCAGAGCTGGGAAGCGTGATTGCACCGACGTGGGCTGCCCGCATGGCACGGAGGGGAAACCCCTCCGGTCGGCACACACCACGGCACGCTCCTCTCCACGCTGGGACCGTGCTTCAGGGGCCACCCAAAAAGAGGACAGAGGAACCAGAAGCTCTTTTTTTTTTCCCTGCAGAGGCGGCTAAACGCACGGTACTTCTTCCGAGGCAGCTGCTGATGGAAAGCTCCCCCCTAGCTGCTGCCAACCTGCTCTCCCCGCAGGAGGAAATTTGCCCAAACAGGCATTATTCAAGGAAATTAAGCATTCCAGGTAACTGAGTCACCAGGCCCAGCAGCAAGAAATTGGAGGGCCATTAATCTAAGTATACAGCCCTGTATGTGGCAGAGGCAGAGTGTCAGCTGCTTAACCCCGAGACGCAGGCGGGTAATGGGAGCCGCGGCACGCTGCTGAGCCTTCGCCTGTAATGGGGACCCCGGACGGCTTGTTCCCATAATTAGTCTCTTCCTCTGGTTACATTTCTCTTTCTTCCACAGTAATGACTCTCTATTTGTACACGTCAAAATCTTTTTCTGCAGTGGCATGGCATATTTAAGCGGTGACACATGTCAAAGCTTAAGGAAAGCTTGCTGTTAATTAGAAACTTAATAAACTACATTTATGATACATGCAGGCTGACAAGTCATAGGGATGACGTCCACTTTTTTACTCTGCAGTTACCAGCACATTAAATACCGCATCTGGACATAAGGGCTTGTGTTGTTCGTCTTCTCCCTTTTCCTTGCTCTGGGAGCTGAAGACATCCCTCGGCCCCCCGCGTGGATTACCCTGAAGATCCCCTGCCCGACCCAGGCAGGACCGACACCTCTGCCCGTCACAGGCAAGAGCTAGAAGGGAGCCACGTACCTCGGGACTGACGTTAGGTATGTCAAGACCTTAGAGACGACCTCCTCGGGCACCTCGTTGAAGCGTGCGTTGTCGGGCAGGGTGATAATCCAAGCCTTGTCCTTCCCTCGGCCGCCTGGAACAAAGACAAGGATGCTTCCCTGGGCGGGCTTTCCAGGAGGGCCAGCAGCAAAGCCCAGGCCCACCAGTCAGGTCAGAAAACACGCTGCCATAGTTACAGAGGTTTTTCTACATCACCAGAAGAGCAAAACTGCGCCAAATCCTGCCTCTGACTTCAAGCATGACACACATGCACAGGCGGTAGAAACAAATGTATTTGGTACCAGATATTTCCTTTATTTACGGAGCGTACTTTACACAGGACAGCAAAAGAAGTCAAAAATGCAAGGACAAATCAGCCCGCTGGTCTGGAACCGAGAGAAATACATTTCAAAGGAAAACGGTTGTTAACGCGTTGAGTGTTTGAAGGTAAGAATATTTTACGGCACGGCTTGCGACAGAAACCTAATACACTCTCTCAAACTGCCTCCATGTTTTATTAACAACATTTCTAGTGGCACTGGAGAGCACCTGACGGATAATACCCCGTGCAGAGTATCATTTTGCCAAACAGCATGGAGGTCCGTCCGGAGAGTTTGATCACCGCACAGAGAGGGACCCTGGAGAAGTTCACCATACTCACCAGACAGAAAAGCAAACTCTTTCATCAAATCATCGCTGATGTCCTTTGCACAGATGGGCGTTGCGGTTTCTGGAAAAAAGCAAAAGCAGAAGTCAAAAAGGAAGCAAAACCCCAAAGCAAATACGTTTATCAATGTGTTAACCCAAAGGTAGGACTTCAACCAAATCCAGCTGCCCTAAATTATGTATGAAATATTGTAACAAAGGATAAATGGTTCTGCTAGAAACCAATGTTTCTAACAACTCAAACAGGGCAAATGCTGTCAGTCGTTTTCTGTCAAATGTGTGAGGGAGCAAGGCCTGGGAGCTTGAGTGCTCTCCCATGAACAGGGCATATCCAATGTTAATTTTCACATTTTGGAGTTATTAACTTTGCTCCCCTGTTTTGCCAGCTCCCCCAGTGCTTCCCAGCCGTGGTCATGTAATGGGCTGAGCTTTCTGCTGGGAGCGGCAGCGTCCAAGGCTGCTGCACTGGGAACAAGGTTGGGCTTTCAGACTGTTATACTCTTTAATTTTGAGCAAATAAGCTTCTGAAATCATGTTTTCATCTGGCATAGGGCCACATGCACTGGAAAGGCTGTTGTTCCTATGTTTTGTTATTAGATTTCTTTATAATTAAATAATGGGAGAGGCTGGTTTAATACCATATTTAGTACACTGACCATTTCAGTGGCGATGAAGCACATCGGAACAATATACATAATTTTACCTTTCACTGGCAAAAGGACACAAAACACAGACTCTATAAACACAAGAGGACCTTATAGCTGGCAGACATTTTTCTGGATTATCTATAAATGGAATGATAGCTAAAAATTAAACATCCTTGCTCCCGCAAATCAACGTTTTAAAGCACATCCATACAGATTAAAGTCCGTGTGCTTTCTGATAATCAAATTTTAAACACAGATTATTTTACAGAGTTGCTCCTAGGGAGTAATCTTTTGGCTGGTTCAAATCAGATGGGCTGCATACCTCAGCACACTCCAGCTTAATCAATATTTATTCTATTTCCCTTTTTCCAAAAGCTTTCCGGTCACTTTTACTTCATCTAGAGATTTGTCAGGCCTTTCGCCGGGGGTGACGAGCTGCAGCACAGCAGCCCAGAGGTGCAGGAGGCAGGGGGCTCGCAGTCCCCGCCAGCCACCAGCTCCTCTCTGCTCCTCCATCCGCGCGCTGCTAGTTTTTCCTCTTGGAGATAAAAAAGTTATTTTGGTTTGTTAAGGATCGAGCCTCAGCCCCGCTGGCATCTACAGAAACATTCTTGATTTTAACAGGCCCCAGAATTGGTCTTGGTAAGAAAGTTTGTTTTGCAGAGGTATTTCAAATATGCCTCTCTCATTCAACTGCTTCACCTAAGCTGAGGACAAGTAGTGGCAACAGATCTCTTCTCCATTAGTTGATTTTTTTTTTTCCAGCTCAGCAGTTTCACACTGACAAAAATCACATTTAATAACTTGCTCATAGAATCGTAAGTTGGAAAAGACCTCTAAGACCATCAAATCCAACCATCCACCAACACCACCATGCCTACTAAACACCACCATGCCCACTAAAGACGAGCTCCAACACATGAAGTGGACGATATTAAACACGCGGGTCTTTGAAAATACAAGACAGCAGCCCACGGCTGCGCCCACGTATTTGCCTCAGAACGGTGTGGGACCATCCAGCAGCTTGTCTGCACCCGCCGTCGGGGTGCAGCCCGTCCCCAGCGCCAGCTCGCCTCGCCTGCCCCTGCCGACCACGCTCCCCAGGATGCGGCCACCGGCAAGGCAGGCAAAGTTTCGCCCCGCGCCATAACGCCCGCGCCTGACGCCGATGCTGCACAGTGACCGTAAACACAGCCACAGGGTGACAGCAAACACAGCTTTGGTTTCTGGTTCCGCAGCGATATGGGAGGGAAATGCTGGTTTATCGATAGCTGTCCAAGCAACAGGCTGGGAAAAAGGGGTTAACCTTCGCGTGGTAAAAATAAAAATTAAAAAAAAAAAAATCACTTTAAAAGTTTCACAAGACTTTTTCTCACTGAGAACAACCTAACAACTTGCAGCCTTAAACGAAGCTGGAGACAACCACAGCTGGAAAAAAGTAGCATTGTTCCACAGATATTTTCAACCTTGGCTTTCCAGAATAGAAATATAATCTCAAAAATGCATGCTTTAACCCCAGAGCCTGGTGCTCATTCTCTCCCATCTCTCTTAGCCGCAACTTCCCAACGACCATCACGGACACTGCACAAACAGCTGATGCTTTAACCCTACCTGTGCGGGGGCTGCAGCAGGACCCGCGGTGCCGGGCGAGCCCCGTCCCGCACCGCCTGCCAGCTAAGCAAGCCCCACCAGGGCCACGCCAGCCAGCAGACCTGGCAGTTTTGGGTTGGAGGTGCAAAGCGCCACAGGAGAGGGGCTCCCACCACGCTTGGGAATGCCCCGAGGACGGACCCGCTCTGGGAGTCATGGTTTCCAGCAAGAACCTTGCTCCCCAACATTTTATTCCACCGAGCGTTTCATCCTCGACACAGGTGGAGACCCAGATCCCTACAGCACCCTTACGACTTTGAGTTTCTCGTTTCTCGAGGGATGATGTTTTTGGAGGAGGGCACTCAGCACCTTCAGAAAATCAGGCCCTCCCGAGCAGTCCCAAGTTGAGCAACGAAAATAACTCATTTGAGGAAAAACTAGGCAGAAGAAATTTACTTCAGGCAGTGAGGGCTCGGGGAGTGTTTCCCTTACCAACCCTCCCCATCTCCTCTGGGGCAGGAGATTCCACCAAGCGATGGAGGAGCAGGATGGCTGCCCTTTGGTAAGGTCAAGACACAACAACAGCCTGACTGTGGTCCCATGAGAGCCGCTCCTTGACCAACTCATCGCTAGCTCTGCGTTGGCCGTCGAACTCAACCCCCCGGGCAAATGTGAGGGAAAACCCAGTGCTGGCACCGAATCTGCCAGCGTGTTGCTGTGCCCGCAGCACATCAGTTGGATGTCACTGTAAACCCTGCACAGAAGCATGACCTCTACCCTCAAATATTAATCTCTGGAAAAAGAGCAGTGAAAGGCAGCAGGGCACCGAAGACATCCGCCTCTCAAACAACGCTTCAGTTGATGTTCGTTAGCAAACTGAGGGTTTCTTATTCGAAGGACATTCTTGGGACAGTACAGAAGAGTCCCCAGGGCACTGCCCGGCACTGGCTATGAACAGCCCGGCCAGCCTGCACCTCCCTTGGCACAAGGCAGAGGAAGTCAAGGTTCCACACAAGTCCACTCGTTTCTGTTGAACAGAAGCTTTGTGATCATCAGCCACTAGAGAACAGAGCTGCTGTGACAGAATCCAGCCTGAACCCCCCGCCTTGCAGCATCCCAGAGCACTTCACAACCCACACTGCTATCCCCACACGGCTGGTACGACCTCAGGCTCTGGGGTCTTGCTACAAACAAGCAGCATCTGGATCATAAACTGTCATAACAGCGTAGTAACATTTTTCATACACGGTCTAAGTTGGGTATTTATAAAATGCTGCTGCAATTGTTACATTCAGACACTCCTCTACGGAGGAGATCGTTGCCATGACACAGAGTTTTGGAGGACGCGTGAAACCAAGCAAGGAAAAGACAAAAGGGAAATACAGAGTTCTCTACCCTGCCAAGAAAAACGAACGTGGCTCAGCAGGGAACCCCGCTGAATCTGCCCCGTCCCCATCATTTGGTTACAGAGTCCAGAACATTTAGCCAGGTCCTCTCCACAGGGCCGTATCTCAAGGCCATCGCCCCGACTGCAGCTGTGAGAACGATGCTGATCGTTGGAGATCTTCCCTTTCGAGGCGATTCAAGCGCAGTGGGACTTCCACGTACGGCGGAGGTCTGCAGTGACCTTCAGAGAGGAGGCAGCTACAGTCTGAGGCCAAATCCCTCTCGTAAAACTCAGTTAACCTCTGAAGTGCTTTGCTCTTTGGTAATTTTTGTTTTCTTTTCCTTTCCAAACTTTGCAGGCCCACAGCATCTGCAGACAGCAGCTGTGCAACGCATCTGTCAAGCTGATGTAATAGCACCTTACACTTCACAACACTGACCAAGTACTGTTTGCAGCTATAAAATCCATCTGGACACGGCTTTGTTGTGAATGAAGAACAGCAGCTTTTCATGGGAGGGCTGCTGCCGTAGTCTAGGAAACAAAACTGAAGTAAATCAAATGAAAAGGGTAAAGGATCACACTGAGCTTCTCCACGATCTGCTTGTTCTCCGCCCCCTGTCCATTCGGACATCTACACCCGATGAAGCAGTGTCAAGGTAGCCAGCAAGTCAGCACATTTGTAACCTGTTTCCATCTCCCTCGGTGACTTTCTGGGCTAACCAGGGTCATCGGCCAGCATCTGTCTCAGGCTGTCCCACCGCCGGAAGGCCCCCCTGCCCAGACGCTCCTTGGAGGCTAACGACACCCGTAGCACGGACCTACGCAAGCCACCAGTGCTTGCAGGAAGGTCTGGTGCTCCGGGAGTTGCAATGAGCAGGGTTTCTCCCGGCTGCCATGGGCACCCCTGTCCAAGGCCACCGTGGGTGCGAGCCTCCCAGAACAGCCCACGGAGCACAAGCTAGGCCAGGTGTGAGGATGAAGCCATGCCCATCTCACCTGCTTCATGCAGGAGTGGGAGCAGAAATCCCTTAGATCAGAGTGCCCCAACCATGAACCCAGTGCCACGCAGAGAGCGGCCATCTCAGCTTCTGCGGCTGAAGGTGCTCTGCTGTGCGAAATGGTTTAGCAGGCATGGTGGTGCTGGGTTGACAGTTGGACTTGATGATCTTAGAGGTCTTTTCCAACCTTAATGATTCTACGATTCTATGATTAAAAATTCATGGGGGCAAAGAATAGAAACACAGTCATGTATCTGACGAGAAAGACCACCACACCACACCGCAGCGTTCCACCCCAGCTCAGTCCTGTTGCTACACCCCCCTTTCCAGCCATAAAGAAGCACTCGGAAGGAATGACCTTGCAGCCCACCGCTCCGGGGACTCACTTTGGACAACGGGAAGAGCTTCACTCGGAATTTAACCATCTGCAAAAGCCAAAGAGCTCGTCCAGGAAGAATGACAGAAACCCACCCCGCAGCAGCGGTCGGGGCCGGGGTTGCTGCAGGAAGCACAGGTCTCCCTCCTCGCCCCGGTGCGCGTCCCAGCCGGCGAGCCGCTGAGCCTCACCCTGCTTTCTCACCGAGCTATTTCAAAAGATTTTGGATTCAACCCAACGCACAACAAGCAACACTGCCAATCTCCCTATCAGCACACCATGTCCAGAAAGCAAGATGGAGGGAGCTATTAGAGAAAAAAAATACTATTTTTTAGAGTCTGCAAACTGCCCTACTGTGAACAGCATGCTTGCACAAGGTCTGCGCAAAGCCTGTCCAACAGCACGGTGCCGAGTGGCTGAGTGGCCGTCCCGGGCTGCGGGAAGGAGCCGGGCAGGAGCACGGAGGCCCGCAGGCAGCTGCCTGTACTGCCCGCACACTGCTTCAACCAGTACCTTCTGGGAACCAGTCCCACCTGCACGCTCTCCAGGTGGTGGCTTCCCCAACAAGCTCATACCAGGAGGAGGATCCGGATTTCCATGTCACCGGATCCACCCTCCGTCCCTGCCCGGGAACAGGACACGACGCTGCGTGCGCGCCGAGCAGGTGTTTACACAGCGCTCGTGGGAACCAGAGCCAGGATGGGCTGGTGGCCGGCCAGGCGGCACGATGCCGGTGGAGATACCATGCTGAACTGCACGTTCATTAGAGAACGTGTAGCAGAGAATAGGACATTGTGCTCCTCCACAAGGCCTGCTGTATGCACCAAAAGGTTATTCACAGGACCTGGGCTGAGCAGAGGACTGACAGCCAAGGTCCTGAGGCCGCTTCCTGGCTTTGAGACTAAACTCTTTGGTAGCCGGGAGCAAATCGTGTCTCTCGTGGCTTCAGTTCCTCATTGGCAAACGGGAACAGGCACAAGTACCAACAGGCAAGAACATGTCTGATGGCAAGAGCAGCAAAGACCCCAGCAGCCCCCATCCATCAGGCCAACGTAGGTGTCCACATCTCTACGGGTTGCGCAAGAGCTGGGATCAAAGCGCAGGTGTTAAAAACCCCACTGAATTCACTGTTGGATGGCGTTGGACTAACCTAGACAGCTGGGCAGGAAAAGGTCTCCGCAATCCATGGGACTGGTTTCTGGATGCCCCAAAGAACCAAAGGTCTCGGGATCGGACCTGAAGTCCACCAGCCAGGACTCAGTGGCTTCCTCCCTGGGGACCTGAGGCCAAGGGATCATTTTTCCCATAGCATCGTAGAATCATTAAGGTTGGAAAAGACCTCTAAGATCACCAAGCCCAACCGTCAACGCAACACCACCACATCTGCTAAACCATGTTGTGAAGTGAAGCATGCTGGCTCAGAGGCTCGCAGGTCCCACACCAGGGACTTGTAAAAAAATCACAGGACACAAAAACAGAGGGGCCTGCTAATCAGAGACATTTCTACTTGGTTCCACCAAAGTCATCCAGAGCTGCAGAGCACACGGGGATTAATGGCCTTCTGCTGCAATTATACCTTTATACTGGAGGTAAAAGCCTGGCCGCTGGTTTAGACCTGTGGGGACGTTTTCCCCATGTGATCAATATCCTGCATCAAAGAAATTTCATTCTCTGCAGACCCCAGCAGTTCAGCTAAAGAAACTTAGAGACTTCATCATGCCAAGTGCAAAAACTGCCGTGGTCCTCTTCTGCTCTTGCCAGTGTTCTCAGGTACGCTGCAGAAGCTATATCTGTAACCATTAGTCATTTCTATTAGCAGCTCTGAGCTGCACACACCCCCGCATGCACCAGAACCAGGTCCAGCTGCTCCTGCACCCTGACACATCTCCAGCCTCAGCGCCGGGGCCCCGCTGCCGGCCAGGGGAGCCCCGCGCAGCACGTTCACCTGCAGCCATCCCCGCGTGAGAACAATTTCTGCTGCTGCGCTACCACCTGCCGCGTTCAACAGTTTGTAATTCCAGGTGGCACGGCCATTCCCCGCGCCAAGCGAGCCACACAAAAGACCCATTAAAATATTGATGGCAGAAAGCTTCGATACCCTCGACGGCTGCGAGTCCCTTTGTCCCCCCCGCCCGGGGGGACAGCTCGCACCCCCCGAGCCCTGGGCTCAGCCTGCAGGCGCCTGCTTGGTGACCGCAGCCAGTTGAAACAGGCTGCTCGTCTGGGGGGAAAGATTAGCAACCAGATTAGGATTTTAAATGCCTATTTTTCGGGAAGAGGCGATGTATTGACCCTGAGGAAGATGATGGGGCTCCTTGGATGGTTCTGTCAACAGCCTGATGGCAAACCTCCAGCTGCCACATGGCCTTGGGGCCACTTCAGGAGATGCCAGGAGCCTGGTGGGGATGGCAGCCGGGCATGGTGACCCTCGGAGAGCTCGCTACGGAGGCGGGTCAGCAGCAAAATGCCTTCTTCGGAGCCGGATGGCACGGACATGCAGCAGCAGCCGCCACGCCACCGTTTCAAAGAGACCCGGCCCCTGCAAAGCCGTGCCCTGGCCAGGACAGGCACCTGCTCCCCGGTGCAGCCACCACCCTCCACGGCCGCGCGGGCACCAGCGCAGACCCCTCTTCCCGCATCGCCGCAGTAACTGTCCGCACGTGAGCACGCCCCAGTGAAAATCACGATTTCAACTCCACCAAGGAGCATCGCCTCACGTCAGGAACTGAGGCGGTCACGTCAGGCAGGAACACAGCAGAAACACCCAGCGACTCACAAAGGCCATGGAAAGCCTCAGGAGGGTCAGTCCACCACTACGCATGACGGGTTGGTCACCACACCTGGTTCAATGACTGCTGAAATTATCCTTCGCCAGACCGGGGAGGATATTTTAAGGAACGGCTCACTCTGTCTGCAAGCTCTTTCTTTGACTTCTCCCCAAGCACCGGCTCCGGCACAGCGGAGGCGGCAGGATACGGCACCAGATGGTCCTCTCTTCTGACCCAGCGGCTGTGCTTCTCCATCGAGGGCTTCCGGGGCTTCGCTGCAGTCAATGCACGAGGCAAGGCTGAGGGAGCTGGGCTTGTTCAGCCTGGAGAAGAGAAGGCTGCGAGGGGACCTTATTAATATCTTAAGGGTGGGTGTCAGGAGGATGGGGCCAGACTCTTTTCAGTGGTGCCCAGCGACAGGACAAGGGGCAATGGGCACAAACTGAAGCACAGGAAGTTCCAGCTGCATATGGGGAAGAACTTCTTCCCTCTGAGGGTGACGGAGCCCTGGCACAGGCTGCCCGGGGAGGTTGTGGAGTCTCCTTCTCTGGAGATATTCAAGACCCGCCTGGACAAGGTCCTGTGCAGCCTGCTCTGGGTGACCCTGCTTTGGCAGGGGGGTTGGACTAGATGACCCCCAGAGGTCCCTTCCAACCCCTACTGTTCTGTGATTCTGTGATGCTTCAGCGCAGCGACGCATCCCCGTCACTCAGACCCGGGAGCGCACTCAGCTAAGAAACCACAGAGCAAAAATAAAAAAAAGAAAAAGTGAAGCTTCTGAAAAACTGGAATGACCTTCTCAAAAAGCTTTGATTTATCTACACCGAGGATAACACTAAAAATGCAAAAGAAAATGCTGTGAGAGAAAACAAAGATAAGAAACAGAGAGAAAACGTTCACTGGGCACACTCCAGCCCTGTGGGCTGTCACCCGTGTGCCCATCCCGTGAAGAACATCCTCCCGGGACAGCTGAATCACCACCTGGCAACAGCAGCTGATCGGCGTGGCCGAAGAGGGATGGCACGGCGGCAGTGCGTCCAGGCGTGCGCAGAGCGACCCTGGATCGGGCCCCGGGGCAGGAGCCTCCCGCTCCCGGGCATCCCTCCGGCAGCGACGGGGCAGAGCGCCCAGGGCGCCCAGGGCACTGGCACGGCACGGCTGCCTTCGCTCCCTCACACACAGAACCGGCAAACCCTCCTTCCTGCTGACCACGGGCCATCGCTGCCGGCGGGACAGGGTGCAGCCGGCTAAGGATCCCGCGTTCGCGGAGACGTCGTCCTCCGACACAGTTTTGGGAGCTGGAGTGAGCGGGAAGGTCCCCAGAGCCTGGGGTCAAACCGTGCTGCCAGAGAGAAGGAGGATGCTCAGGGGAGGTTAAAAGGTCCTGGGCACCCCTGCGTGCTGGGGACTGCGGAGCTTGGGGGGAGGAAGGGGGAATCTCTTCCAGTTGAGACTGGCAAACCGTGGAGGCTCTGCTCAGGAAAGGCGAACCGAAAGCAAACCAAACGGCAACAAGGCCGACGTGTTATCTCCTGTTCTTGCTGTGCTGTCACTGTTAACGTGAGGGAACGACACACTGGGTGCTCTGACGGGTTCACACCCAACCAGAAAAACCATCTTCCCCTATCACCCCCAACCAAGCAAAAATTGGGAAAGATAAAACCAGCTCAGCTACACATGAATATACATCTATCGCAAGAAACGTAATAGAAGTTTCTCAACACCCACCCTTGCAGACTCAAACGCAGTGTGGGAGTTGAGAAAATCGAGTTTCTTGCATTTCTAATACTTCAGAGTTTCACTGTACTTTTAATCCTCTCCTGTTCCCAGTTCAGCCAGCCCTCTCTCTGGGGAGGCTCGGGAAGGGCTCTGCAGGGCTCTGCGCTGCGCAGCGGCAGGCGTGCGTGGCATCTGCCACCGGCACGTGGCCAGCGTCCTCAGCCTCCGAACCAGAGCCCGCCCAGCACAACAGACCTCCAAAGCCACACAAAAACACACACACACCTCAGCAACTTCCCCATCACCGCTCAGCACCACGCAAGCGTTGCTTCTGCCAAGCCAAATTACAGCTTTGTGCACGGAGTGGCTCCTGGGAGACGTAACAGCAGTACATCCCTTTCACCAGGGTGTGCAGTGATAGGACAAGGGGGAACGGCTCTGAACTAAAAGAGGGCAGATTTAGATTAGATATTAGGAAGAAATTCTTCACCATGAGGGTGGTGAGGCCCTGGCCCAGGCTGCCCAGAGAAGCTGTGGCTGCCCTCTCCCTGGCAGTGCTCAAGGCCAGGTTGGATGGAGCTCTGAGCGACCTGATCTGGTGGAAGGTGTCCCTGCTCATGGCAGGGGGGTTGGAACGAGGTGATCTTTAAGGTCCCTTCCAACCCAAACAATTCTATAATTCTATGATCCTTGGGCCCCGTCACCTGCTGAGGAACCTGGAACTGAGTTCACTGAAGTCCCTGGAACAAGTTATTTGCTTTCATACAGGGAATTAAACCGTACAGCCAGGTTCTCAGGATGGCACCACCTGGAAACTCTGCTGCAAAGCGAGGGGAACTAAAAACTATTTTCCCAAGATAAAAATGGAAATGCTCTGTTCTTGCACTCCCCCGTGGAGCACAGGCACTGTGCTGTGGCAGGAGAAGGTCAGTGGCACGGCAAGTGATGCAGGGAGGACATCGCTGGCGCTCGCGGTCTGCCCGTCCCACAGCACCCAGCCCTGGGACAGAGCAGACGGACACCGCGCCGTGCCGATGGCTCGGCCAGCACGCGTTCCCGGGAGCATCCCTGCCATCAGCCGGAGCTCCCGACGCAGCCCCGCTGGAACACCCAGCCCAGCATCGCCCGGGAGGAAAAGGGGTTCAGGAGAGATGGCCGCCGCACCCAGGCTCTTCTGCCAGCTCCCCGCGCTCCTGCTCCTCTGCCCTGGCTTTGCAATGGCCTCCAACTGCGCTAGGGAAGACGGAAACTGGAACTATCGAGGCGCAAGCTGAGGAGCGTGGGACCCACCCTGTGCTCGTCACAGGTGCCGAAACGACCCCTGCCACAGCGACAGGCGCCCGTCAGCACGGAGCCACCCGGTTGCAGGACAAGGCTGAGGGCTTCGTTTGCGGCTCCGGGCTTCCCTCGCAAGCCCCACCCGCCAGAACCGACTCTAACAAAAGGCTCCGACCGCAAGCAGGAGCAGCAGCCACGTCCGAGCTCTGACCAACCCATCTCCAGGCACGTGGGGGACGCTCCGTGCCTCCAAGCGTCCTCCAGTCCGGCGACAGAGACAGCGCTTTGGAGGACTCTTCCTCTCCCCCCACCACGTTTCACACTTCGGCTCCTTCCCTCCCACGCAGCCCTGCTGTCACTTCACTCTCCCAGTAAATGAACGACAAACCATTAAGCTGCGGTTGTAGCAATGCGACGTAGGGAGAGGAAGCACGTCCCACGTACTACTGCCTGCTCCCAGACTACTGCTCCTCCGTGGCGCGCCCAAGGGGGTCCGGAGCTGTCGCAGGGTGCTGGCCCTGTGCTCCTGCAGCTCCCCGAGGGAGCCCAAGCCATCCCAGGGACGAGAACGGCTGTGAAGGGCTTGGGATTGACACAGGCTTACGTCCTGGATACGGGGGAGACATCACCTTCTACTAGAAAGGACCAACGAGTTTCCAGCACCGCCGCGCGCAGGGGAATGGTTAAAACACAGTCCCAGATCAGGCTGAGCGCTCAGACACCAGCGATGAGGAAAAAAAACCTTCTCATCTATTTTTAATCTCATGATCTGGGGAACCTTAGTCAACTTTGTATCTTTTTCAATCCCTCATTTTAAGCATCCACACGGATGCCAAATCACGTGCCCAGATCCCGCAGCTATACCCACACAAACGTGCCTTTGTGGAGACCTTCTGATTTCGTACGAGCATTACACGAAGGTCATCTGCCGAGGGCTGGTTAGACGACAGGACTGATGCTCGCGAGCAACCCGCTGCCCGCTTCCTCCCGGTCTCTCTTACGCCGCTCTCAGAGAACCTCCACCATCTGTGTCCCCGTCCCTGTGTCACCCAGCTCCTGTTCGAGCAGCGTGGGTGTTTCCCCAGCGCAAGGAGGATCAGACTTTTTTTCTTTAATCGCCTCCGTTCACGCAGCGCCCTTTGCCAGCTGACCACGATCTCCCCTGCCCACGTTCCCCTGCGCCTGTTGCAGGGTGCGGGCAAAGGGACGGGTCAGGGCGGGTCCGGCGGGCAGGGCAGCCCACGGCAGAGCGGGAGGTGCTGTGGTGGGCACCATCCCAGCAGAGCATGCACGCAAGCATCTCCTGACACGCTGGTAAAGTCCTCACCTGCGACTTACCCCCCCCCCCCCCCCCCGAGTAAATTCCTCCTGCGCCTTTAAACTGCACTTTGCGAGGAGGTCACGGACACTGGAATTAGACTGGGAGCTTTCTTTGGGTCAGCGCGTCTTCTTCGTGCCTGGCACAGCCCCAAGCGCTCCGCCAGCGGTGAACAAGGAAGGGATGAGGAGAGCCTTCACCCCCGACGAGGTAGGCACCCGAGCTGCCGCTGCCCTGCCTGGGTTAGGAAAGCCCTCTCCGCACAGGAACTGTTCTCCCCAGAAGAAAACGAACCGACAGCGAAGCCGGGGCTCCAAACAGCTTCCGAGCAGACCGTCGGCCACCAGAGCAAGCCCAGCTGGGGCACAAGAGCAGCTCAGCACCCAGGGGTGAGGGGTCAGAGGGCGGCATTGGCTTCTCCCATTACAGGTGTGCAGCTGCACAACTTTGTCGCAGCCGGGCAGCGAGTGATGTTTAAAGACCGGGGCAGGAGGGAGGGAAGAGGGGGAGCCTAACAGAGAGCCACGGATGCTCTACCCGCACCTACTGCTCTCCAGCAGCCGGGGCAGGGCTGGAGCCCTCGGGCTGAGGCAGCAGCTTCCCAGCCAAGGCTTCTCCATGGTGGCCGTGGGGGACCCGCGCAGGGGCCAGCGCTGGCACACAGCCCCCCCCCCCCGCTCGCCGACGGCGATCCCCCTCCTCGGGGTGCGTCTGGAGCAACGCGTTCCGGTAACAGCAGGGCCGCGGCGGCCGCACGACGTGGAACCGCTTCTCCTCGGCGAGCCGAGGCCGCTCCTCGCTGCCCGTGCCACAGCCCGGCAAACCAACCACGCTCCGGCCCCCAGCGGCCCCCCGGCCGCGACCCCCCGCCAGCGGGGCTGAGCGCCAGCGCCCGGCCCCCGGCCCGCGCCCCGGGGAGCAGCCGGGCACCCCCGGCCGGGGCTGACCCCGCGGGACGCCAGCCGGGAGCCGGGCTCCTGCGAGGCGGGGAGCGGGGTGCCCGGGACAGGCCCCCCCCGCCGCGCCCGGTCCCGGTCCCGGTCCCCCCGCCCGCCGCCCCGGCCACCTGTGACCGCGGCCCCGGCACTCACCGCCGGCGGCGGCCTCCAGCAGCGCGGCGGCCCGCAGCAGGCAGTAGTAGCGCTCCATCTCCCCCGCCGAGGTGCCGCCCGGCGGGGCTCCGGACGGCGCCGGGGCCGGAGCCGGGGCCGGCGCCGGGGCCAGGGCCATGCCCCGCGGCAGCGCTCCGCCGCCGGCAGCGCTCCGCCGCCGCCGCCCCGGGCCCGCGCGGCCGCCGAGGCGGGGCCGGGGGAAGCGGGTGGACCCCAACGCCGCCTCCGACCGCCCCCCGCCCCGCCCCGGCGGCCGCCCGGGCCCGGGGCACCACCGCCTCCCGCCCGGCGCCCGCGGCCGTTCTCCTGCTTTAGGCCTTTTTTTCATTCTTTCCTTCCTTTTTTCCTTTTCCTTCCTTTTTTTTTTCTTTTCTCTTCTTTCCTTTTTCCTTTTTTCCTTTATTTTGTCTTTTTTCCTTTTTTCCTTTTTTTCATTTTCTTTTTTCCTTCCCCCCTTTTCCCCTTTTTTCCTTTATTTTTCTTTTTTCCTCTTTTTCCCTTTTTCCTTTATTTTTCCTTTTTTCCTTCCCCCTTTTCCCCTTTTTTGCTTCCCCCCCTTTTTTCCTTTTTTCCTTCCTCCCCCTTTCCCCTTTATCCTTTTTTTACTTTATTTTTCCTTTTTCTTTTTTTCCTTTATTTTTCCTTTTTCCTTTATTTTTCCTTTATTTTTCCTTTTTTCCCTCTTTTTTGCTTCCCTCCCTTTTTTTCTTTTTTTCTTCCTCCTCCTTTCCCCTTCATCCCCTTTTTCCTTTATTTTGCCTTTTTCCTTTTATTTTTTCTTTTATTTTTTCCGTTTTCCTTTTTAACTTTTTCCTTTATTTTTCCTTTTTTTCCCTTTTTTCCCTTTTTTTCCCTTTTTTCTTTTTTTTTTCTTCCTTCATCCCCTTTTTTCCCTTTTTCCATTTTTTCCTTTTTTTATTTATTTTTTTAAAATTCAGTGCTACTCTCCAGTGTCCCCCAGAACACTGCCCTGCAGCCGGAGCAACTCCCAGCCTTAGTACCTATAGCCCATCTGTAAGAAAAAAAACAAAAAAGTATTTTCATCCTCTGCAAGCAGCATTCTAGCAAATCACTTGAACAATATACGCGAACGGCATTGAGCCATGCTGTAGCTAAAGCTGGCCAGAGGTCTTAAGCACACCGGCGGCCTGGCCTGTCTGCCTCAGTTCCCTGATGCTGAGGTTCAAACAACGCCAGCTCACTCTCAACAGGAGCCTGAGCTGCCCAGGAAGGCAGCACGGAGAAGTGGATGTTCCTGTTTTTCCAAAACAACCTTTTAATTATGCTCCTTACTATAACAGCAGCCTTTTTCCAACACTTCAGCAGTCAGGGCTATTAATTTAGGACCCAAGGTCTAACGATGGTAGTATGAAAAACACTGTGTTTTGGCAGACCGTGTCCCTCCGTACACTGATACAGAATTTCTCAAGGAAAAATTACCTGTTCGGCCAGTGCCCATCGTTCCTAACAGCAGATTCTCGCTAACCAAACAGTCTGCACAGACAATGTTCTGTCTGGTCATACAGCATGACTGGTGTGACGGGGAGAGTCCATGTGCAGTCACGCATCAAAAAGTCCAGCTGAGGTGCACAGCGGTAAAACGTGGTTATAAAATAGCCATATGTGAGGTTTGGCAATCAATCCATTTCTTGCTCTCCGAACAGAAGGTAAAATGATTAAGTCTGGCTCCGGATCAGGTCTTTGCACCTGGCGCACCCTGCCCCAGCCCCAGGTGGGCTCGGCTGGACCACGACGGCAGGAATCCCGCCTGTCCTCCTCCAGCCAACTCAGCCAGCACCAGATAACATCAGCCAGCTCTCCGCATGGAAAAGCTGTCTTTGCTCAAGCCAAAGGATAATTGCTGACGGCTTTTCCTTACCATCATTCCCTTATGAGCTTGTATGACCACAAAGATTCCTGTTTTGGAAACCCGGCTGCTCACAGTCCCTCCTTTGGGGCATTTCGCGATAGATGCCCAGCTATTGCAGCAGCGCGCTCTGCAGAGGCACCGTCCAGCCGCTTCTGTTTCCTGCTGGCAGAAGCCACTTGGCACGTCTGTCTCCTCCAGAGACAAGCATCACCCTCTGCCTGCCTGAGGAACAAGAAGCTGAGATAGAGGGAACAAGGAGATGGATAAAAAGGATAAAATGGCAGCCGCAAACATGGGTATTTCTTCTTCAGGGATTTCCCACCCCGGCTCCACAACAACTTTCTGAGCGCGGCACACACTTGTCTGTGCGCGAAGGGACAGAGCCCTTTCAGAGAGCTGGGGAAACCCTGGCCAGCACCTGCAGCACCCCTGTTTGCAGAGCCTTCTTTCACATGGGCGCAATTCCTTATCCTAAAATCTTCGGGAGAAGGTGTAGGGAGAATTCCTATTAATTTCATTAACTCCAGATCAGAGGCTGAAAAACAAAACCTCCAGCAAAAATCACACCCCTTTCCTCCACCCCCTCCCTTCCCTGGATTAAGGTTAGAAGGTTTTGTTGGGACCGGTGCCATCATTCGGGTTTTAGAAACCTTCCTTCAAAAATACCCATTTAATCAACGAGGAATGCTCCATTTTAGGCAGCCCCAGATCTCTAAGTCCTCACAGTGATGTGACCACCTTTCGCGAATGATCTGAATAATTATATCAGCTATTTCTCGCCAGCACATACTTTTGTTATGATTTGGAGAAAACCTAGGTTTCACCTCTTTGACTTCCAAAAGCTGCTGCTTGCACACCTCAGCATGGGACTGGGCAGAAAGCAAGGGCCGAGCAGCCAGTCCGGCCGCGGCTGCTTCAGCCCCACCGCGTCGCTGGAGATGTGCTCGGTGGAGGCTTCTCAGAGGCCTTGATCAGTGCCCGTCTGTCACCATCAGCTCAGTCCGTCCCGACTCTCAGTGGCTCCTTCAGAAACACCCTTCCTCTGACAGTGTTGGGGAAAAGAGTTCCTGGTTAAATAGGGTGATTTATCTCGTCATCCTCAATTCAGCCCTCCGTCCCAGCTCTCACACGCAGCCCTGCGGGTGCCGGAAAATTCCTCCAAGACACAGCCCCGCTCTCATCACTCCAGGGTTCTGATGTGGCACCACTTTTCCCTGGCTTGCCCCAGCCCCATTTTCCTGCTGCACCGCCTGGGAGGCTGCTGCAAACCCCTTCACCCCGCTCCAGCCCATCAGCCCATCAGCTTTTCCAAGCAATTCCTCCACCGACCCTCTCCTCACCCGCACATCTGCTCCGTGCCCCCCACCCAGCCCCGCAGCCCCAGCGCCGATGGGGAGCGGACGCTTGGTCCTTCACACCCAAACTCCAATAGCCAAAATGGGACAGAAGGGCTTTAATTTTTTTTAGGGTGGTGATGGGAACTGGAAAAACAGAGCTGGCTAAACGTAGTTTGGAGTCGAACTGATGTTGAAGGGAATCGCTCACCTCTGGAATAAGGACAGTGACATCAAAGTACTCGTGCAGGAGAGCAATTATGCCCTGGTTGGTTTTCATAAATCAGGATTTTAGGATGAATTTATCTGCACGAAGCAGCATCACCCCCAATCCCAGGGTACCGTCTGGCATGGGCTCTCTCCAGGCTGGTCCAGGAGGAGCAGAGCCTTCACAGCTCGGCAGCAATCCTGGCCACGCCGAAACCAGTGAAGCCTGCACTGATCTCACCAGCACCAGGATTTTACAGCACTTACTATGTCAGCGTGAAAGAGAAAGGACTCCGCTCTCCCACTCTCACTTTCTCTCTGCGTCAGTCAGACCGGCCTTATTTATTGCTACAACCCCCGGTTTTGGAAGGGAACTCGCATGCAGGTGCACACGCCCTCTCTCCAGGCCACAGCGTATTTTCCAGCTCAGCAGGTTATCCCCAGCCGTGCGAAGATCTCAGAAGCCAGCCCCAACCCCAGCAGCGAGGACGCTGTGGACGCAGCTCCTCTGGCGACAGGAGCAGGGGAGCGACGCGGACACCGTGGCCCCTCCGCCTGCCAAGAGCCCAACCTTTAAAAAAATTGCTGTCCTTTTTAAAATCACCTTACAAAGTGTCATTGCTTCTCCTTTCTTGCATGAAGGGTTACACAGGCGTTTTAAATGGTAATTTGGTGCTTTCTGAAATACCGGGTGCCCGGCGGCCGTCTCCCATCGCTTACATTTACTGCTTCCATCCTGTCAGTCTGGGTAGCCGGCTCGGAGTGAAACCCTCTCCAGCTCTTCAGATGAGTGTCACTCTCTCTCACTTGGGCTATTAAGATTCTCAATGCGTGTATCTGGTTTCCCATAGTACAAGCTGCTTCTTAAAGGTTATAGTTTGTTTTAAATAGCACAGCCATCTGTCCTCCAGCGGCTGATGGGAGCTGAAGAAATCGAAGCAGCCAAAACAGAATTTTTCAAAGTGTCAGTTTTTCATTACAAACATTTTGGTTTGAATCAGACCCATGTCCTTAAAAAAAAAAAAAAAAAAGTCTATATTTTTTTCTTGTGTAATATACAAACACTGTGAGTCTTGCTTTAACAGTTTCCTTGTGTCGCTGGAATTTCACCCATGCAAATATCTGCCCTGAACTTCACCAGCTCCAGGCACTTCGCACACCACAGAATAATCCTCATATGTGTGTTTCTAGTCTTTGAACTAAAAAATGCTCATTTATTACAGGCAGCCACGACACGGAACCATTGCACAACATTAAGAAAAACCTCTCCATGCACGTACAGAAGCCGGGCACACGGACCTGCATTTTTATTCTTTTTTACCCAGTTCCTAAATGTCAACTACAGCTCCGAGTTCAACTCTTCTACAAAGTTAAATCAATTCACTCACTTAATTCATAGGACTCGCTTTCTTAATTTAACATTATTTTTTGATGGAAATGGGTTTAGAGCACACAAGCCAGCTACGTGCAGCAGCTGTTACCAGCAGAATTGCTAATACCTTGCTGGAAAAATGAAAATATATGAGAAGCAGACAGTATTTCCTTAGGCAAATGCTGCTCCACACCAGAGAGCCACGTACGGCCTTGCTGGCATCATCTACCCCCAGTGAAAATGCCACGGTCCCCCTAGTACTGCCTGGGAAAAACCCACATTATGAACCATGGCCTAGGAGCACCCAAGGAGACAAGATAGATAACAAATATGTATTAATCAGAACAACATACCAAAGTTTATTGATTACTTCAAACAAAAGTTTCTGTAATGAAAAAAGAGCAAGTTGCATTCATAAAAGATAACATTCACATTCAATTTCCTTTATATAAAGCAACATAAATGTATAAAATTGCATTTAAGTGAAAAAAATGTAAGGTTGCAGTCCTTTTTTTTTTTTTTCAAGAAGCTGAAAATGTATCTTCTCATTGCCTGTATATAATTTACACGTTCTATATACTACATGGTTTTTAAAAAAAATTCATAGCTGGGAAATTGGATAAATGGTGCAGTATTAGGTTTTTTCAACTGTGTGTATACAAACTTGATTTTAAGCTTTTATGCAATTTCAAGTCATAATATTCTCGTGAAGATTAGGATTAGTCTTCTGAAAAGTAGCTATGACTACACCAAGCTCCTCCATTATCCCGTAACATTTTTAGAGGGAATCTTAATTACTTCTCTTATCTTTCAGTGTCACTAGCCAGTGATCAAACTTCAATGAATTATTATGAAAAAAAAAAACCCAGCCTTTTTCCTTCAAGTTTTTCCACCGACAAGCCCGTACTGACCTTTTCGCTCGCTAAGGAGCCCTGTAGGAGAGCAGCGTGTAACGTGGTGCATGAACAGCAACCACAGCATCGCCGTCGGGTTACTGCCGCTTCGGCATCCTGTGGCTTACACCTCACAGCTCCCATCCCCCCTTCTTCTTCCCTGCTCTGACCCCAAGGGGGTCTCCTGTTTCTCCTGATTTCACAAGTCATCCACAGCAACAGGGATTTCACTTCTGTCACTGTCGACTGACACGGGCCAGCTTTCCTGCAGGTCCCAGGCAGCCCGGCTGTCCTGCCATCCCCAGCACTGCACCAGCTGAAGACCCAAGCACAAGAAAACCTGCATTTTCCCAAAAGAGCCGCTATTCAAAGACATTTCACGTTCATTCCAGCGTGCCTGTCAGCACACATGCCTTGGGTGTGAACGGACAGCTATAGCAATGGCTTGCTCCATCCTGAGACTGGACACTTGGAAGTGGGAAGAGAAAGATTTGGTTCTTAGAAGGCTCCATCGTAGAACAGGCTGCGGAAACCAGCCCATTTAAGTGGCTTTATTCAGACATGGCAAGCTTCGCTCTGTTCCCACCAATGTCAGCAGCAAAGGCTCCAGCTGAAATTCTCAGGAACAGACTTTGACCCTAGGAGTAGAGCACGACACAAAACAGACCGAGAAGCAAGGCGTCAGGCTTGGGACCGTTCGGGCTTGGAATGGTTCTGAATCACAGGAATGAGGCATTTCAGTGCCCACATTTTAAAGGTTATGTAAACACAAGTCAGGCAGCAACTGTGCATTTAAGGAGAAAAGTTAGATTTGGCATATAGAGCGCATCTTCATTGTATTCATCACGTACTTGATCTGTAGGCACCACATTTCAGCAAGAAAAAGCTGAGGACGGGACAAGGTCTGCAAGTCGTATTCTAGGTCCACAAAATGAGCTAGGAAAAGGAAAAAAGAAAAAAAAAAAGAAGAAAAAAGAAACGAAAGCTTTGCCCACAGGTCACATGCTGGAAGCGCAGCTCCTGACCTGCATGCAGCAAGGAGTCGAGCCGTGGTTGCGAACACCGCGCTAACGAACACCGCTGGCGCCGAGGCCAGCGCAGCGCATATAATACAGCGGTCCTGTCCGCACGTCCCCTCCCACGCCGGGTGACACAGCAGCAGCCGCCGGGACTGCGCACACCCCTTTCCCACTCAGACAGGGCCTGCTGTGAAGTCCTTACGACGCTCGCCAGAATGTGCCTGCAGCTGAGCCACATCCTGCTTCCACCATGAGCTGAAGCTGGACCTCGGCGGGCACAGCCAGAGAGCAAGACTCGATTCTTCCGAATAATTCATAGTCCACAACTCAGTGAAGTCTGATGACTGGCATGGTCCATCTGGTCCCAAACTTGTTTCTTTGCATGTGAGTGACACAAAGCCTGAGAGAGCAGCAGGCAAGCCCAGCCACAGCACAGAGCTCGTTACTTCTGAAATCCGACTCGAACGCGTCTCCCGTAGCTCCTCCGCATCGCCTGGCAGAGCGCCAGGGCCACCCAGCACGGGGGGGACTGTCATGCCAAACAGCAGTGGCACACAGGGTGCTGTCACTGCTTATGACTTAACAAAAAAGCTGCTTTTTCCACATATGAAATGTCAGAGAAGTAAAAAAAAAAAAAAATCCAGCGTCAGGCACCTCAACTGCTGTGCACAACCTAAAGAGAAAAGCTCCCACGACTGTGGTACAGGTAGATTTAAAAAGAACATGCCAATTTAAAAGCCAAATGAAGTGTAAAATGCAATCAAGTTCATGTGTTCCTTTTAGTTTTAAACCGGCTTCTTTTTTCTTAGTGCAAATAACTCAGGATGCAGTTTTAGGTGCCTGCAGGTCTACAGGCACAGCCCGTGTCCTGGGGATCAGCCAAGGACCGCACCGGCCCTCAGGCCCTTAAAGCGTCGAAGCAACGGCACGGGGCAGTACCGTCAGCACAACCACAGGAGCCCAGGCACAAGGGCTGACAGCCTGGCACAGCCCAACTTCCAAGAGGGTTCCTTCCATCACAGACAGCCACAACACAAGGGAAAATGACCTTTTCTTCGCTCTCCATCAGGAATAATAAGCCCGTCAGCAAACCGGCCGTGGGAGGATGCTCAGGCGCTTCCCAGCACCGCGTGGATCCCACGGCTGCGGACGGACCGCAGACCGCTTCCAGCCGTACCCGGAGGAGGGGTAAGAGACCCAACGCCTCGCACCGCCGGCAAAGGTTTCTCCTGAATATTTCAAGTATTTCTGCCGCGTGCGCCTGGCAAGCCATCGCTGGGACGGGGCAGCCCCCCAGGTCGCAGCCCCAGCACCGGGCGAGACGCTCGCCGGGCTGCACCCAGCTTCTGCGGGAGAGGAGTGGGCTTTCCCCAGCGCCTCTGGGGAGCAGGAGAGGGCTGTCACCAGGTTTAAAGTCTGTGCTACTTCTTTGGTCAGGCAGAGCAAGAGACTCCAGCAGCTCTCTGCTGCTCTCCGACGGATCTGCAGCAGGCGGAGGAAGCCCCTGTGTGAAACGGGGCTGGCATTGCTCTCTCGCACTTCAGTTCATGCTGTTTTAGATGAACTCCTAAAGATCCTTTCTCAGCCTCCAATGATGTGGAATTTGGCCAATTTCTTTTTTTTAGGGGGGGGGGGGAAGCCACAAGCCCAAAGACCAACGGTACCGTGCGACCAGCGCCCTGGCCACTGCTTTATCAGCACGGCCGCTTGCTGTACTGGGTAGTATTAAAGAGAACCATGAGCTTAAAACAGTAGGTTTCTTCCTACAGCATGACAACACGCAGTGTTTGTATGGAGCACTTTAAAGTATCCCGAGAGGATATCTTTCTGCCAAATTAGTAACAGCATCTTCAGTCTTCACATAACCATTCTCTATACGTTTGTATGAGACTAACATAGGCAGATCAAAGTGGCCAGTCTGCAAAAATCAGAAGGAAAACACACATGTATTGCCATTTTTACATTCCCAAACTCACAAACCTTTTCCTGTGTTATTTTTTGAAAAAAATACTTCAAATTTTATAGGAGAATAATAATGATTAGACCACGATAAAAGTGCCGAACTTCATTCACAACCAAATAACAGGATGGTAAGTCAGTTTGCACAGTCTGCAAAATACTGTACAGAGTCTACAAGTGGCACCTGCCTCGCTGTGCCCTGCGGCTCCAACTCCGCCCCAGTCCGGCCACCTCCCGCACCAGTCCGCACCAGTACCGGGCAGCGGAGAGCACCACCTAACGTCTGCGGGGAAGGAACAGCCGCTCGGCTCACCCGCAGCGCCCGCGCAGGCAGAAACCCGCATTTACGCCCGCCGCCTCTGGAGCTCTGGCAAGCCCGGCCGCTGGACCTGCCCTTCCCATTAAACCGATCTCTGCAGAAGCGGGCGCGGGGGCAAAGGCAGGAGAGGTGCGCAGCAAACAGAGTTTTACGTTTGCAGCAGGCACCACACCACATCTCACCTAAAAGCAAAATTGTGAATTTAATTCGGCACTTTTACTTTTTCATTCTGCTACAGGCTTACTACGATGTTTAAAATCAAGTAAACTTGTCCTAGGATGCTCCCTGTGCATACACACACAGACAGACATGGAGACAGACCTGCCGTACTGACGGACATAGACAAGTACACACATTTAGCTTCAATCTATGCAGATGAATTAAAATGTACTTATTTATCCGACAGAATAGCATGCACCCCAGGAAAAGGGATTTTGGTACAATTCAGATGCAATACTGGAATCATTTTAATAGCTGAGGTTTGAATACTTAATTGTAAATACATCAGCGTGAGCTTTTATAATCACTGTTGGCACAACTCACCGACTGTATTCTCAAAGTTGTGTTTATACTAGACTACAATGTCAGTTATATCGAAAGACTGGTTTATATACTGTGAAATACTTCACAGAATGGTGGGGGTTGGAAGGAACCTCTGTGGGTCACCCAGTCCAACCCCCCTGCCAAAGCAGCGTCACCCAGAGCAGGCCGCACAGGACCACGTCCAGGCGGGTCTTGAATATCTCCAGAGAAGGAGACTCCACAGCCTCCCTGGGCAGCCTGTTCCAGGGTTCCGTCATCCTCAGAGGGAAGAAGTTCTTCCTCATGTTCAGATGGAACTTCCTCTGCTTCAGTTTGAGAGGATCTGTGCATATACGGGATTCTGAAGAGGTCGCCTAGGACAACGTCCCCACATTAAAATGCATCCCAAGCATTGCATCTCCATTCCACAAGGAGAGGTGCCCCACACCGATAGTCAAGAGGATTACAAGAACCACAGTTTAATTGATTCGGGGGGAGGGGAGGGTTACATTTGGTTAATCAACACCTTTTAAAACCATCCCAACTCCTTCGGACAGGGTACCTGTTAAAACACATTAGACTCATCTGAGAATGTCCTTAAAAGAAGTGGTCTGATAGAAGGTCTGGCCGACAATGAATCAGGTGCCTTCCTGCTGCTCTGCAACAGCGAGGCAAACAGACTTAGAGCACACGCGACGCTCGCCCCTGCCTAACGGCCGCTCGAGGCAAGACACGCACACACCTTTTCCCAGCGAAGTCCCATCCTAAGGGACGCAGCAACGCACGCTCCCTCAGCACCACGGTGATGAACACTGGCTGGGTTGTGCAGCGCAAGAGGCACAAGGGGTATTCAGAAACCAGCCCTGCTTCCCGAAATGGTTAACTTCAGGCTTGGAGGTTTATGCTACAGGTGCTTTCGAGGGAGAAGGAAACCATCCTCGTGCTCCTCATAACTGGTATTTTTAAAATCGCAAGTTATACAGGAGATCTGCAGTGGAACCCAAGGCTAGGGACATCTATTCAAGGCACCTTGCTCTGAGGTAGCCCCACCATCTCTGCAGTCAGCAAGTCCAAGACTACCCCTCATCGTGAGGTTCAGGGCAGTGGCTTATTCGCTTGTACAAAGAAAACTGGAGGCACTAACAAGTGGGATGGACCAGGCAAGACAGGCACTCCTAGATCAAACAAGCCTGAGCTGTTTGCCAGGTCTTCCAGAGGATGGTCAAAATCGAGTCCACCTTGTCCCCCACTTCAGAGAAGTTTGTGCCTAGTCCACTAACGCACCAAACGACAGGGGGGATGGATGGAGAGTGGAACCAGCACTGGCCACCTCCACCCTGCTCGGACATCCCAAGCACGACCAGCTCGCCCACCTGAGGTGCAGCAGGAGAACCAAGGGGAAGAGACAGACGAAATATTTAAGCAAAAGATTTAAATTAAAGCAAAGGGGGGGGAAGCAGGGTTTTGCTGGGTGAGCAAATCTAACCAGGGGTTTTACAGGAGTTAGGTGTTAGGAGGAGGAAAGAAGCAGTAGAGCAAGCAACACATAGTGACTCAGAAAGGAAATCACCTTATTCACTCCAAGAAAAGCTGTGATTGCTGGAAGTTTGAGAAAGCATGAAGATAGTGGATGTTCCTGAGGAAGGAAGGCGCTTCGTTACCTAGTTCACAACAGCACAAAAGACAGAAAATTGCAGTACAAGAGAGAGAAAGGCAGAAACCAAGGAAAACACAAATGCACCTTGCAGGTAAAAAAAAAGAAAAAAACCAAACCAAAACCAAACAGAAAAATAAACCACATCACATTTCCACGCAGAAAATTTAATAAAGACTGAGCAGAGCCAATGCACTGTGCTACAGGAAACTCGGGTGAACCCAGTCCCGTTGAGGTCAAGGGCAAACGCCCACCGACCTGGCCTCCGTCCATCCTGCCCTTCCAGAGGGACCCTCAGCTGCCAAGTCGTGGGTTCAGGCACTGAAACAACCGCCCTGCTCTTTTTTTTCATTTAATGCTCCCCTAGGGAAACTGATGCTTTTTTTCCTTTTTCTAACATTAAGATCAGGACCCTCAAAAAATGGTCTCGATTTAAAATCATCTACCTGGTCTTAGATACCTTTAAAAATCAGATGACTGACTTCAGCGTCTGAGCGCTGACACAGTCACCCGGAGCTGGTATCTGCTCCAGGCATTCTATAAAGCTCTTACTCAAAATGTACATTTAAATACGGCTCAGCCTGTGCTTAGTTTGCTATGCACATATAAAGCGACTTCTCTAGCTGACACTTTGCTAAACGATTTCACAAGAGCCTTTTATCAAAGCACATAAAGCACTCTTGAAAGCAAGTATTGAGTGGGAATGGATATTTTGGCCAACAGCTTAAGGCAAAAATGGGTCACCTCTCAGGTGAGTTGAGCTGGGGCTCGGAAACCCCCAGGGGACCCTGCCAGGTCATTGTCCTCAAACTGTCCTATGTCCCCAGCTGAGAGGAACTCCCTCCCAGCCTGTTCTAATAGGGGTATCAAGCTAGAAACTATTAAATAGTGCCCAAGTGGAAGAAATTACACAGAGCCTCAAAGAATTCAACCACACTTCTTTAACCATCTCTTACTTTCAACTTTAATGGTTCAGGGGTTTTTTGTCTTGTATCCACGTTTTACTTCACTGATACTGTGCCACACTTGTACTTTCAATGTGATGAGAGAGGAAAATCTTTACTACTTCATTGGATACTTTTTTTTTTTTTAAAAAATCAAGATAATCACAATTTTTAAATAAGGACTAAAGATAACAAGTTATCCCAGCTGAGAAAAGTGCACTGAAACCTCACGAGATAAGAGCTTCAAGGACAGAAGCCTGTTTTGAACCTCTGTATCTGGAAGGTCAGCCCTAGGACATGGTCAGACAAGCTGGGCACCAGCCTGCCCAGTATCACAGTGCTGGTCTGGGGCACAGCTGGCAGGACAGAAGCCACCTCTGCATGCCACTACCTCTGTGCTGGCCAAATCCCGCAGCTGTGCTGCTGAGAAAGCCATGGCTGGCTCCAGCCCCAGCCCAGGAGGCACCCTGGCCCAAGCCACGCTGCCAGCATCTCCTGGGTGTTGGTGGGGGGTGACCCCATGCCAGCAGCGCTGGCCCCTGTCCCTGTGCTCTGCTGCTGCCTAAGGACATGCAAACCCGATGGCGAGAGGCCAGGGCCGGCCGGCAATACGCCGCGGGCTGACCCGAGGCAGGACCTGGGGATGGCGCAGGGGGAAAGAGGGGCTGCAGGAGGGAGGGCAGGCAGGGGAGCGGCGGAGGCACAGCTGGGGTGAGCAGGGGCTGCCCAGGAGGACGGTGCTGCAGGGATGTTTGGCATCCTTGGGAAAGCAGAGAGCAAGGGGCAGGAGGGTCTCAACACAGGGCAAGTCATAGGCCTGGAGGTGCTGGCATTCACCATTTGCAGGAATGACGAAGAAAATGTTTAGGAGATGATTTACACTTCTAAAACGAGCCTTCCTCCTCAGCAGCGGAGGAAAGGTGTTAAGAAACCCAACCACTTTCGAGGAGAGCTGGACACCGTAGGCCAACACCATCGTACAAGCCCTCGGTTAAGTGGGGTGGGCAAATGTGACAAGACCTGACTCTGCTCCCCCTGCACCGGCACCTGAGGGCATACGCAAGGGGAACATCGCGGGCGTGCTCTCTGACATAAAGAGCTTTTTTTCAGGACACAATATGGTGGGTTTGATGATCAGTGCAGGTTGGAAAAGGGCTATGGTACTTTTATAAGAGACAGCAGGTTTCCATCCAGTGAAGGCAACTAAGGAAAGGCATGGGTTGAGTCTCTCCTTGCTACAGACCTAGACCATTTTTAGATGAGCTTCTTGACATTTCTGGCACGTGAAAGAGCAAGACGAGACTCTAGGAAGTCTCCCTCAAGACACGAGTGGTAGACGGTTCTGTTACAGATTCATCTAGTGCTTAAGAGTAAGAGGGGTCTTCCTAAAAATACTCTGCAATATATCATCTTGTTCCTTACCTGATGACTTTTTTCTTGTATATTTTTTAAAACTATTAGAAGAATTTCTGGGAAAAGGCTGATAAAGATCAGCAGAATTATTGCCAGCCACGTGGAAACAGAAGTCAGCATATGGGCAAATACAAAATACATTCTTTGCTGCTTCAAGAAAGGCCTGAAAAAGAGAGGATACAAATAAATTCTGGTTAACATGGATTTCCCAATAAGGTCAGAATCAAAGGCAGATTCAGATCAAACCGTCAGCAGTAACCCCTCCCTTTCAGACGGAGGTGGATACAGCCTGCACAAGAAACACACTGTCCACCCTTCTCCCAATGTATCTCCTGCCTTCAGCTGTGCTAGCTCGGGAGGAACTGTCCCGTCACCTTGCACGATGTATTTTGCATCTTCCACATCTGTCTCATTTCAGGGTGGGCACGGGTTTGAATTTTGCTACTGTGACTGAAACAAATTATTCACCTTATCAAAACCCAGATCATTTTATTTCAACTTTGGACTTTGCTATAACTTCTAGTTCGCTTTTGATGCTGGAAATCCAGAGACTCTCAGTCCCAACAGGTTATTTGCCTCTTCCTCCCTCCCTTGATGATGGAAGGGAACCAACAGATCCTTGTGAAAAATGCCTCATAAATAACGATGACAAGGATCCCGAAGAAGTTGTTGCTTAGCAGTAACTCAAAAACATTGAGCTATGCAAGTGAAACACACCAGTAGAAAACTCACATTTCAGCACAGAGGTCTGGCCAGATTGCAGATCTGAATCTGTTGGTCAGGAATGCTGAAGAAAGCCCGTGACCCCCCCCAGTTAAAATATTTAAATTAGTTCCATATCTTTATCATGAGGCTGCTGGGTCAAGGATCTAGCAAATAATCCGTGGCACTAGCCCACAGGAAAGCAAAGGTGTAAAATGCAAGGTACTGCCAATGTCAGCATGAATGTCTACTCCAGCACAGGAAACAAAACTAATAGTACTCGTAATGTACTACTGCTTGTCTGCTTTTGCAAGACGTTACACCTAAAATCCTGGTCACACTGAAATCAATGAGAATTTCTTCTCCTACTCAGATCCAGGATTTCAGCAGCAGGATCTGCATTTTCTCCTGCTTATTTCTCCCCCTTAAGCTGCCCCAGATCACAGGGTCCTCTTGCTCTGCATCCGCCTCATCTGTTCCTTCCTTCCAGATCACGGGGTTTCTCTCCCACCCAGATGCACAAACAGATCCTGAAGTCTTTACCCCTGAACCTGCCAATGCAGACCAGGGCCTCAGCACCCAAAATGCCCCCGTGGGCAGAAAAGCGAAGGGCCTCTTGCCAAAGCCGAGCACCTGGATGGCAAGCAGGGTGTCCACTGCTTTCCAGCTATCCCTTTGGAATGGAAAGGAGCACGGGCGCACACAGCCTGACATCCGTAAATCTCTGGATGCCGCGGCCACGTCCCCCGCCAAACCAGTGCTGGGCATTCCCCTAAGCAAGCACCACGGAAAGAAGAAGAGATACTTGCCAAATGACTCCTCCCCAAAAGAACGAGAAAAACACATAGAAGGCAAGGGATCCCCAAATCACAAAGTGGTTCATCCATGTCCAGAATCGCGTATCTAACGCTAGCTGTGTGAATAAAAAAAAAAAAAGAACAGGCATTAAATACAGAGTGTATTTAATTGTTTATGCGAAATTTCTGACTGCTTTCACACTTAATGTTGAAATTCTCCAAACAGCTACCTCTCTGCATATGTGCACCAGGGAAAATATTTTCAGTATCTACAGGCTGGCACAATGTCAAGAGGGAAACAGTGAGTTCCTAATTGTAACTGACACTTCTAAATAGAATAGATTTGATGCAACCTCTGATGCTACAGGAGAGAAATGTCTAAAGGTTACGGGGACCATAATTGCCTCCCACCACCACCTGCTGTCCTGAACCAAACATAAAAGACCTTTTGTAAGGTCTTATGCAAATTGTTTGTTCTGGAAAGCTCCGTGAAACAAAGCAGATTTGCTATTATCTGACAGATGTGCTTCTGTGATCCCTCCGGTGCTCAGCGTGCCTGAAACAAGGTGCAGAAACCCAATTCTCTATCGCTCCTCTCCTCTTGCTGGAACTGAACACCGAGGGGTGAAAGCATGGGAAAAAGTCAACTAACCGACTGGAGTCCTCAGAAGAGGGCAAAAAATAGGAAAATAATGTAACCAAAACATAAACACTTATAGACCTGCACAGCCCAGGAATACAGACCACAGACTACACAAAGGACAGCGGTCAATAAGCAAGTCCTGCCTCTACAGATGAAGAGAAAATTTAAGTGTGGTGGGAAACATTCACAGAAACTTCAACACATTTACTGCACGATTTTACAGTGCATACACACGCACTGGAAAATGACTGCAAAAAAGCAATCGAAAAAGGAAGGAAGATCCTAACCTTCAGAGTGACGGTGAACACCAGTACGGTGAAAACGATCGTCCCAAAGGTCCAGTTCCCAAAAACCTGAAAAACACATCACGTTGCCACAGGCATCTCGGTCCATCTCCTTGGACAGGCACAGAGAAGACGATGAGGAGGGGGTGCAAGCAGGGACCGGTGGGGAAGGATGCGACGGAGCGACTGCTACGGGGGATTGATGCTCGGACTCGCCGCCCGCTATGCTACCCCGTGCCATGCAGTGCCACACGGACGGGTGACCCAGAGTTGGGACAGTGACGGGTACAACCTCCTACTAACAGCAATGTCGATCGAGGATACAAGTCATGGGACCACCTGTATTTCGTGATTTCTTGGTAATTGACTCAGTTTCTGCTTTCTCGCAACACCTCTGCTCACTGGCTCGTTTTAGTCCCATTTGCAGAAGGCACCAATGGGCATTTTTCCATCCGGTTTGGTTTGCGGATACTAGTGACTACGCACGACAAAGAGAAGCAGATACTGCATATGAATCCAAATGATGGCAATGAATGGGAGGGATGCTTACCAAAGGCTGTCAAGATCTGAATGCATACATTAAAACAGAAAGTGAAATGTAAAAGTTTTCAAAAAATGCAAAAAAAATAAAGTCAATAGGAGCGAAAAAGGAGTCAATCAAACATACATGGATATTATGAACAATTGCTGGTAGCAGTTCTTACAGGCATAAGTGTTTACAAAACAGGACATAAGCACAGACCTCATTTTAGTGCCACATAGACTTGACCTCTCAAGGCATTTGCGAAACATATCAGCGCTTCATGTTTTATTCAAATACAACCAAAATGGCCATAAATACAGAACGGCACTGAATCTACAATATAGGGGCTTGGCTACTTATAGCTGGGACCACAAGTGCTGGCATTGATGCAATGTCTGCATATACATACATAAATTTCATCAGCTTTTCTCCAAGTGTCAGTCACTAAAAAAAGCTAAGATGTTTTCAAGGGTCACAAGTGACGGCGTGAAGATGCTTTCCATCAGCCGAGACCTGACAACACGCTGCGTACCCCCTTGGGTAAAGGGTCCTGAGGCAGCCCAGGCCACCACATGCAGCAGCCACACTGCACTAAGTCTTTGCTCTGTACTCAGTTAACCAACAAAAATTTACCAAAAAAAAAGAAAAAAATTCAATCTCTCCCCCCCCCCCCCCCCCCCTTTCTGTGCAAGTTAACCCGGAGCAGCCCCCACACCTCGCTCACGCGGCAATGCAAGCGCTTGTCCCGACACAAGAGGCACGAGCAAGCAGACGGCGGGGAGAAGAACAGCCTGCGCGTTCTGACAGCGGTGCTAACTTCTGCTGGCTTCCAAACAGCCCCCCCTCGCCGCGAAGGGAGGAGGGCGGCTGGAATCACACCCCGGAGCAGGCGCAGCGCACAAGCGGCCCCGTACCGTGTCTGCGCTGACAAGCGGCATCTTATCAAGGTGGGGTACTTCAGTCGCTCGTCACCAGCCCAACACGTGCCAAATTTCAGGCAGCGTGCTGGTGGGAGGACAGACGCTGCTCTGGCACTGGGCCAACGCCTGGGACCATGCAGAAGAGTGGAAGAGCGCTGTGCAAAGCTCACCGGGTTGCAATAAAGCCGTGTGTAAGACTAGTTATTTTACCTAGTG
The DNA here is from genome assembly GCF_030867145.1 of Opisthocomus hoazin. Taxonomy (NCBI): domain Eukaryota; kingdom Metazoa; phylum Chordata; class Aves; order Opisthocomiformes; family Opisthocomidae; genus Opisthocomus; species Opisthocomus hoazin. The sequence continues at coordinate 7,600,859 of NC_134427.1, read as the reverse complement.
AGTATAACCAGCTCTGCTCTGTTTCCATGGCAATTTGGAAAATGTTTCATTTCAAGCATTTGCTGCAAAATCACACCATAAGCAAGGCTACACGGTCGGACAGGACTCAAGACACACCGCACAGATTAAGCGTGTAGATATTCCCTGCCAGGCGCATAAAAGAGGCAGCGCACAAAAGAAACACTCGTCTTTTTCTTTCTTTTTTTGGTGGTGTTACCTTTCCGTTATCTTCCAACGATGAATTTTGAAAAAGAAAATAAACCCCGAAGAAAAATACGAGTCCTTCAAAGGCGCCCAGAAAGGTCCAGTACAGGAACGGCCTCCACTGCAGCATTGCATTATCCGAAACCTTCCTGCCAAGAGACGGAGGAACAAGAACATCACCATCGCTTTTAAGACGCGCCGCAAAGCCCCTCACAGGCAGGGGGTCAGTGGGCTTTGGAGCAAGCCCTTGCTGTAGTAGGCAAGGAGGGAAAACACATAAATATCTGCCAGTGTACAGGACATAAACATTTGCCATATGCAGCTGCTGGTCATGAGAAATCGCAAGAGGTTCAGCATATTAATTTGTTTTGTCCTTCTCCTCTAGGTGCCTTGGACTGAAATCCAAGCCAGCCCAAAGCAAACAGCTGTAACGCTGTCCCGAGCCTCTCCCGCAGCCCCTGCACCGCCCGCAGTATCAGACATTGGCTGCTGAACTTTACAACCAGTGCGATGCTGAACAGGAGCCGTACGGGATGCAGCGAATCCGTGGCATGCTTCCCCTTTTTGCTGAATGCACAAACTCCCCCTTCGAGCACAGCTCTGCAAGTCCTGTTCCTGGAAGCACTATTTTTCTGCACAGGCTGAAAATAACCTCCCGAATCGTGTGGTGGGTGGTTTTAACACGGGGGTTGTAGCAGGAGGCTCTTGGCTGAATATAGGACGGGATCTGGCACGCAGGCAGCAGCAGCAAATGGATGGGCTGCGGGCGAGGGCAAAGCCCGGGGAGCCGAGGGCGGCTGTCAGGGCAGGAGGGATTTAAGCAAAAAAGTTTCCTGCGTCATTATCTTTTCAGATTACTTTCTTTAAAATTTGATGATTGATGGGGAGTAAAAGCATGTTCATGGCAAAACCAAAAACCTCCATTCTCTTCTCACTTTTCTTCCTAACTATTAAAGCAATACACCCACTTTCAGCAAGACGCACCTTGCAAACCAATGTGGTGCTGGGCTCCTAGAACTGCAGTTTCTAAAACAAAACCCTTCCAAATCCCACGCACGATGTTGCGGTGGCAATGTTCTACCGTGCTGCAATTTGGGTACGAGTAAAGAGCACAGATAAACCAGACTGTAAGTGGGCTTTATCGCCAGGAGAGAAAATACAACCAGCTTCCTCCCCGCGAGCTCTGGTTTGGGTTCAGATTTATGTCCTGCAGTGCCCATCGCAAACAGGCTTTTTGCAGCGCCTCAGACTAGAGATCTGCACTGCAGCAACTCAGCACTTCACACAGCAGAGGCACAGCAGTCCCTCTGCATTCAGCAGCGCACGCACAGGCATGAATATTCAATCTAAAGCTATCTGCCTGCACACTTAATCTGTTTTCCCTCAATGGACAGACCCCAGAGATCAGACGGCCCACCAGGAGAATGCACCGGGACCTGCTGTTACTGGTCTATGCCACACAATATTCATTTACCAATTTATTTAAAAATACCTGCAGTGGCATTTTGCCATGGAAGCGGAGGAACATAGAGATCTAATCAATCATGGATCCGAGCACTTATTTCAAAAGCACCCATGCCCCCTTCCTAGCCTTCCAGCCCTTGTTGCATTTGCAGATCTTTCTACACCTAAAGCAACTTTCACACAGCATCTTTAGGTACCTGCTAATTCCCTTTGCTGTCCTGCAGCGACGGCATCGCTCTTGGCTCGAGCACAGCCATGCCACACACAGCTCCTCTGTCGTACGACACAACAGGGCTCGCACAGGGCGCTGGCCAGAGCAGCCCCAACCTGGTCTCACCACAGGGTTGAGTTCAGCTCTAAGCCTAATGCCAGGCATGGGAATTAACAACAGCGATGCACGAACAGGGGTTTCCCCAAAAAAGCATCTTCCTTAGTTCTTGCTGAAGGGCTGCACTCAAGCACATGTGCATGGGAGGAAGATGGGAAGCATCTTCATTTCCATGGCAGGTTCGAGTCTCTCCTCATTGAAACCAAGGAAGGAGAGAAAGCCACCAGCAAAGCAGAGAGAGATAGTCTCCTCTTCAACTGTCCTTTCTGTGGGCAATGTGGCAGGAAACCCTAAGGATATGGATCAAAGCATAGAGTTCACTGGTAATAGGCTCTGATACAGGAATCTGGTCCGTGGAGGGGAAGCCTGGGGGAGGATATCCATTTAGACCAGCTGAGAAACTACCTGCCGGAGCTGGGCTTCAGAAACATTCATCTTTCTGAAAACAAACGGATCTTTTTCCCTCCTGAAAGCTAGATCTCCCCTCCATCCATTACATGCTCTATCATGTGCTCGGCTCATGCTGGCTGGCTCAAAGCTAAGGTGAATGAATGGTCTGGTCACGCTCACAGCTTGATTTTTCTCACGGATGAAGAATTCCACCTACCGTCTATTTTTATTATAGACACACAGCAGTGCAATTTGCTAGACCAGATACAGTTAGAGAGCATAAATAAGTAGAAATAGGCAGTAAACAGGACATTGCTCAGCTCTAACACGGCAGCAGCAGCGCCAGCAGGGACAGAACCAGCCGTTTCCGCAATTCACAGCAACCCCATCACCAACGCGGGGCAGGGACACCCGCGTACACTCCTGCACCAACAAAACCCAAACCGTGGTTAACCAAGCCCTGCGGAGTCTCACCCTGTCCAGTGCTACTTACATGTACAGCTGTGGATCTGAGGTCAGCGTGTCGATGCTGATGTGCTGCTCCAGGAGGCTGTACGCCAGAATAGGTAGCGATGTGAAGCAGATGTTGTACATTGTAAGATAAGCAGCATCGTACAGTGGCTTAAAAGAGGAAGAAAGGGTAAAATGAGACAGAAATGCCACTTCAAAAGTCTCCCCACAAAGAGATTAAAAGTTTCCAGCCCTTGCCTCCATACACACCCCACAGATTGATCCCCTTGTCACAGTCACACAGGACAGGTTCATGTGATAGGGGTCACGCTCCGTGCAATGCCGGGGGGCCAAGGCACCTGCAGGCTGCGTGGCTGGGACCCCGCTCCCACTGCCGGGAAGTTCTGTAACTGCTCTCACCTCCAGCAAAATGTGGTTTAACAGCCCTCATCACAGCTTTTCTGTAGCTGCTCTTGTGTTGCTGTTTCTATTAACATACTTTGTCTCCTGTGACTCTCTAAAGACTAGACTGTGTTAGAGGAGCTATGTCCTCTTTTTTTTTTTAAAAAAAAAAAAAAAAAAAAGGCAAGTGGTTCTGCCAAGACAAGCAGAGAATTATCTCCTATCATTTACTCTACACCTTACTGTTACTTCTGAACTCAAGCAGACACAAAAGCCCATCAGTTGACACAAAAGCTAAAGCTCGTCTCCAAGCACGTGAGCCCACCCACTGCATGTATCTGTCCCTCCAATGATCCCTTGGACTAAGCAAGTCTCCGATGACACTCACCATGTGTCTTTTTTTAAAGGCTGTCATAAAAGAACAAACTGTTCTTCCTTTTGAGAGACAGCTTTAATGCAGGGAAACACAGCAGAGGAGAAAAGATCAGGAAGTCTTTGAAAACTTTTAAGTGAAGTAGCAAAATCAGGTGTGACAAACCAGCTAAAGCCCTCTCTCGTTATTTTAGGAAGGTATCCATCTACGTTCATGGGAAAAGAAAGCAAGGAGATAGCTTTCTTTTCAGTTATAGGTCTCAGAAATATTATGCTCCAGATATGGTGCTGAGCAATAAGGGCGGTTCCTACTGCCCTCTACAGCGAGGTGAGGAAGGGACAGGACACAAAAAGCCAAGTCTCTGCTAGGAAGCCTCGTGGGGCCTCTTGCTTTTTATTCTGGCTTTACAGACACATTACTGGAAGTTACCTGCTGTGAGAATCCACAGAAGAACTGGTATAAAAACTGCGGTAAAATGAAGCAAAGGTTCTAGGGAAATGAAATAAGAAATGGTTAGCAGGGAAGCGCTTGATTTCTCAATCTAAATAATTTTTCCTGTTATCAGATATTAGTGTCTGATATTACAATATCAGACAAGTTAGGGCATTGTTTTCCACCAAGCACAAAACTAACCCAACGAGCTCTTAGTGTCTGCAGAAGACACTGGGAGAAACCCATGCTCACATTCCCCTGTCAGCACAGTTTTCAACTGACAGGCCCACAGCAGAGAGAGCCTCCTCTACGGAAGGAAAACAGAGCTGCAGAATATCCTATCCATTTTTTGCCTGTTTACTACTTTTTCCACGGTCAAGGAACCCCACAGTATAAACAAAGAAATAAGCTGCACACACATCCTTACCTTATAGAAGAAATACTGTACAAGGTGTGCTATTCTCACGTAATATAAATGCCCGTGTGCTAGTAGCAATTTTCTTAAATGTTTAAACTTTGGTACAGCATAGTCGCTGTTTCTGGAAGCCTGCCGTCCTTCTTTGCCTTTTATACCTGCAGAAAGAAGTGTGGCAAGGGGTTAATCCCCAGGGGACTGGAATTTGGACCGACGCCACCCGTTAGGTTTGCTCACATCACTCGGTGTCTGCAGGCACGACAAGGGCGATATTTCCCGGTCGAGTGCCCCAGGAGAGCAACTCACTAGCGTGCTGCAAGACTCGGCGTGGTTTTGGCTCCACAACACTCAGACCTGCCTCTGGAGTTTTTCAGCTATATTTAGGTTGCTGTCTGAGTTCCTATGTCAGAGAGCGTGGTGAAGAGTATCTAAGCAAACCTGACAGAAGATAAGGAATTGGTTTCCCCCGGGGTCTGCCCGCATCTAACACAGCCTAGTTATTTCATCGCAGACACTCAGCCGCCCAAGACATCCCCGCAGAGCTGAGTTCAAGAAAGACAGTTTTGTTCACTCAAAAGCCACATCCAAACAAACTGCACTGGGACCCCATTCATTAGAGGGCACCGTGGCATTTCCAACAGCCCCAAATAAAGAGGCTGCCCTTTCTCTTCCATCAGCCCTTCTTCAGCAGTATTAGATAAATCCCCAGTATTTCCCGTATCTCTGACACCTATCCTCCATTCTGCGGATTGTTTCCAGCCTGATGTCAGTCCTCAGGGCAGGGCAGACACAACATAACCGAGCACCACCTCGGGAAGCCCGTGCGGGTCCCCAGGGTTGAGTTACTAGCAGCTGCGACCAGTTCGCCCTAACAAAGTCTGATATTTTCACTGCACTGCCTTTGCAACAACTGCCAGTAATCACCCATCAGTTTGCTACTTGTGCCTCTTTTTTCTGACCAGCAAGCAACCTGTGCCACCTTGAATTTGGCCATAGCGTTTTTGAACACCATCTTCAGTTTATCACGGATAAAGAGAGTGGCACTATCAAAGGTGAGCAGTATGTGATCATCCCAAGCATTTATCTGAAGTCAAACCCTGGCTCCAAAGAAAGCAACAGCAAGCTTCCTGCGTTTTTCAGTGGGATCAGTTCAGCCGTGTGCAATCAGAAATATTGACTGCGCCAGAACAGCGACCCCCAGCAACAGCAGACAGGTCTTAGGGGTCGGACGGGTGTCACCAGGAGTCTCACCTATTCCAACATGTGCTTCCAAAATCATACTAACATCATTCGCACCATCCCCCACGGAGAGTGTTATCGGGCTCCCTTTTGTGTTCTTCACCATTCGCACAATCTAAAAGATTTACAAAAAGGATAGCAGCAGAAATGAGTCTGAAAAATTCAGAGAAATTCAGTTTGAAAGCCTCCAAAGACTCCCCACTTGCAAGAGCCCCCCAGGACAAGCAACCAGGCTTCTACAGCAGCAAAATAACACCTGGAAAGTTCAGATTAATAAAACCCTTCATTACCTTCTTTGCAGTCATCAACCAGAGTGAAAGCCAAGATCCAGCTGCACAGGACTGAAGGACAGTATTTAAAAAACAAATCCCAGGCAGCAGCATCCCACCCTTCCCTTCTGCCAGACCCCGCTCTCCCAAAGATGGGACCTCTCAGGCGTTTTGGGGGGGCAGGAAACCCCCCCAGAAACCCTCCCACAGGGCAGGAACACACCACTCCTCACGCTTAAATACCATCAGCTGGCGTGAGGGAAGTCACAGACTCCACTTGACAAACTTGGAAAGGACAAAAGAACAAACGGGGTTTTTTGTTTATTTCTATTTGGCTTGGGCTTCTGGCTTCCTGCGAGTGTATTAAAGTTTTTACATTCAGATTTGAAAGACTGGTGTGTTTCCATTAGCCTCTGAAGCTCCAGTGAGGCTTACACATGGCCTGGAGAAGCCCCACCTGGTTAAACGATCAGGTCAAGTCGCTGTCGATGGACTAAAAGTGCATCACATCACCTAATGACACGCTTCTGTCAGTTAAAAGTTGAGTACATACCTGTGCTTTCTGCAAAGGAGCCATCCGGCAGCAGAGGACTGCAGTACACTTCAAGCAGATTTGTAGAAATATGTTTTTGTAATTACTAGAACTAGAGTCCTGAGAAGGGTTGAGTATCAGCGACAGCGTCGCGCCATCTATAATGAGGCCGTATTCTTGACTCAGCGTCCAGCTTCTGCAACACAAAGAGGCACAGGTTGGAAAAAAACAGTATTTTAAGTCAGTCTAGCTGCTTGCATCCTCTTAGTAGAAAAGAAATTGCTTTTGTATTCATTTTCTTCTCCTCCCTTTTTGGTGGCTTAGCAATCTTAAAAAGCTTGGATTTAACATGCGCCCTTCACTAAGGGAACTGCATAATTAAGCTCAAAACCAGCTAATAACTAGAGACGATGAGCAGAGCGAAGGAGCCAGGCGCAGTGTCTGCAAGTAGCCACTCCCCAGGGCCACAACATAGTCTTATTTCCCCCCGAAGTTTGTGTCTGCAGCCCAGACACACACAGGCTGGGTCCTCTTGCTCACTTACCTCTTCAGGCCCCCCCGGGTTTTGGGAATGTCCTGAATCAGCTTTTTATGGTACTCCATCAGCAGCTCATGGAGCCGATCCTCCTTCCTTTCGCTCTCACCAACCGTTCTCGCCGTCAGCTCCAGCAGCTCGGTGCTGGTCTGGAAGAGCCTGCAGGCGTAGCAGGTGGATTTGGCAGTTTCCATCTTGTCTCCTGTCAGCACCCAGACCTTCATGCCAGCCGTGTGCAGAGCTTCGATCGTCTCTGCCGACTGCTCCTGCAGCCTGCAAGCAGAAGCAAAACATCATTCCTCAGGTTGGTCCACGTTTAATCCATATAACCCTTATTTTGCAGTAGGAAATACCAGCTCAAGGAAAGTTAACTGGTTTTCCCTGTGCTGGACAGACCACCACCACAGCAACAAGGATTAGAAGACAGCAATCCCAAATCTTTACTTGCAGCCAAAACAAAACATCATTGCTTTGTACTACGATATCTAAGAGTCCAGGGTAAGGGTTTAATCTATACATGCAGTTACTATAACTGCATGCAAAACTGAATTTGTTTTGCTGCGCAAATTAATGCTGCATGCTTAATTCACTGTCTAGAAGTGTGAATACTTTGGTAGTTTCATTAATAAATTCTAATTCCTACTACACTGGCCAATTTTAGCAACTAGGGCACTGTGTAATGGGTTATGCCACAGAGGAATTAATTGCCCTGGACACTTCCAGCATCTGCCTGGCTGCTCGGTTCCACCACAGCGAGTCAGGGCCACGACGCAACATCAAGCAGAAACCGCAGGTACCGCAGTGTTGGTGGTCGCCTCTTTACCTGTCTTCTACGGCCGTAGCCCCAATCAAGTGCATGTCTGCCTCTGTGTCTTCAAAAACCTTTGCCATCTTTTCCTCCCTGTCCTGCAGAGCCATCTTAGCTTCATTAAGTAGCCTGTCAATTTTATCGTACTCTATTTGAGTGAGTTCTTTGAATGCCACGCAGAGCGTTCGGTAACCATCCTGGCAGGGGAAGGGAAAGAAAAGAAAGTGGACATGGGACCTAAAAACAGATTTTCTACAGCTCAGCTTTAGCATTAGTGTTTTTCTCCACCATCAGTGCTTGCTGTCAGTACTGACCCTGAGAGCAATGATAATTTGTTGGTTTGAGTCAAAAGACCAATTTCTCTGTGTTTATACAGTAAGTTCTTCCCATCAGAGTAACCATGGTTATGCTTATTTTGTGCATGTGATACGGCAGAGAGAAACCAGGAGAAGGACCAGAGCCGAGTGTGCATCCAGCAGGTAGAGCGGGGACCGGGTGTCCCCACAACTGGGACCAGGCGCTTCTCCCACCAGAGAAAACAGCCTGCTATTGTTATTTCTTTTTTTAACTTGCTTGAGAGACGTTTGGACACAACTGTGATGGAGATCATATAAATAAATCAAACGTCAAATAAACGTTGGAAGCCAAAGAAACAGAAAAGGAAAGCAGCCTGTCTTCAAAACAATGTGAAGCGACATTCAGATTTTTCAACACTTTCCTCCAACGCAAGGTCACATCCCTATTTTTGGAATAAGGCTTTCCCGACCCCAGGAGCCAGCCAAATTCCATCCGCGTGCTCACCATAGCGTTGCGGTCCACGTGGACTTTTGTTTGTTGGATTTCTTCTTGCTGCACCCTTGGGAAAATAGAGGAGTCTGCTCCTTTACAGAAGAGAAGCAACTGTCCTGAAACCAAAGTATAAATGGTTTATAGCACTCGCAAGCTGCAGAAAGCCTGAACAGCTTCAACAGCCAGCAAATGATGCAGAGGGAGGAAACGTGGCAGGACTAAAGAAGGAGCTGCTAGAAGCCCTGTTGCTTACCAAGAGCAGCCTCGCACTAACCTGTGCAAAAGCTTGTTTGACCTCGGGCTGGGACATTAGGTGTCCCTCCCCGCCTCTGAGCAAGCTTTCTGCCACAGCCTGGACAAAGCAGTTTATTTTTCCCTATTTAGAAGCCTTGGCAACCTTTTCAGGGAGGGTAAAACAAGCATCCCATGCCTTACAGGACTAAAATTATTGAAGGATGGTGACCTCTGAATTTTTGCCTGCTACCCCCAGGAAAACCCATCCTGCTCAGGGGAAGGTCTCGGATCTCCCCCCTGTAGTTGCACCCCCAGGCTGGAGCAAAGCAAGCAACCCACAGGTCACTGTCCCTGTCCTCTCCCCTTATCTGCTGCTGGCCCCCAACCACTGCTATGCAGAAAATTAACTCTATCCCAACCAGACCCAGTACAGAACTTAATTAGACCAGCTTAGAAGACCTAACAGCTCGGCCTCGCTGGGTTACAGCGTGTGGCATTATGCACGCTCAGCACAGCAATAAACAGGACACGTTTCCTATTTGTCCACACTGTATGGGAGTCCAAAAATGCGTTTAACTGTACCCGCGGTGGTTCTCACAATGACACTCATACGGCGACGGACAGGATCAAAGTTCAACACATGCAGAAGCTGGTACCTTAAAAAAAAGAAACTTAGACTCAGTAAAAGAAAAATAACTATTTAAGACAGAAAATCACTAACAACGAGCTGCAGAAATCAATACACCCTACCAGTGGCAGCACCCGCCAGGCACTGTACTTTTTACAGCTACTACACAAGAAAGCAGAGTGAAAAAAGCCCTCCAGTGCTGCTTTGAGCACGGGGCTGAGGGTGTGGGTGCCCAGCAGTGCTCAGAGCCCAGGCAGCAGCTCAGCAGGGCACCACGCACCGCAGGCAGCGGCGTCGGTTCCGGCATCTAAACCAGAAGCTTCACCATAAGGAGAATCAGAAGTGAAACTTGCTTGTGAAGGCGAGTTCTCAGGGAGCACTGGGATTAGGTCAGTGATTCTCAGATGTCCCACGAGCTACAAGCACAGAGTGAAGTCTAATCATTTTCAGCTCAGAAGGGGAAAAAAGTTACAGGGAAGCAAGGCATATCACGCAGTGTAGGCTTAGAGTACCCTGTCACAAGGCCAAGCCACTGTCCGTAAGGTCAGCAACCACCCCGTGAATCCCGGGAGCCATCTGCGCAGCCAGGCACGGATGAAGGATAGGTGCAAGGGACTGCAGGCACTTCAGATGGCACTAAAATCGCCAGCAGATTTTTGGAAGTAAGCCTTTCAGCCGGCACCTTGCTGTGTCGCGCTTTGTAAAAGTGAGAGGAGTTTTCGGGCAGGTCAGCACGGTCTGACAGCCCTCACGGAACAGCTTTGACCTTGCCAGGTTGGCCACGCTGACCAAACTCAATCCAGCCAGGCGGGGGCCGGTGCAGCACTAGCAGCCCCGTTCCTTGGCGGCCCCTGCACTTACATTTCAGTTTCATTCTTTTGGTTTCGTATTTTCATGAAATCGTTTTCAAGTCCTAGAAAAGTGAAACCATACCTGTCAATAAACAAAAGGACAGAACAACATTGAAAACACCCATTGGCACATATTATTCATTAACAACGTTCTCGTTTCACCTTCTGCACTGCAGAGGAGAGAAAAGAAGTTAGTGAGCCTGAGCTAAAACTCTTGGCTGGATGTTTGCTTGCTCCCTGCAGAGCCTGCTATGATGTTCTGGCACCACTCCCCGGACCTGGAGAGCTGGGCACCGCAGTGCACAGACACCACGAGCCTCCGGACACAGTCTCCTGGGTCTCCGGCAGATTTCTGAGCCATGAACAAGTATACACAGCTGCAACAGCCTCTGTCTGAAACCTGGGGGCTGGCAATAGCACGGAATCGTAGAATGGTTTGTGTTGGAGGGGATCTTAAAGATCATCCAGTTCCAATCCCTCTGCCATGGGCAGGGACACCTTCCACTAGACCAGGCTGCTCAAAGCCCCATCCAATCTGGCCTTGAGCATCTTCAGCAGGATTCAAATGCACGTTTGATTAAAGTAACTCATCCTATTAATTTTGCCACTGCACGCCAAGGAAGCAATTTGGCTGCAACACGCACATGGTAACCGGTCTCCATTTCTTGGGGACTGAAATACATGGCCATGGGTGTTCCAGCAAAGGAGCCTCTGCCCCAGCCGGGCCCTGCGGCACCTTGGGGCTGCTTTCAGCAGCAAACACAAACTACAGCCTCCCAAGAAGCTACTCGGGGAAGACCCTTTGCAGAGCATCCCCTTCTACAGAGAGCTCATTTAATCCCACAGACTCACGTGGCTTCACAGGGCTGCAGGTCAGGCCCAGCGCTGGTATCACAACACGCTGCCCCAGAGAGAGATTCAGTCGTGACCAGGGAAAGCGGTCTATCGCCTTCAGATAACCCTCACCTCCCTCCCACCAGCGACAGGGAATTAAAAACCCAACATCATCGTATTCTTACTTTTCTGCGCCTTTCACCAAAGCAATCTCGTCTGGGGAAGAGGAGATGTAGGTGTATTTGCGTTCTGGATGTCCTATCAGCCCATCCACCTGGTCTGCCTCCTTGATCTGAACGGTGTGGCACAGGCAGAGGGCTCGCAGGAACAGCTCCTCGCGGCTCTGGGCAGGAGGGAAGGAGGGTTTGTTACCACCTTAATGTCATGCACCGAGCCCACCTCGCAGCACTTTGGTGTGATTTTTGTGTATGGATATTTTAGAACAAAAAACCAACACTCCCTCCCAGCTTCTGCTGCATTTACCCAGCCAGAAGCTGACCACAAAACCCTAACAGTCATCGACATGCAGGTTTCTTACCTTTTCTGCTTTGCCGTAATATTTTAGGGGTCCATCTGTCTGAGAGAAGCCATCCACCTCCGAAATGCAGTCTTTGTACTTGTGCCCATCTATGCAGCACTCTATGAACTCCATGCTGTTCTCCGTCAGGGTCCCAGTTTTGTCCGTGAAGACGTACTCCACCTAGAAGAACGCAGGCAGGCGGCCTCGCTGGAGCCCCAGCCCCACGTGCCGGGGAAGGAGCCCCCCAGAACCAAAGAGGCTGGGGCATTTTAGCGCATCTGTACTAATGCCGGAAAGCACTTTGCTGCTATCCTAACCTGGCCCCACAAAGATGCAGGTGCCCCACAGGAGTTACACCACCGTGCAGTTCTACTACTTTGCTCCTCAGAGTAGTTATCTTTTTTTTTTTCCCCAGCCTGTGGTGGCAGGTGGCAGCTCCTGAAGACTTAAAGTTTGTTTCCAGGCTCTTTGTTTTCCTCTCATCCTCTTTACTGGGTCCTTTGCTACAGCTCCTAGTGCTTATATAGCTGCTGCTGCAGGTCTGCTGCCTCCTTTGGGGGATTTTCATCCTGGTGCTGTATTTAAATTAGGTAATTACTACTCCCAAATATTTTTTTTACTTTTTTTAAAGCAAAATAAAAAGCAGAAGGCACTACCCATACCCTCCTCTCAGTCTCTCCTAGCACTCACAGGAAAGGGAAGCCTGAGCTGTTTAATTGCCCCAGCAAAGCCAGCAGCAGCGTGGCCGCGTGTGCACCGCATGCCCAGAGAGATGACTGGGCAGACATTTTCGCTAATCCTCAAAGAGACAGAGGATTTTTAATTTTTAATTGAAGCAGTGAAAGCAAACCACCCTGACACGCAAAGCGCTGCGCCTGATATTCCCCAACATGGAAACAATTGGCATGACCCAATTCCTGCTCTTTCATGCACTATTTATAACCTTATCCATTTTGCAGAGCGAGTAGAATCACATTAAATGGAAAGTGCCACCAAGCCAGCCAAAGCTCTGCCCTGAGGGGACCGCGAGGGACTGCCACAACAAGGGTTCCTATCAGGGAGGGCGTTTTCATCCACATTTTCATCCAAGCAGATGGAAGCAGAGCACGTTCTGACCTGCCCAAGCTCCTCGTTCAGGTCCGAGGTGTTCACCAACGCCCCCTCTTTTATTTCTTCATCGTACATCTCTTTGTCCCAAGAGATGAAAAAGGAACCCAAGAACTTCTGCATCTCTACTGTAACGTACATGGAGACTGGGATAATAAAATTGAAGAGGACCATAAACGACAAGAAGTCCGTGAACATCCGCAAGACCTGCAGTGGAAAGAGGAGAAGGAGATGCAGTCTGTGCCTGTCAGGTGTAACTCAGGGGCTGTCTACAGCAACTCCTCTGGGGTTTCAGGCAGCTTTTTCTTCTAAGGTTAAACAGAAAAAAAACCAAAAGCAACCTGAAAATGAACACAGCTAAGATACAGGGCCAAATTTTGCTTTCCTTTGATGCAGAAAATCTCATTGTCTCCTGCACATCTGCGAGGGTATAATACAAGAATGTAACTCACTGCTTCATAGTCACCAAAATGATGTTTTATTCAAGTATATTCCTTTTAAGAAAATAGTGCTACAGGCTCATTCTGGTCTTCAGTAACTGGAAATGAGAAGCAAGCGGCTTGAGACTAGCTGAGCTACGGTGAGGGTACCACTGGTGCAGGGACACCACTGTAAGTCCCACTCAATAATCCATCAAAAAATGATTTCTACACACTCACACTTTCAGGCTTGACTGCCTGCGTCTCGGCAAGTTTAAGCAGCCAGTTGACGTGGTCTCAATTTATGTTTATCTACTTAAAGCGGAAAGACAGCTCAAGTTCAGATAAGGATCCAGGTTAAATCGGCTGCTGAGTTTCTCCAATATAGAATATTTATTTATGCTTTGCCCAGCTCCACAAAAGCATCACCATGCACAAGCACGAGAGAGGCAGGAAAGAAACGCAACCAGCAGGAGAGCCCGAAGGAAACCACAGCACTTCCAGTGAGCGGAGAGGAGTCGCAGGGCTGGCAGCAGACATTATCAGATTAAATAAAACTGTCAGAATAAATAAAGCTGGAGGAGGTTCCGAAACACAAATCCACTTACCTTGAACGTCTCCCTCTCTTTTTTAGTCTTTTCGTTGTACCAAGGCTCATCGTTAAATGGATTGCTCTGCCAGACATATTTCAGAGTCGTGCACACAGTAGCCTTGCTCAATAGGATGCATAAATATACTATCAAGAAAGCGTTGATAGATCTGAAAAATAGGTTTCTTCTTTAAAATCTTGCAGCTATTTTTATATAGAAAAATAAGCAAATAAGCAGGAACAAGAGTTCCTTACTCTTAAGAAGGGAATTACAGAAGGACTGCTTTTGACAGTGCTGATAATCAGGTTCAGTTCATATATTTTAACATTTCTTAATTTTATTCTTAAATAAAAAAAGATACTAAACAATGCAGCTTCTTGCAAGATATTTTATATGCAATCAGAGAACACCTGAAACAAAAGGCAGAAGATTATAGGATTATTTCGGTACAAGTCATCCATGAAAAAACGAAACCCCAACAGCTTTTAGCGATTTTTTGCTGACTATAAATACTCACTTTTCTACAGCAGACCGTTTCTGAGATTTCCCTTGGTAGTTCAAAGCCATTTTCGTTTCCATTCCAGTATAGACTGCAACTCCTACAGGGTATTAAAGCAGGGCTCATAAGGGACTCGCAGCCCAGGAGGGACTCAGCTTGTACTTGGCATCAGGGGCATCGGTGTTTACACTGAACTCGAATCCCAGCTGAAGAAAGAGGCATTACCCAAGGACTGTTCAACTACGGAAGCCTCCGAGGCTGCTAAGTAATGCAACTGCCTATATCCCAGAGCACCAAGCAGGAGCCTATGGATCATATACAGTCAGAAGAAACATCAGTCTTCCGTAACAGCCGTCAGTCTCAATCACCAGTGGCTGGGACTGTGATCCTAGCACACATTTTCAGCAAAGGATTTGGAAACAACTCCCTGCTCTTCGTATCTCAGGCAAAAAGAAAAGCCTGCTGAAGTGCATTAACACAACCTGCACAGCTTGGCAGCACTGCAGATATAACCAGTACCTCCTAATTTCACCCTGTCAACTTGGCAATCAGTTTACATACCGAGAGTAACTGTAGAGCCCAGGCAGACAGGCTGTAGGGAAGTATTATCCCTCTTCAGATCTAGTGAGGAACATCTACCCTTGTCATTATTTATCAGAATTAATTAAATAAATAAATAAATAATGATAAAAACTGTTCACCATAAATCTTCTTGGTATTTTTGAGTGTAGCACCTTTCAGCAGCAGGTTTTCAGGACCCAAAGACCTGAACATAAAAGAAGTTGTAACATTACATCACTCAAAGAACATTCAAACTGCTTTATAATTTAGACCCAGAGATAGATTATAAAGCTAAACAGATGTTCTTTAGATCAGATTACTTGATTTGTATGTTAAATTGGGCATTGTTTGAGTTTATTTTTCTCTTTACATACTTATATTTCCACTTCATCTTACGCAGATTATTTTTGGTGCTCAAAGTCCCAAATTTAATGGGGAATTATCAGCAAGGCTTTTGAGGAATATGTGCAAAATATTCAGATCTAACATTCTAGTACTTATATAAAAACCTGATTTTAAAAGCATCAAAAATCTGTCTATTGCAGAACAGTTGATCATCGGCACCATTAAAACCCAGGGTTTATTTTGCCCCCTTTCCTGTTTTTATTTCTCTTCAAAAACCCCACCCAGGACCCCCCATTGCTCCCAGGGTCCAGGTAGATCCACCACAGCACAAAATACAGCTGGCGCCGCTCCGGTGACAGCCATCTGGTTTTGATGACTTATGAACATTATTTACTGTTTTTTTCCCCTGAAACACTCTGATGTTTAAGTTTCTGCTTTCCTTCAAATAACGATAGTTTGCAATTGCCTGGTAAATTTACTCTCCATCAGCAGGGAGGACATTACCAGTTGGTCCTGTGTTGCTTCCCCAAGAACGGGTCAAACACAAATCACAGGGCGGCAGAAAGGGAGCGAGTGAAGAGGTTAATTACAGGCCTCACTTAAGAATGAAATATTTGGAATGGTTAAAGAAAACCAACCATTCCCTAATGACGGCAGAACAAGGTCAGATCCTTGAAAACTGATGTAGATGCCCAACCTCTCTGAGGAGGGCCAGCGAGACAGCTGCGAGACCAACCTGGCTACTGGCTCTTGGTTGCTTCTGTAAATGATAATTCTTCCAACAAATCTGCAATAAAAATATGAGAAACTTGTGTTAGAAACATGTTATAAAGAGCCACTACAAACACGCTAAAAAGTCCTTGATAAGAGATGGAAGCAAAGACAAAAACAAGCGTGTTTGGGAGTTCAATGCCTCAGAGGGGCAGGGAGAAGCGCTGCAGCCCCCCGCGTGCCCCCAGCTGCCACCCACCAGCCCCCGACCATGCCTGTGCAGCCCAGCACATCCCCACTACAGAGCGCAACGCCCCTAGCAAGCCTCCCTCGAGGGATCTAACCGAAGTCATTCAGCCCAATGCATTTCACCTGGGAGGAGAATGGCCTAAGAATAGGCACGGGAACCATTACTGCAGCTGAGCTGACAAAAAATAGCTCATTACACCATGGCAAGCGTGGCACCGGGGAGGTTTTGCTGCAAAAAAATGGAGCTCTGAAGAAGTGTGGTGTCGACTTTGCCATCCTTGTACAGAAGAAGCCCGGCAGCTTACTGCTGCCTGGAGAAACAAAGGGTAACTCAGCAGGTCCCGTAAGCGATGGTGCTCAGACCCCTGCAGCAGGCAGGGCGGGCAGGAGGAGCAGACTCACTTGTAGAGGTCGGGCTGCGGCTGCTCGCACTCGATCGTGGCGGTGAGGGTGTCGATGGCTTCGTCCGTGCAGAGCACGGTGGTATCCCGCACTGCGTAGTGAGTCTGGGCAGAGGAGCAGACAGCGTCACCATGAGCCCCCAAGCCCATGTTTCACCCCGTCCCTTAAAATGCCACCACACAAAGGCTCATCAGCCCACCCGAGCCCTCACCCCACTCCCACAACACAGCTGAAGAACCTCTCAGAAAAGACTGAAGTCATTAAGCTTAATAGAAAGCGCAGCAGGAAGGAGTTGCTGGCTATCTGTTCAGCAAGGCGTGCACCAAAAGCAGAGCAGCTTTGGTTTTTGCCCAGGGACTCGCTGCCGCCCCGGCTGGGGTGGGGGGGAGGCTGCAGGTGCCCCCAGGGCAAAGAGGCTCTGGGGACCACTCGGTCCTGAAGGTAATTATACACCAGCTCCAGCGCCCAGGGATCAGGCAGAGCACTGGCAGACTCCCAGCTATTTTTAGCAGCTGCTGCTGCAAAGGTTCATCTCTCACAATTAACTGGAAAGCCTACGAAGGATGCGCTCGCTGCCTTCCAGGCTCTATTTATAGGAGCTGCTCAGAGCTCCAAGTCACAGCGGGCTGCACGGCAGGCTGCCTCAATCCGTCTTCACAAACAAATCCATTAAAAAGCTTCCTCCCCCCTTTACGTTCGCGGTCCCCTCCTTGCGCATCCCGGGAGGAACCGTTACGTTACACACGCTGTAGCCATGACGTTACCAGCACCCACCTTCCTGTCGTTTTGGTAACCTGCCTGGCTTTTTGTGTCGAAAGCAGATGCACACACACGCACGCATCTCTGGTATAAACCACAGCCTTTGTGAAACACAACGCAAAACTGTTCCTGCAGCGCCCAGTACCGAAACCAGCCCTTGTGTGGGGTTTTGTGCCCGCTGCTCCTGTCACCCTGGACACTGTGCAGTTACTGAATCATACCTCAAAGCCGCCTCCCAGTCAGTTCCACGATCTTTACACCCTCAGTCCCTTAGCGTATTTAGAACACACGTGTTCTTTTAGACAACATATGACTGAAGATTCACGCTTCAAAGACAGAGCCCTGAAAAAATCCCTTTTATAGTTTTGCTCTAGTTTCACTTAGACATCTTTCCCATACCTCGACCTGACACGTCCCAAACACCAGAAAAATTCCCACCAGGTAGGCAGCAGATACCAGCACAGATGAGTTTTTGTGTGTACCTGGGCATGCTTCCCTCACCCTCGTTTTGCAGCAAAACCTGGTTCCTAATGTTAGACCTATTTTCCCAAACAGCACTTGCTTTTCTATTCCCTCTTCCCCTTCAAACTCATCTTCTTCTCGTCAAGAAACAGGAGGCAGCTCCCAGTCACCTACAGGAATCCACAAACCAGGAAAAAAAGCACCACAGCGCCTGATACAGAAATTCAGCATTGCACCTGCAGACTCAAAAAGTCAGTAAGAGCTAAGACTTTGCAAAAGTTATGTGAGCTCATGCATGTAATACACCTGAAACAAAAAAGCAATTGGCTATTTAACATGGTTATCTATTTTTAGCCTCAAGCCACTTCAAAGCTCCACTCCACTAGTGGAACCAGTATGGTGCACCAGCTCCTACACATGATTTCCAGTATTGATTAACAGCCGCCCGTAAAGACACAAGCCACAGACCCCATACAATACGGATCAGATCAGCAACGGTATTCCCACTGACTTCAGAGTGTGCCAGAATGAATGTCGTTTTACAGTATCTTCCAGTCTTACTAGTGCAGTTACTAGTATCTGTATAAATATTTCTCAAACACAAGCACAAAGTTTTCACGTCTTCTGATGTATGTAAATTTTTTGTTGTTGCTGCTTCTTTCCCTAGTTTAGAGGGGGGGATGAATAATGAGAGAAAATAAACTGAAGAGGAGATTCATCCTGAGCAAGACTAGTATTAAATTTCACTGCTTGATTCATGGAAAGGGAGAGAAAAAAACCCAGACGTGACGTTTTTCTCATGCTGGTGAAAAATTCCCCAAATGAATCTAGACATACCACCTCAAAAAGTCCCCAATCTCACTGGAAAAGCTCAGTTAAGTAACAGAAACATTGGCAGGTCCTGGAGAGGGAGCCAAAGCAGCTGCAGGACCTGCTTTACCAATAGCCCAGACCATGCGAGGAGGAGCAGGGATTGCACTTCCCATGATGGGTGATAAAGCAGCAAAGCTGTATCGATAAATATCGATACCATGTGGGGCAGTGGCAGCAGAAATGGCTGTTGGAAAACCAACAATCCCGAGGGCATGTCGGTGCCGACACATTGGGAGCAGACAGAGGGAAGAGCTGTTAAATGCAGCCACCGGGACGGGCTCTGCAGGAGCATCCTCCAGTTTAGCACACATCCCCCGCCAAGCACTGGCTGGAGTGGCAGCTCCAGGCACCCAGGTACCCCAGAGCACCACCCCATCCATCCCCATCACCTTGAAATTGGACTCGCCGTCGAGACTCGCTGTAGTGACGTAACAGGTCCCATCAATGCTGCTTGAGGCCAAAAATATCAAGTCACAGGGGAAGGTCTCATCTGCTTTCACTTCTACTATGTCTCCAACCTGGAAGAGACGAAGCATTTACCTGAAAAACCCTCTCGGTTGTCATTAGATGGTTACGGATTTAGCTTCTCTCAAAGCCCAGAAGCAATCACCTTGGCTAAAAGGGAAACTGGGGTTCAAGAGGTGCACAGGTCCCCAGATATCCCTCCACAGCCCGACGGGTCAATCCAGCCTAGCACCAACTCAGAGCGCCCACATGGCATGGTTAATATTTATTTCTCTGCTAAATCTCGATGGAGCAAGAGGCTGTACTTGTCTGAAGTGCGGTGTGACAAATTAACGTCAAAGCTAAGCGTACTTTCCTGGTGTCCTTGGGAGAGTTGGAAATAGAAGAGGACTGCCTGTCCCAGAGAAGTGCAAAACGCTGACAGATCTGTCACTTGTCAGCCCCGGTACAGCTTTTGCGAGACAGCTTTTCAAAAGCCATCAAAGGCAGCTTCACTCCTTAACCGGGACAGCTCTAACCACGGTGCGCTCCTCCGGCCCTCATCTCCTTACCACACACCCTCGTGTCCCCATCGGCTTCAGCGATAACCACACACGAGTTCTCTGTTAACAGTTACCTTGATTTTTTCACTCTCTTTCTGCACTTGCTTTGCATTTTCAACAATGAAGACGTTGCTTTTGTTCACTTCGTTGTCAGCTCTGTGCCTCAGCCAGTCCTCGTATCCCTAGGCACACAAATACAGGCAGCACAAACTCGTAACGAAGCAAGTAAACTAATGGAAGAGGATGTGTGGGAATGGAGAGAGAGGGAGATATTAAAAAAATGAATAAATTAAGCAGTTCTCAGACCTCCTTCATGCCTGACAAAACACCAACCACAGTAGCTCAGATTGAATCAATTTATTTTAAAAACTTCATATGCATATTTGACAGATTCAGAACAGACTAAAAAAACAAAAAAAAA